>NC_139517.1:106405052-107005052 GCF_947247035.1 Vipera ursinii | reverse complement strand
TAAGTTTGATTGCATAGTAAATCAAAGAATGTGGAAGAGTATAAATTCTTGCTCTGTTCCATAACTAGGTTATTTAGCATCTGCTCAAAACATTGACTTGAGTTCAGATGAGCCTACTCAAAAGCATTACTGAGATAGATAACCAGTGGCGTGCTGGAGCCAGCTGTACTGGCTAGCAAGAGCTGATAGTTAAATTTTCTGAAATTTTGTGAGCTACTTGAGAGCAGAGCTGAACCAATTCACCTAGCATGCCAATCAGCTGTTCCACAGCCAGCAGAGGCAGTTCGTAAACATTTACCAGTACACCACTGCATAGGCCTCTAATATCTGGGTTTTCAGTTGATGACAAGCTTTCAATAATAACAATAACAATAACAACAACAACAATAATAATAATAATAATAATAATAATAATAATAATAATAATAATAATAATAATAATAATAATAATATAAAGTTGGAAGGGACCTTGGAGGTCATCTAGTCCAACCCCCTGCTCAGGCAGGAAACCCTATACCATTTCAGGCAAATGGCTGTCCAGTCTCTTCTTAAAAATCTCCAGTGTTGGAGCATTCACCACCTCTGGAGGCAGGTTGTTCCACTGGTTAATTGTTCTAAATGTCAGGAAGTTTCTCCTTAGTTCTAGGTTGCTTCTCTCCTTGACTAGTTTCCATCCGTTGCTTCTTGTCCTGCTTTCAGGTGCTTTGGAGAATAGCTTGACTCCCTCTTCTTTGTGGTAGCCCCTGAGATATTGGAACACTGCTATCATGTCACCCCTCACCCTTCTCTTCATTAAACTACACATACCCAATTCCAGCAACCGTTCCCTATATGTTTTAGCCTCCAGCCCCCTAATCATCTTGGTTGCTCTTCTCTGTACCCTTTCTAGAGTCTCAACATCTTTTTTACATCGTGGTGACCAAAACTGGATGCAGTATTCCAGGTGTGGCCTTACCAAAGCATTGTAAAGTGGTATTAGTACTTCACTTGATCTTGATTCTATCCCTCTGTTAATGCAGCCTAGCACTGTGTTGGCTTTTTTGGCAGCTGCAGCACACTGCTGGCTCATATTGAAGTGATTGTCTACTAAGACTCCGAGATCCCTCTCACAGTTACTACTATTGAGCAAGGTACCACCTATACTATACCTATGCATTTGATTTTTCCTGCCTAAATGTAGAACCTTACTTTTTTCACCATTGAATTTCATTTTGTTAGATAGTGCCCAGTGTTCGAGCCTGTCCAGATCCTTCTGTATCTTAAGCGTATCTTCTGGAGTATTGGCTATTTAGCTAAACATATTTAAAGTTTTTGTTATGTACTGGGCTCTTGAGGATTACCACATGGGTTGCTGGAGCAGCTAACGGCTCTCCAGCAACCCAGACTACAAGTCTCCGGTGCTGCAATTGGCTATCTCCAGGCAGCAATGGTTGATTCAAACCTATTGGTTGCCACCTAGGGACTACACTATATATTGCAGCTGGTTGCAGCCATTTCCCCAGTACGGTTTCTGCATGAAATAAATTATGAGTTACCCTGTACTCAGTTACGCATCTTCATTCCTGCGCCAAACAACCCGCTATTTAACAGAGGCGATGAAGGTGGGATCCTGCTTCACTGAATAAAGAGTTCAAGTCTGCAAGGGAAAGGCAGCGCACGCTGGAGGGAAAAGGCATTCCCCACCCAAGGTCAGCTAGCAAGCTACACTAGCGACCTTGTGCTCAGTGGACTCATTCCCTAAGCCTGGAAGCAGGATTCAGAAGAATGCAGGAACCAGCAAGAAAGAATGCTGAAGGTTGGAAAACTGTGAGAATTCGATGTGAAACACCCAGAAGAATGGCCATAATATTTATCACAGGTAGAAAACTACCTCAGGGCCAATCAGATTGTGGAAGAAGGACTGAAGGCCACAATGCTACTCTGTGTGTGCAGCCCAGCAACCTTTGATTTGGCCGAGAACCTTTTCGCGCTGACATCGATTGAAGCGGTCTCCTACGCAGATCTCAAAAAGAAGCTAACCGGGCATTTCCAGCCCAAGATGTCTGAAATGGCTTGGTGGTTCAAGTTTGACCAAAGAGTGCAGCTACTGGTGAATCAGCTTTGGAATTCATAGCAGGCCTAAGGCAGGCTGCATGCCTATGCAAATTTTCAAATTTAGAAAAGCGACTATGAGACCAGCTTGTCTGCCGCCTACGGGACAGAACACTTCAGCAGAGACTATTTGCTAGGCCAAACTTAACGTTTTCTGAAGCACAAGATGAAGTGATGGCTGACGAAGCCGCCGGGGGCGCAGTACAAACACTACAGCCCACAAAATTGACAAAGTTTGAAGAAACGGTCCACCGTGAGGATGCCAAACGCACCGAAGAATATTCTGAGGAAGAAGAAACTGAAATCAACCGACTCCAAAAGCAACCCAATGCACAACAATGAAACAGCCAGCAGTGAGAGGACAGTTACAAGGCAGTTCTCTTACTGAGATGTAAGGGGTGCAGCTGCAACCATTTTCATGCCAGTTGCAGATTTTGATCAGCCACATGCAGAGCTTGCGGAAGGACAGGCCACATCACAGTGGTTTGCAGAGCCCGCCAGAGAGACCGGCCACCCAAACACCAGTCGGAAGAACCGACTAGGAGAGGTACTGGGGCCCAGGGTCCAGTTAGTGTGGTGTTTTTCAGAAGCCGTAGAAGCATATGCCGCACCGGGGCTCAATGTGGCCTCAAACCCAAACTTAAGCTCATGGTAGAGCTACAAGGAGTTCCATGTAAGATGGAATTGGACTCTGGCTATGCAGTCTCAATTATTTCTCAAGACACTTTTAACTTCATGTGTAGGTGCAGTAACAATTGGGCCAAACTAAGACCCTCAGATATAATCCTAAAGGACTTTCAAAATGCTAACGTTAAAGTTAAGGGAGAAACCACTTTGTTGGTAAAGTTTAGAGGGTTTTTGGGGCACCTGGATGTAATAGTAGTAGGGGGCCAGAGAATGAGTCTCATTGGACTCGATAGGTTTGATGCCTTAGGTATTCAGATTACTGGCATAAACTGGACACAAACTACAGACCTCGCATCAGCATGCGAGGAATATGCGGATGTTTTTGATTCAACCCTAGGAACATATACAGGCCCGCCTCTCTCATTTAAGCTAGATCCCAACATAGTTCCAATCAGGGTTAAGCCTCGTAGGGTCCCCTTTGCCTTAAAACGTAAAATTGATTCTGAAATCGATAAGCTTGTAGAACAGGGCGTGTTACATCCTGTTGATGGTGGGGAGTGGGAAACTCCTATAGTCACTTCACTTAAAGCCAGCAGGGAAATTCGCATTTGTCCTGACTATAAATGCACTCTAAATAAAGCCCTCAAGCAACATGCTTACCCAGACCCAGTGGTCAACCATATTTTAGCCTCCTTGCAAGGGGGTACTATTTTTGCTAAAATTGATTTAGCACAGGCCTATCAGCAATTGCTGGTTGATGAGGCCACAGCCACGGCTCAAACAATCGTGACTCACAGGGGGGCTTTCAAAGTTAAATGCTTACAGGTTGGAGTCAGTTTTGCACCGGGTATTTTTCAGGGAATCATGGAGCGTACGCTCAAGGTTATTCAGGGCATCTGCCCTTATTTTGATGATGTTCTTATTTCAGGGGAATCCCCAGAAGTGTTGGCCAGTAGGCTCAGGGCTGTCTTGCAGAGGCTTCATGAAGCAGGCCTCAAATTAAAAAAGAACAAGTGTAGTATTGGGGTTTCTTCAACAGAATTCCTGGGTTTCCAATTTGATGCTAATGGTATTCACCCAGCTGATTCTAAAGTGAAGGCTATTAAAATGGCTCCTAGGCCCAAATCAAAAGGAGAGCTCCAAGCATTCTTGGGCCTCCAAAACTTCTATCACACATTTCTACCTCATAAGGCAGCAATAGCAGAGCCTCTCCACAGGCTTCTAGATAAGAAAGCTCCATGGAAATGGACTAACTTACATGAAAAAAGTTTCCAGGACTTAAAAGCACTATTGCCAGAAAGGTCCACTGTAACTCACTACAAAGAGTCTAAACCTGTATGTCTTGCATGTGATGCAACTCCCTATGGGGTGGGGGCAGTTTTAAGTCACATAGAAAAAAATGGGAAACAGGTTCCTACAGTATTTTACTCAAGGACATTGTCTTCTGCTGAGCGCAACTATGCTCAGATTGACAAAGAGGCCCTAGCCATCGTTGCTGGAATAAAAAAATTCCATGACTATTTATATGGCAGGGATTTCATGGTCTACACTGACCACAAACCTCTGTTGGGACTTTTTACAATGGACAAACAACCCCCCCACAAATATTATCTCCAAGAATGTTGAGATGGTCTATTTTCCTATCTGCATACAATTTTAAATTAATTCACAAACCAGACAAGGAAATGGGCCATGCTGATGGCCTCAGCAGACTACCACTGCCACTAATGGATCCTGATCCGGTTCCTGCTGCTAGAATATTGTCCATACAGGACATACCTGAATTTCCTCTCCATTCAGGGAACATTGCTGCTGAAACTGCCACAGATAAAATTCTGAGTAGAGTGTTTTCATGGGTATACACAGGCTGCTTGGAAAAAAGTCCAGGCTCAGAATTTCAAAGCTATTTTGTCAGGAGGCATGAGTTGTCTTCACATAAAGGGTGCATATTATGGGGGAACAGAGTCATAATTCCCACTTCCCTAAGGGACCGGGTCTTACACTCCTTACATGAAGGCCATCCAGGCATTGTCATGATGACGCTGAGCTTGTCAATCAGATGGTCGGCAGTTTGGTGGGTCGAATCCCAAGTGCCGCGTAACAGAGTGAGCACCTGTTACTCGTCCCAGCTTCTGCTATTTTGTCAGGAGGCATGAGTTGTCTTCACATAAAGGGTGCATATTATGGGGGAACAGAGTCATAATTCCCACTTCCCTAAGGGACCGGGTCTTACACTCCTTACATGAAGGCCATCCAGGCATTGTCATGATGACGCTGAGCTTGTCAATCAGATGGTCGGCAGTTTGGTGGGTCGAATCCCAAGTGCCGCGTAACAGAGTGAGCACCTGTTACTCGTCCCAGCTTCTGCTATTTTGTCAGGAGGCATGAGTTATCTACACATAAAGGGTGCATTTTATGGGGAAACAGAGTCATAATTCCCACTTCCCTAAGAGACAGGGTTTTACAATCATTACATGAAGGCCATCCAGGCATTGTCAGAATGAAGCTAGAAGCTACCTCTGGTGGCCTGGCCTTGATAAGGCCATTGAGGCTCAAATCCATGGTTGTTATACATGCCAGCAATCAAGGCCTGAAATGCCACAGGCTCCAGTTCACAGGTGGGAGGAAACACACACTCCCTGGTCTAGGGTTCACATAGACTACGCTGGGCCTTTCAGGGACAGGTCTTCCTTATAGTAGTGGATAGCCATTCCAAATGGGTGGAAGTAATTCCAGTTCCTAACATGACTACTGCTAGGACCATCCAGGTGCTGAGAAAACTCTTTGCCACACATGGGTTTCCAGATGTCTTAGTTTCAGACAATGGGGCCCAATTCACTGCTGCTGAATTTCAGGCCTTCCTTAGAGATAATCTCATCAGACATGCAATGTCTGCGCCTTTTCATCCATCTTCTAATGGTCAAGCTGAACGCATGGTGAGGACAACGAAGGAAGCATTCAAGTGCATTGTTACAGGTGATTGGCATCACAGATTGGCAGATTTTTTACTCTGTCAACAGTCTACACCCTGCACTGCTACAGGTAAAAGTCCTGCAGAGCTACATTGGGGGAGGCGTTTGATTACTAAACTGGACAGGTTGCATCCAGATAGAGTGGCAGTGGAAGCCTCTCGACCAAAACCCCTGAGGGGGCTTCACATGGGCGATTGGGTTTGGAGCAGGAACTATGGTCATGGGAATCTTTGGGTTCCTGGTGAAATCTGGCACCCAAGGCATCTGGACCCCTATCTTATGAAGTGGTGTTGGAAGGAGGGCGAGTTGTCAGACGACACATTGATCAGTTCAGGAAATGGTTTCCAGAATGGCCACTAAGTGAGGACTGCGTTTAAGTCCCTCCCAAGGTCCTCAAACTTGTGTCCAAGCCAGTCCTCACATGGACTACCAGGACTTTTCCATCTTAACTGAGGTGGAACCAGAAGGAGAACTGGGGAGCTCTGCAGTGCAACATGGACCCCCTGAAGGAGCAAGCCAACAGAACTTCAGCAACCGCTGTGCCTACTCTGCCAAACAGTCTGACTCTGGGGTGGGCCAACCAGGAGAGGCCAGCCAGTGAATCGAATCTCCTTGACTCAGGAGCAGAAAGGGACACAAGTCTACCTAGCCCACTGGGTAAGCTGGTAGACCACAAAGTGATGGGAACTCCGAGACGTTCCTTTAGGGCACGCAAGCCTCCTTCATATCTTGCAGATTACATTGTAAAATAAAGAGCTATATATTGTTGTAATTCCTGTTTGTCACTAGACTACAGAAAGTAGTCCTATGATGTAACTGTCTAATAGTGCAAATTGTGAAGCCTGTTCATTGAGACATTGTTTAATCTCATTGTAACCTACATTGTTATTTTATTATTATTTTTTATTATTATCACTTTTACTTTAGTGTGTTGGATAATGAGTCTTGACAATTGTTGAGACTAATTGGTGTTATTATGGTCTGATCTAAGAGGGGAGGGGTGTTATGTACTGGGCTCTTGTGAAATACCATGTGGGTTGCTGGAGCAGCTAATGGCTCTCCAGCAACCCAGACTACAAGTCTCCTGTGCTGCAATTGGCTATGTCCAGGCAGCAATGGTTGATTCAAACCTATTGGCTGCCGCCTAGGGGCTAGACTATATATTGCGGCTAGTTGCAGGCATTTCCCCAGTACAGTTCCAGCAAGAAATAAACAATGAGTTACCCTGTACTCAGTTACGCGTCTTCATTCTTGCGCCAAAGAACCCGCTATTTAAAAGTTGCTGTATTTCATGCTTGACTTTTGTCCTTATGTTGCACAAACCATAGTTGATGTTCCTCTGACTATTGTGGTCTTCAAAGCATATTTTAAAGAGGTTCTGACTGAAAACCTAAGAAAAACAATTCAGTTTTACAATATTCCATTTTAACTGGCAGTCCAGAAGAACCAAGAAAAGCAATTCAGTCTTTCTAGTTCACCTGTTCTGCCGGTTCAAATGGAATATATGGAATTTCTGTAACTTTTTGAAATTATCTAGACTTGTATTATAGTCCCATTATATTAAAGGTAGAACACTAACTTGTATTTATTTTCTTTAAAACTTGTCCAGCCTCAAATGTTTATTGAGTTAATGAATCCTACTTCTAAATAAGTGACTGTGGAGCTTTCAGCCTTTCAATTTTGTGTAATATTGATTGTCTTTATGGATGTGAAGAGATGTTACACATCTTGTTACAATGCAATGGCATATTCATAAAATGTGACATAGTACTTTGTGAAAGGAAGAGCACAATAATGGATGTCAGCTGGCGGCCCTAATTCTATGAATACTTTTCTAGCAACTAGATTTCCATGGCAAACATCAATATGGAAGCTGTTCTACTGAGTTCCTTCTCTTACCTCTGTAGCTGAAAAAATAACAGAGGAGTAGGTTTCCTTGAGACCATGGGATTATTTACTTGAAATGCTACAGAAAATATACAATTGTGTTTTTATAGACATAATGGCCCTTGTAGTATAGGCAGTGTAACATATTCAGACTTCGATTGGATAGCATAGCCAGCTCATTGGAAATGGTGTTGAATTTGCACATTTTCCATGTTTCACCATTAAAATTCTTTATTGTGCACACTGCTTGGCTCACACTTTTCCTCTGCCATGCTCTTTCTCTGCTGAAGTGGCATTTCAAAACTGACAGCACCAGCTGTCCACCTGTCTTTGCTTAGCTGATTTCTGGATGACAGATGGTACAACTAGCTTGGCATTGTAACTTTTGGATAAGAATAAACAGCAGTGTGTCTGCCAAAGTTTTGATGGCTTAGATTTTTTTACACATTCTGGTTTGCTGACTAGCTAATAGAGAGGCCCTACTTTTGACTGGAAAGTATTTCTTGCTTTGTGTTTTTGCCAGGAAAACTGAAGGAATATATTAAATTCCTTACTTGATTATAGAACTCTGAGCACTAATTGTCTTCTAAAGCGATACTATGAATAAATACCTTTATCTCTTTCATCATTAAATTTATGATCCACATGGAATATCTCCTAGTATTATAGGGTAACTCAACTGAACTGTAGACTTTTGGCAGCCAGGAATATAGTACATTTCAAGAGAGACTGGCAATAATTTAGTGTAAAGTGTCCTATTTTCTAGTACTATATTTCTATAAAGTAGTGAATAGTTACTTTTCAAATTGTGAAGAATTAGCTCATACATTTGGACTAATCAAAAGTTATAAGTTTTATTTGAGTACAGCCTGTTTACAAGTATAGCTTGTTTGATTAGTACTACCACCTCAGTACATTTGGACCATGGTGAAATAATAAAAGGACAGAAATTGGGAAAATAATCAGTGCCAAAGAAAAAAATGATATAGCATTAATTAGTTAATGGGTTTTTGTTTAGCAATAAAGCTCCAATATTTGTGAAGGTGGCCACACTTGGTGAAGCTAAACAGAGATGGAAATTATAATATTTTTACCTGTTTCCAACATTTTAACTGTCTGGAAAAACAGTCTGTAACCATAGATTTTCTGGAAGGTTTGAGGGTCTAATATACAAATTGCTCCAGAATGGTTCAATGTAAGATTTTTTATTTATTCACCTCGACTCAACTGCAACTTCTGGATGCTCTTCATTCTCTGCCAGAATGGTAGGGGATCAGCACCTCTTTAAATGATGCCAGGAACACCCCCTCTCAAGGATTAATTAATCATGGACCCACCTACATGTCACATCTCAGGCAGCTTTTATCCACTACAAACGGCAGGGATCTAATTTACAGTGGCTATGCTTACGCTCCTAAGGAACCTGTCCATTTTCACAGATCAAACAAGAAGAAAGTGATTGTGATGATGATGTTCCTTCAGTTGTGTCTGACTCTTGGTGATTCTATTGGCCAGGTCTCTATATCTTCCAAACTTGCACTATTTCTTTGAGTTTTTCTATGCTCCGGTTGGTGTCAGCTTTGATGGTGTCTAGCCATTGTATTCCTTGGAGGCCTAGTTTCCTTTTACTGCTAACTCTTTCCAATATAATTACTTTTTCCAGTGAATTCCTCCACATTACATGGGCAAAATAACTGAGACAAAGGTTTTTTTGATTTTTTTTTCTCCTTCCAGTGACATGTCTGGTATTATGTGCTCCAGTACATGCTTGATAATCATCTCTGCTGTCCAAGGACAAGAAGAAAGCAGACTAATGCAAAGTAGTAGTCAGAGTCATGAACCTTGATAGCAGCTATAAATTAATATTGGATAGCACTTCAAGACAAAGTTGAAAATCATCCCATGCTGCATTCCTTTAAAACAATTCAACCATTAAGTGACTAGAAGGGAGAAAGGCTGCTGGATATTGTGAGTATGGGCTTGCTTCTGCAGTGACTACACTGAGATCAGAAAAATGTATGCAATTAATATCCCTAGAAATTTAGCTGAAAAATCTTTATTATTTATTAGTAGATTTCAGAGCAATCCAAAAGATAAAAATGGATCATAAATATTGGAAGCAAAGCACTTAATGTTCTCCGAGGAAGGGTGTTAGAAGATAATAAATATAATTAGCTATGTTCAGGGCTTTTTTTCTCATAGAACGCCCAGAACGGAGTTCCGACACCTTTTTTGGATGGAACCTTGTAGGGTAGGCATGGTGGGTTGTATGACACGTGTGAGTTCTGGCACCTTTTTCTTTTACAAAAAAAGCACTGGCTATGTTCCTGACCAACTTCATGGTTTGGATTTACTGACACTCATCCTGATATACAGGCTAAGATGCTGCCTATTTCCCTCTATCTCATTGTTGTTGTTAGCTGCGAAGTCGTGTCCGACCCATCGCGACCCTATGGACAACATTCCTCCAGGCCTTCCTGTCCTCTACCATCTTCTGGAGTCCATTTAAGCTCACACCTACTGCTTCAGTGACTCCGTCCAGCTACCTCATTCTCTGTTGTTCCTTTCTTCTATTGCCCTCAATCTTTCCCAGCATTAGGCTCTTCTCCAGTGAGTCCTTCCTTCTCATTAGATGGCCAAAGTATTTGAGTTTTAGCTTCAGGATCTGGCCTTCTAAAGAGCAGTCAGGGTTGATCTCCTCTAGGACTGACCGGTTTGATTGCCTTGCAGTCCAAGGGACTTGCAGGAGTCTTCTCCAGCACCATAGTTCAAAGGCCTCAATTCTTTGGCGCTCAGCCTTTTTTATGGTCCAACTTTCACTGCCATACATTGCAACTGGGAAGACCATAGCCTTGACTATACACAATTTTGTTGACAGGGTGATGTCTCTGCTTTTTAGTGTGCTGTCTAGATTTGCCATGGCTTTCCTCCCCAGGAGCAAGCGTCTTTTAATTTCTTGGCTACAGTCCCCATCTGCAGTGATCTTGGAGCCCAGGAAAATAAAATCTGTCACTACCTCCATTTCTTCCCCATCTATTTGCCAGGAATTGAAAGGGCCGGATGACATGATCTTGGTTTTCAACCCACATTTTGCACTCTCCTTCTTCACTCACAACAAGATGCTCTTTAGTTCCTCTTCACTTTCTGCCATTAGAGTGGTATCATCTGCTTATCTTAGGTTGTTGATATTTCTTCCGGCAATCTTAATTCCAACTTTTGATTCATCTAGCCCTGCCTTTCTCATGATGTGCTCTGCATATGAGTTAAATAGGCAGGGCGACAGTATACAGCCTTGCCAGACTCCTTTCCCAATTTTGAACCAATCAGTGGTTCCGTGTCCAGTTCTCACTGTTGCTTCTTGACCCGCATATAGGTTTCTCAAGACACAAATAAGATGGTATGGTACACCCATCTCTTTAAGAACTTGCCACAGTTTGTTATGATCCACACAATCAAAGGCTTTAGCATAGTAAATAAAGCAGAAGTAGATGTTTTTCTGGAACTCTCTAGCTTTCTCCATGATCCAGCGTATGTTGGCAATTTGATCTCTAGTTCCTCTGCCTCTTCAAAATCCTGCCTGAACTTCTGGTAGTTCTCGATCCATATACTGCTGGAGTCTAGCTTGTAGGATTTTAAGCATAACTTTACTAGCATGAGAAATGAGTGCAATGGTGCGATAGTTTGAACATTCTTTGGCATTGCCTTTTTTTGGAATTGGAATGTAAGCTGATGTTTTCCAATCCTGTGGCCACTGTTGAGTTTTCCAAATTTGCTGGCAAATTGAGTGTAGCACTTTTACTGCATCGTCTTTTAAGATTTTGAATAGCTCAGCTGGAATACTGTCATATCCACTAGCTTTGTTGTTGCTCAGCTTTTCTAAGGCCCACTTCACTACACATTCTAGGATGTCTGGCTCGAGGTCAGTGACCACCTCATTGTGATTATCGGACGTTAAGCTCATTCTTGTATATTCTTGTACGTTCCCTTCATCTCTCCAATTTTCTCGAAAAGATCTCTGGTCCTCCCTATTCTATTGTTTTCTTCTATTTCTTTGCACTGTTTATTTAAGAAGGCATTCTTATCTCTTCTAGCTATTCTCTGGAATTCTGCATTCAATTGGGCGTATCTCTCTTTTTCTCCCTTGCCTTTCGCTTCCCTCCTTTCCTCAGCTATTTGCAAAGCTTCCTCAGACAACCATTTTGCTTTCTTGCATTTCTTTTTCTTTGGGATGGTTTTGGTTGCTACCTGTTGTACAATGTTGTGAACCTCTGTCCATAGTTCTTCAGACACTCTGTTTATCAGATCTAATTCCTTAAATCTATTTGTCACCTCTACTGTATATTCAACAGGGATATGATTTAATTCATACCTGAGTGGCCTAGTGCTTTTCCCTACTTTCTTCAGTTTAAGCCTAAACTTTGCAACGAGAAGCTCATGGTCTGAGCCAAAGTCAGCTCCTGGTCTTGTTTTTACTGACTGTATAGAGCTTCTCCATCTTTGGCTGCAGAGCATATAGTCAATCTGATTTCTGTGTTGACCGTCTGGTGATGTCCATGTGTAGAGCCATATCTTGGGTTGTTGGAAAAGAGTGTTTGCTATGACCATTGTATTCTCTTGACAAAATTCTATCAGCCTGTGCCCTGCTTCATTTTGTACTCCAAGGCCAAACTTGCCTGTTATTCTGGTTATCTTTTGGCTTCCTACTTTAGCATTCCAATCCCCTATGATGATAAGGACATCATTTTTTGGTGTTAGTTCTATAAGGTGCTGTAGGACTTCATAGAACCAGTCAATTTCATCCTCTTCAGCACCTGTGGTTGGGGCATAGACTTGGACTACTGTGATATTGAATGGTTTGCCTTAGATTCGAACTGAGATCATTCTGTCATTTTGGGGATTGTATCCCAGTATTGCTTTTCCTACTCTTTTATTGACTATGAAGGCTACTCCATTTCTTCTGAGGGATTCTTGCCTGCAGTAGTATACCTGATGGTCATCTGAATTAAATTCACCCATTCTTGTCCATTTTAGTTTGCTGATTCCTAAGATGTCGGTGTTCAGTCTTGTCATCTTTTGTTTGACCACATCCAGCTTTCCTTGATTCATGGATCTTATATTCTAGGTAATCTTTACAGCATCAAACTTTCCTTTCACCAGCAGACACATCCACAGCTGAGCGTCCTTTCGGCTTTGGCCCAGTCGATTCATTCTTTCTGGTGCTACTAGTACTAGCCATCTGCTCTTCCCCAGTAGCATATTGGACGCCTTCTGACCTGAGGGGCTCATCTTCCAGCGTCATATTGTTTTGCCTTTTGGTAATGTCCATAGGGTTTTCATGGCAAAGATACTGGAGTGGGTTGTCATTTCCTTCTCCAGTGTATCACGTTTTGTGAGAACTCTCTGCTATGACCTTTCCGTGTTTGGTGACCCTGCACGGCATAGCTCACAGGTCGGCAACCCGCGGCTCCGGAGCCGCATGCGGCTCTTTGAGCCATCTCTTGCGGCTCCCAGCCGCCCAGTGCGCGCGCACCTCTTCCAACGGGCAGTGGTGCGCGCGCACCTCTCCAAATGGAGAGTGGCACCGCCCGTTTGGAGAGGTGCGCGCGCACCTCCCCGAATGGGTAGAGGTGCGCGCGTACCTCCGCACGAATGGGCAGCGGTGCCGCTCTTTGAGGAAGCTGCCGCGGCCCGTCTGCGAAGCTGCCGCTTTTGGCAGCTCTGCAGACGGGCCGCGGCAGCTTCCTCAAAGAGCAGCGCCCCTGCCCATTCCGAGAGGTGCGCGCGCACCTCTCCGAACGACTGGAGTTGCGCGCACACCTCCCCAAACCTTTGGGGAGGTGCGCGCGTACCTCCGCGCGAACGGGCAGTGGTGCCGCTCTTTGAGGAAACTGCCGCTTTTGGCAGCTTCCTCAAAGAGCGGCGCCGCTGCCCGTTCGCACGGAGGTATGTGCGCACCTCCCCAAAGGTTTGGGGAGGTGCGCGCGCAACTCCGGTCGTTCAGAGAGGTGCGAGCGCACCTCTCGGAATGGGCAGGGGCGCCGCTCTTTGAGGAAGCTGCCACAGCCCGTGTGCGAAGCTGCTGAAAGCAGCAGCTTTGCAGACGGGCCGCGGCAGCTTCCTCAAAGAGCGGCACCGCTGCCCGTTCGTGCGGAGGTACACGCGCACCTCCCGGAATGGGCAGGGGCGCCGCTCTTTGAGGAGGCTGCCGCGGCCCGTCTGCAAAGCTGCCGAAAGCGGCAGCTTTGCAGACGGGCCGTCGCCGTCGGGCAACCGGGAACCGGTTCCATCTCATTTTTTAAAAAATGGCAGCCGCGTGCGTCCGCGCATGTGCAAAATACCTTTTTGCACATGCGCGTGCATGGACACACGCACGCGGCTCCCACTTTTTTTAATTTGTGATGGAACCGGTTCCCAGTGGCTCTTTTCCTTTTTTAGGTTGCCGACCCCTGGCATAGCTCATAGCTTCACTGAATTACACAAGCCCCTTCACCACGACAAGGCAGTAATCCATGAAGGGGCTCTATCTTATATTTAGTTGTAAAGGGAAATGGGGGGATCCCTCAAACACTTCACCAAGAGTCAATAATTATGTGGCCAGTAACCAAGTAGGCCCTATCATTTGAGAAGACAGACCTAATTAATAATAATTTAATTTCTATACCACCCTTCTCCTGAAGGACTCAGGGCGGTGTACAGGGCAATACAATAAAAATACAATGTACAAAATTTAAGAAAGAATTAAATAGTATACCCCCAAATTACAATAAAAATTAATAAAATTAATATTAATACCCCACACCCATCAGACCAGGCTGGCTTGTTCAAATAAGTAAGTTTTTAGGTCACGGCGGTAGGAGCGAAGGTCAGGAGCCATCCGGAGCTCAACCGGTAAACGGTTCCAATGGTCTGGCGTGCCCACAGAGAACGCCCTCCCCCTGGGGGCCGCCAGTCGACACTCTTTAACCGACAGCACCCTGAGGAGGCCCTCTCTGTGGGAACACACTGGACGAAGGGAAGTTGATGCCGGCAGCAGGTGCTCCCGTAGGTAGTCCGGACCCATGCCATTTAGGGCTTTATAGGTTATAACCAGCACCTTGAATCTCACTCGGAGGGCAACCGGAAGCCAATGCAGTTCGCGGAGTAGAGGTGTTACATGGGAGTATCGGGAAACCCCCACCACCACTTGCGTGGCCGCATTCTGCACCAGCTGAAGCCTCTGAGTAGTCCTCAAGGGCAGCCCCATGTTGAGAGCATTGCAGTAGTCTAAACGAGAGGTCACGAGTGCATGAGTGACCGTACACAAGGCATCCTGGCCCAGATAGGGCTGCAACTGGCGCACCAGACGAACCTGGGTGAAGGCCCCCTTAGTCACAGCTTCTATATGATCTTCCAAGGAGAGCTGTGAATCTAGGAGGACACCCAAGTTGCAATCCCTATCTATGGGGGATAATATATCACCCCCCATGATTAGAGATGGAATAATCTGAATTTCCTGTGATGCTGGCACATACAACCACTCAGTCTTGTAGGGATTGAGCCGAAGCCTGTTCCTCCCCATCCAGACCCGAACCGCCCCCAGGCAACGGAACATCACATCGAGGGCATCACTGGGGTGGTTTGGGGTAGAGATGAAAAGCTGGGTATCATCAGCATATTGATGATACCCAACCCCCAAACCATGAATGATCTCACCCAGTGGCTTCATATAGATGTTGAACAGGAGAGGCGAGAGAACCGACCCCTGAGGAACTCCACAAACGAGAGGTCTCGAGGTCGACCTCTGCCCTCCTGCCAACACCAACTGTGAACGTCCCAGGAGGTAGGAGGAGAACCACCATAGAACGGTGCCTCCCACTCCCAATCCCCTGAGATGCCGCAGTATGATACCACAACCCCTGTCCTGAGCCCACCAGAGATCATTCACCAGCGCGACCAATGCCGTCTCCGTGCTGTGCCCGGGTCTGAAACCCGATTGGTATGGGTCCAGATAATCAGTTTCCTCCAGGAACAGAGGAAGCTGATGCGCCACCACACTCTCAACAACCTTAGCCAAAAAGTGAAGGTTGGAGACTGGACAATAATTATTTAAAACAGCCGGGTCCAGGACAGGCTTTTTGAGGAGGGGTCTCACCACCGCCTCCTTCAAAGCGGCGGGAAAGACACTCTCCTTCAAAGAAGCAGTTATTACTGCTTGGATCCAGCCTCCTGTCTCCTCCCGGGCCGCGTAAACCAGCCAGGAGGGGCACGGATCCAACATACAGGTGGTGGAGCTCAGCCTCCCCATGATCCTGTCCACATCATCAGGGGAAACAGGATCGAACTCAGTCCAGATAACATGCTCAAGACTGTCCGATTCCTCCATGTCAGACTCCGCCCAGTCAGAATCCAGACCAGCCCGGATCTGAGCGATTTTGTCTGTCAGATGATGACTAAACTCCTCGGCCCATCCCTGTAAGGGATCCTCCCTCACCTCCTGGTTAAGGAGGGAGCGAGTCACCCTAAACAGGGCGGCCGGGCGATTATCTGCAGATGCGATGAGGGCAGCGAAGTAATTAGACTTCGCCATCCTCATCGCTGCAAGATAAGACCTTATAAAGGTTCTTAACTGCAATCGGTCAGATTCGGATTGGCTGGACCTCCAACCACTCTCTAGACCCCATCTCCGATGCTTCATCTCCCGGAGCTCCACAGAAAACCATGGAACCCAGCGGGATCTGCGCTGGGTCAAAATGATACACAAGGGATTCAAAATTATTCTATACAGCCAAAACTGTACGCAAACTAGATGACACCCATCGGGTACTTAAAATTCTTCCAATTTTCAGCAGCTCAATCCCCAGTAATTCTGCACATGAATGCAACTGTCTACTATTCTTTGGTGAAGCATGGTATATGACATACAGTTTATCAATAAATGATTGGAATCTATTTATTCCTGAAATTTCCTTGGCAGCATCACCTACTGATAATTCTAGTCTGTGATTAGCACAATGCCAAACTATAATAGAAGGAAAACGTTGTGACAGCAATTTTTTCACTCCACTTTTACATCCCATCATCACAGTGGCGCCATTGCATGCCAGAGAAATCAAATATTTTTTCAAATAATCTTCTGTCATCCCATAAGAGTAAAGACATTGGAGTAAGGAATCAAATATTCCTTCTGCTGTTACTTTTTCAAGTTCTAACAAGTCCAATTTTTTTTTTACTGGTGCATTCATTCCCATACCTTTGATACAGCATCGAACAAATAATACGAGGGTAGTTTTTTTTGCTTATTGTGGTTGATTCATCAATTATCAATGAAATTTTATTATTGGATCGAACAATTTCTTTAACCACAATTTTCCTCATTTCTTTACTTATATGATTAACAATATTAATACACGCATTTATAGAATGAAGAATACGACCCAAATCAATTCCGTTCTGTTCTTGCAGATCAATTTCATTTTCAAAATGATGGAATGATTGATTTTCCTTTGCTAATTTATATGCAGTTCGAAAAAATTTTCCGGTTATTATTTTTTCACGAGATAATGACATTAAAAAAACATTCTCAAGAGTCATTTTTTCGCTTTCAGCAACTATTTTTAATGCTGCTTTATGTGCAGCAGATTCTCTGTGATCAATTTTTTTTTAAAGTGAGTTCAACTGTTGCTTCCTATCTGTGCCAGAATAGGTTATCTCATTGTTAATCCATTCTTTGGAAAGTTTCATACCCATTTTTGACTCAACACCAAGAGTTCCAACTTTTTTACAAGGCGTACAGCCAAGTTTCATGTTACAAGCATAGAGCCAGTCATTCTTCAAGCAAAAATCTTTTTTTTTGCTCATAGGTCCAGCAGTCTGGCCAGTCTGTAGTCTGGGTTGCTGGAGAGCCGTTAGCTGCTCCAGCAACCCACGTGGTATTTCACAAGAGCCCAGTACATAACAGTAACTATACAGGTTGTCATTACTTAATGACTGATTGCTTAATGACTGTTTGAAGTTTCCCCAACCACACCTTCCACCCTGTGTTCTCCAAAAGTTTGGAATTAAAAATTACAGAATTCTTACTATACCATAATGGCCAAAGATTAGGAAGACTGTTTCTAGGTAGATGTTAAAATGACAGCTGCAGTCTGAGACATCCTCTGTGAGCAGGCTAATTTTACTCTTGCCTTATAGGTTACAAGGATCAACCAGATGAGTGAAGATTCTTTTATAACAGTGAAGTTTTCATATGCTTTTCTTTCCACCTCCATGAATTTTAGAATTACATGTAATATTGCTTTTTTAAAAAACAAAATTGGCACATCTCTGACAACATATTACCTAATTTTTAAATTGCAAATGTTCTATGTAATTAGAATAGAATAGAGCTGGAAGGGACTTTGGAGGTCTTCTAGACCAGCCCCCTGCTCAAGCAGGAGGACCTATACCATCTCAAACAGGTGACTGTCTAGCCTCTTCTTAAAAATCTCCAGTGATGGAGCACCCACGATTTCTGGAGGCAAGCAGTTCCACTGGTTAATTGTCCTCACTGTTATCTGCAAATTTGACAGTTCCCGTTCAATTCCTTGATCTAATTCCTCATTTATGAAGATATTGAAGATTACTGGGCCTAAGATAGAATCTTGTGGTACCCCACTGCTTACTTCTCTCCTTGTGGATGTAGTGCCATTGAGGACTACTTGTCGAGTAGTCTAAATTTTAGATTTAAGATTCCCTAGACCCGGGCTTTTCAACCTTTTCACAGATTGTACCACTTTTAGGTGCTTAGCAAGGTGTCAAAAACTTGATGACTAAAAAAAAAGGGGGGGGGGATTTTGGGTTTTACTGGTTAGATTCATTTGTTGTTATAGAAATGGCTAGTTTATAATATTATGGAAAAGTAAAAAGTTGACGTTCAATGTTAATGCTTCCTTCCACTGCAACAGAGGAAGTATGTTCTTTTTCTCTTCTCCCCCTCACTTTCCCCCTTTTTCTTCCCTCCTATGTCCTACTATTTGCTTTTGTATTTTGTTCTATAATCTAATAAACTATTACAAACTGTAGAAAAAAGTACCAGTTTTAATTCCTTCTGTGACTGTTTCTTTGCTGAATCACTTTCCTTTGCACTGTAAAATGTATGAAGGATTTATCCAGGTTTATTAATATGCACCACTACCTGCTAGTTCAGGGGTCTTTAAACTTCTTACTTTAAAGACTTGTGGACTTCAACTCCCAGAATTATTCAGCCCTCAGGACTGGTTGAGAAATTCTGGGAGTTGAAGTCCACAGGTCTTAAAGTTGCTAAGTTTGTAGACTCATGAGCTAGCTGGTTGGCCCTTCTTCCTGTCTCCCTTCTGAGCTCTTCCACAGCATAGTAAGAATGCACCCCCCAATCCCTTCCCTGTACCCTTAAAGACACAGGAATCAAGTGCAAAGCAAGAAAATAAAATAAAGAAACACAAACTCTGTTTTTTTTTCTCTTTAAGCTGCCTCAGTGTCACAATGTTGCAATTCTAGACTGAAAGCTCCAACTTTAAATTAAGCCAGTTTACCTTCAAAGAAAACTTTCTAAAAGCCACAGACAGACACAGTTAAAGGGGGTAAAACTGATTACATTTGTTTAAAGGGATTAAACCAAGTTCATGGCATCCGGGCCTCTCAATTACTGGCAAATAAATGGGGAAGAAATTGAGGTAGTGACAGATTTTATTTCCTGGGCTCCAAGATCACTGTAGACGGGGACTGCAGCCAAGAAATTAAAAGATGCTTGCTCCTTGATAGGAAAGCCATGGCAAATCTAGACAGCACACTAAAAAACAGAGACATCGCCCTGCCAACAAAAGTGCGTATAGTCAAGGCTATGGTCTTCCCAGTTGCAATGTATGGCTGTGAAAGCTGGACCATAAGAAAGGCTGAGTGCCAAAGAATTGAAGCCTTTGAACTATGGTGCTGGAGAAGACTCCTGCGAATCCCTTGGACTGCAAGCTGATCAAACCGGTCAGTCCTAGAGGAGATCAACCCTGACTGCTCTTTAGAAGGCCAGATCCTGAAGTTGAAACTCAAATACTTTGGCCACCTAATGAGAAGGAAGGACTCACTGGAGAAGAGCATAATGCTGGGAAAGGTTGAGGGTAAGAGAAGAAGGGGACGAGAGAGAATGAGGTGGCTGGATGGAGTCACTGAAGCAGTAGGCATGAGCTTAAATGGATTCCAGAAGATGGTAGAAGACAGGAAGGTCTGGAGGAACATTGTCCATGGGGTCGCGATGGGTTGGACATGACTTCGCAACTAACAACAGCAACAACTATTTAGATTGACCCTGGTTGCAATATTTTACAAAAAGAAAACAAATTAGTACTTCTACCAGTCTAGACCCAAAATTTCCCAATGAAACATTGGTGCTGAAACAGATCAAACTTTCAGGGTCTGGAGAATCTTGAAAGCCCAAAAATTAGATTTTGAATCATTTTCAAAATTGTTGTGACAACTGTTTCTTGCAAACATTTAACATAGCCTTTCTGTATAGCTAGCAGATGGTATGATAGGATTTTCTGAGCCTCCTAGCTAACACCTCGGTGGATCTCTAGCAATAAGCACATCGTTAAAATAAGGGCAAACACCCTGAATGCCTTTAAGCGTGCATTCCATGATTCCCTGAAAAATGCCTGGGGCTACATTGACCCCCAAATTGCAATCACTTCACTTTGAAAAGCCCTCCTATGAGTCACGATCATCTGAGCTGCAGCCGTGGCCTCGTCAACCAGCAGTTGCTGATAGGCCTGTGCCAAATCTAACTTTGCGAAATTGGTGCCCCCTTGCAAAGATGCCAACATGTGGCTCACCACTGGGACAGGGTATGCGTGTTGCTTAAGGGCCTTGTTAATTGTGCATTTGTAGTCTGCGCATATTCTAATTTCCCCGTTGGCCTTAATTGGAGTTACAATAGGAGTTTCCCACTCCCCACCATCAACTGGTTGCAAAATGCCCTGTTCTACAAGTTTGTCTATTTCCGTGTCAATTTTGTGTTTGAGGGCAAAGGGAACCCTTCAAGGCTTAATTCTAATGGAGACCACGTTGGGGTCTAGCTTGAACATTATAGGCGGACCTGTGTAAGTTCCTAGGGCTGAATTAAATACGTCTGCAAAGTCCTCACAAACTGATGCTAGATTCGCGACTTGTGTCCGGTTGATACCAGTTACTTGGATGCTTAATGCATCAAACCAATTGAGTCCAATTAAACTCATTCTCTGGCCCCCTACTACAATAACATCCAGGTGCCCATGTGCTCCAGTGTACCACATGGTGTTACAATCAAGCCCAATACATTACAATCATCTTTTAAAATCTGAATCTTGGGATACAGGTAGTTCTGGAGTTATGACCATTATTGAGCTCAAAATTTCCATTGCTAAGCAAAGACAATTGTTGCGAATTTTGCTCTATTTTATGACTTTCTTGTCACATTTATTAGGTGAATCACTTGTTTAATTAGTAACATGGGTTGTGAACTGAATCTGGCTTCCCCTTTGACTTTGTTTGTCAGAAGGTTGCAAAAAGTGATCACAGATTGTTGGGGGCAATAAGCTGACTTTGTGTGCCGCTTGGGGTGTGTGAAAGCCCTAATAAGCAGGCATATACATAGAATGAAGGCTACTGCTAAGTTTGTAAAGCCGCCCTGAGTCTTCGGAGAAGGGCAGGATATAAATGGAATTAAAATTAAAAAAAAATAAAAAATAAAAAACATGACCCCAGGACACCCTGCAACAGTCGTAAATACGAGTCAGTTGCCAAGGGTTTGAATTTTGATCATGGGACTATGGGGATGCTGTGGTGATCATGTGAAAAACAGTCATAAGTTACTTTTCCAGTGTTGTAACATCAATATTAAATAAATTGTTGTAAGCTGAAGACTACCTGTATTCAAGACTTTACTCAGCATCAGCACATTTAATAAGTATGAGATATCGAGGATTGGTTTGACATATATAATATCCTATTTAATAGTCTGACAGCTGCATTCTGCTCCAATTAGAGCTTCCACATAGTTCCACATAGACCCTTTTCGAGCATATTGCAGCAGTCCAGCCATGAAGTTATGGAACCCACTGAGGTGGTAGAGATACTGTGTTTCCCCAAAAATAAGAGCCGGACTTTTTTTTTGCCTCCCAAAGAAGCATCAGGTCTTATTTTTTTGAGGGGGGGTGTCTTTTCTACTCACATTGTGGTGGCAGCACTGAGAGCCCCACCCAGCTGGCCCACTTTTGAAGATGAAGGAGCAGCTTCATTCTGCAGCTGAGAATGGAGTGCCGGCCTGCAGCTCTGCAGCTCTTAAATGCAGGCAAGGCAAGTGTCGATCCATGGGAGGCCTGGCTGCAATGGTAAGTTCCACCCTTCCACCTCCATCCTAACTTGATTTTTAGACATGATCCTCACCCCAAAACTAGGGCTTATTTTGGGGGTAGGGCTTATATTAGGCCCACCTCAAAAATATCAAGCTAGGGCTTATTTTCAGGGTAGGTCTTACTTTTTGGGAAAACATGGTAGCTATAGAAACATGGGAGGGAGAGAGAGTCATTGAATTTAGCGTTCTTGCAGGACTATGCAAAAGTGATTCACTGAACAGAATGGCTGTTCCTCTTCTTGCAAAACTAGGACAGGTCTTCTGAGGCAAAAGCAGTCGACTGTTAGGTCTGTGTTCATTGTCTTTTGTCATGTTGATGCCAGGAATGACAGTGGTGAATGATGACAAGGAGCAATGTAGTGAAATCCTAGGCAATCACTTCCATACTTGAACAGCCAACATTTCTTACTTTCAGAGATGCACTTTGCAGGCCCTTGTGTAATTTTAAATATATTAAATGATTGATTGGAATGGAATGTAGTCCTCGGTACTTGATAAATCGGAGCAATTTTTGATTAAAATGCTAATCAAACACTGGAAGATTTTATCCGTTATTTCTATTTTAATCCCTTCCTTTCTGTCACATATTGCCATAACACATTTTCATGCTATTGATCATCCTGCCTGAACAATTTTCCCATAAAGTGAGACTCTATCTGCAATTGTAAAGATAATTTAACCAGTAAAAACTCCTATTTTTTACAAATTAGGTCACTATAATAGGATTGTAATTACACACAGGGTAACAATATTCATTCTCAGTGCTAAATCCATCTGGACCTTGCTGATACAGATGAAGATATATTATGAAAGTAAGTCATAACCATGATTAAATCTGTCCTCGTAGAAGAAGCAAATGTCAGCTGTCAGGTTCATACATAAGAATTTTAATGGAGTAGTTTAGAAGAAAAGAGAAAGAGAATGCTTTAGCATAACACTCTAATCTGAGATTTATACATGGCTGTCAATAGTAAACCCAGGATTTGACTGTCATATCTGTATAGCAATCTAACCACCCTAGCTAAGATTCATCTTGCTATTCTCTTTTTCAGTTACAAATCATCCAAATATTTAAAAAACCTATGGGATTTCATCAAAGGCTAACTCAACTAATAATTTAAGATATATTTATTCTGATTGCAGAGCTTCCTTTTCTTTCTTTCTTTCTTTCTTTCTTTCTTTCTTTCTTTCTTTCTTTTGTCATCCACTGCACAAAATCTCAAAGACCTATGCATACTTAAAACTAAGACATTAACATGTATATACACACGCATGCTAGCATTATTCATGATTCACTGCAAACTGCTTAAAAATAAATAATGGGATAAAACTTAAACTATAACAACAATGCTGTGCAGATTGGAAAGTAAAAAATGTACTTCAGAATATTGACATGGCACTCATCTGCAATTCTTTAAATAAGTTTTTTCCCCCTTAGGATTGCATTCATGTAACAACAGGAAAAGATGTAGCTGCTTTAAATAGTTGCCGAAAATGAAAAATAAACTTTCTCTACACTTCTTTTTGCTTTTTTAAGATGAGTAGAGAGAACACATGCTGGAAGAGAATATATCTTAATATATGCAGATGTGGAGAGGAGGATACCAAGAGTTTTATCAAGCGCTATGAATGCTGTTCCTTAGATGAGGAATACAATATAGAAATAATCTTCTTACTATAGAGAGCAGGACCCAGAGAAGATGTTCCTCAACAGTTCTTCCTATAGGAAGGAAGGAGGGAATGAATGATTGAAGGGAGGGAGGGAGGGAGGGAGGGAGGAAGGAAGGAAGGAAGGAAGGAAAGGAAGGAAGGAAGGAAGGAAGGAAGGAACAGAGGGAGAGAGGGAGGGAGGGGGAGAAGAAACAAAGAAGGGAGGGAGGGAGGGAAGAAAGGAAGGATAGTGGGAGATAAACCATTATTTGAAAGTATATTTCTCATGGAGCACAAATGAAACAATGGAGACTATCTCATTCTTTGCCTGCTGCTCAGCTTCTTGTGACTTTTTATTGCTCTTTCCAGCTGCTTTCACCTTTCCCCTCTTTTTTCTGGGTAAGACATTTTGAAAGGTTAATAGCTGTTTTAATGGACTTGGTTTAATTTTCAGCATTCGGACAAAGCCTTAAATATGTAAACATGTCATGGCCTTTGTAAGTTCTCAGCCCAGGGACAATGATTCATAGCTACCACCACAGAATAAAAATACACTGATTGACTTTTTTTTTTTTAAGGAAAAAGGAAAACGTTGGTGCAAACATTTTTTTCCAAGAACTTTGTGATTTAATTAAGTTATAGAAATGAATAGCAAGTGATTAATGTAATTCTTTTCAGCACTGGGATAAGGCACAATTTTAAATGATGTATTTCTGGCACATCACACATATCTCTACATATACGTTTAGTCTTCCTGATGTGAATTCACTAATATTGCATTTGCACTGTGTAAAAAGGGACTGCAACAGATGGTTTTTTCTCTGGAGTTTCTGATAAAATTGTTGATCGATTGAAATAGATCAGTTCCAACAGGACTAATATCCCAGCATATCAAATCCCTTTGGATGATAAAAGAAACAAAAACCTATCATATCTGTAGATATTTGTACCAATAAGCTTTAAAATAATTGAACATTAAACAATATCAACAATATTTGGCTGCCAGTAGTTTGCTACAAAGATTAAGTTAAGGGTAGTTTTCCAAATCATAATGTATATTCAAGACTGTTTCAATACCAAATCCTTACTACTTTTTTAGTGACATGTTTATTATTTGCAGATTGATATCTCCAAGAAATTTGTGATTAAACCACTTTGTTGTAGCTAAGCAAGCTTGGCTATAGCAGGGCTTTCTTTAGAGAGGATTGAAACTGCTTAGCTTTTTATATCTTTTTATATCTAGCTTTTTTTTTGCTAGATATAAACACTGAGTACATATTTATTAAACAAGCCATAATGGCTAATTTACATATAATACTAAGCCATTAAGCCTGCCTTATAAACCATGATGGTTGAATCATACTTGCATATTAAGTCAAATCCCAAACCAAATAAATCATAGCTTAGTACATTGTGTGCATCCATTTTTCCTTGAACATTCAAGCAACATATTAATAAATAGAAGCATTTTTTTCTTATAGAAGCTATTCATTCCCCTCACAGGTTTTTCATAGGACATTAAGAGACCTATAGATTTCTCAGTATGTCTCATCAAATTGTTTTTAGTTTCCTTAGGGGTTTCTTGAACTTCAGCGAACCATGGGGCCCTCCTGTTTTTAGGGATGATTCCTTCTTATTTCTCAGAGGAGATGTTTTGATTCAGTCCTCTCTGCCCTTCCCACCTGAGTTTGCTGTTAAAAGGAAAATTGATTTTAGTGAAGCTGGATGATATTCTTCATTTGAACATGTCCTTGGAATGGTGAAAATGAGCAGCAAAATTAAATAATAACCCATCTTTTGCGAAATATGTCAGGTTTCTTTTATCCTTGTATTCAAGATAATACGCACACCTTGTAATACTTGGTTTTTAAAAAGATATAAATGATACACAAAGAAGATTGGACAGTTGACCCAATTAAGTAATTAAGTGTGAATGCCTTTTTATCTTATGTATCTCTTTTGCTGATTAACGGTGACTTGGTATTTTTATGAATGAAAATTTAACTCTTATTTGGCAGCCTCAATTATACCAATAGACATTGACTTTCAACTTAACATGCTAGCCATAATGCTTAGATGTGGGGAAAGGGGAACCCACAGTTTTTCACTAAGAAAGATTTCCCACAAAATCTCCAATGCAATATCAGGGATAAAGTTATTTCATTTTTTTCTGCCTTCAAATTAATGGAGCAACCTTAACTTATCAGATGATGCACTTTAATTTCCTCTGATGTTTTCATTATGCATCCCTTTGTGCCAGAACTAATTTGCAATAATGTATATTTAATTCTGGAAAGCAAGAACAAATTCTGTTGCCTTCCAGTTATGATTAACCTGTAGAAATGCTAAGACACGCTTATAATATGGATATGCAAACATGAGCAACCCCTTGAAATGTTCAGAAACATAAAGTAGCAATCCAATCTGCATTTTTTACTATTAGATGTCAGACTGGATAGCAAGGAGTTAGATGGATTAATCTGTCTTTTTTTAAAAAAACACAGTATAAGAATAGTTGAGTTATTTGGATAGACTGATTAAGCTACCTTGGGCAATAATATTAAGCAGAAATTCCCCAAATCAGATTAATTTATTCATGCTTTTTAGAATACTCTCCATATATCTAATTTACAGAATATATACTTAAGATTTAGTGTTTTAAATTTTTATTGGGTATGCATAACACATCTAACTATGTTTTACTTGATTAACCAATCATAATAGCTTTACCCATTCATAATCCTAACCCAGATACAACCACAATGATTAATTGTTTGGATTATTAACCAAACAAATTAGATAAGAACCCAGTCAGTATATAAATGATGTAATTCAGCTTTAACACAGAACATTAGGGTAGCTTATGTGAGATGTTTAGTGATCTCTTATAAACTATTTTCTATTCTGGTTCAGTTACTTATGCAAAGATCTTGCTCCCTAGAGAAGGTTCTAATCCTGGGAAATATGGAAGGAAAGGAAAGAAAAAAAACCACACCAGCAGCAAAGTAGATGGCTCAATTACAGTTGCTTTGGGTGCACCATTAGAAGACCTGAAATACCTCGAAAAATGACTTGATGGGAATCAGAATCAAAATCAACCAAAGAGCTATAGTGTGCAATCTAGTGTCTAGAGCCACAAAGGGCCATTCAGATTCTTTTTTTCCCTGATCTGAGAGTTACACTATGCATTTCTATGATCTACTCCAAGATCTCAACCGGATTTCATATTTTTATTGCAGTATTTATTAATCCAATTTGCATGTAATCCAGACAAAGATTAAGACATCCTACTGAGTGGGGATGGGGGAAGAGCTCATATAGATCAACAAACCCCTTAAAATGGGCTCATCTGACATCCTGGCCCAATGCCTGGGGGGGGGGAAAGTCAAGTCTTCAAAACTTTACAAAAGATTACCAGGGTTGGGACCATCCAGACCTTGCTTACCTGTGGGAAAGGAATGTGCTAAATTACAAGGCAAGACCAGTGACAGAGAAGGTATGTCTTATGTGTTCAATCAGTTGATATTGTTAAATGGAAAGGACCTGGAGTATATTCTCCCTTGTTGAATCATATTATCATAAATAATTGAAAACAGACAGTCCTCAAATAACTTTGCCCTGTGCTCTATAACTTTGCCCTGTGATTTTCACCTGGAAGCTCACTGGGAAGTATTAATGTTATATGGGTGTAAATGATAATATGCTTGAGGAAGCAAAAGGAAGAAGGGCTATGATCTTGTAACACTCCAATCTCCTCTTTTCAAAAACAGGCAAAACAAGTTTCAGGGCATAAATTTAGAAATGTAGAACCTGCATCCTTCCTTCAGTATAAAATTTGGGGAAAGGGAAAGTTGGTTTTGACAATTTCTGTTTTCTTAATTCTCCTTTGGGATTTTTGAATTTCCTAAAGGAACGTATTGTTTGATTTTCTCTGTAATAGACAGGCAGTAAGTTGCTTATTGAAGAATTTCTTTCCATCTTCTTTGCTTCTGTTTTTAGTTAAATCTGGAGCTATAGTTTCTTATAAAATCATTAGCATAATTTCAAGGCTTTAATGTAAGGACCCCACTTCAATCTACATCTTAAGAAAAGAGAACTCTTGGAAATGGTTTCTTCCAACAGGAATTATTTATTAAGAGGAATTGACAGCTGTCCTAATATATTGTACCTGAGATGGAAATTACAAATGCCCTCTCCATTTTGCAGTAAAATTTCCCTAATAATCTAATTACTGTATATTTGCTGTGAAAATGAGTTAATTTGAACCATTGCCTCAGTTTCCTGATAGTTGCGCTAGTTCTTTTTTCTTACTACCTTGTTAAGATTAAATATTCATCTGCAATATGGTAAAAGAATCAGAAATTATCATTATGATATTTTTCTTCCATTTATTTATTTGTAATACATTTATACATTTGTAATACATTTATACATTTAGGAGGGACACGGTGGCTCAGTAGGTTAGGATGCTGAGCTTGTTGATCAGAAGGTCGGCAGTTTGGCGGGTCAAATCCCGAGTGCCGCGTAACAGAGTGAGCGCCTGTTACTCGTCCCGGCTTCTGCCAACCTAGGAGTTCGAAAGCACGTAAAAATGCAAGTAAAAAAATAGGGACCACTATGGTGGGAAGGTAATAGCGTTCCGTGCGCCTTTGGCGTGTAGTCATGCCGGCCACATGACCACGGAGACGTCCTCGGACAAGTGCTGGCTCTTCGGCTTTGAAACGTAGATGAGCACCGGCACCTAGAGTTGGAAACGACTAGCACGTATGTGTGGGGGAACCTTTACCTAATACATTTATAATGTAGTTTGATCCACCCATTAAGACCATGATTTTTCTAATGTGGTTAAATTGTGAGCTTTACATATCATGCTAATCTATAATTTGTTGAAGCATGGTCTATTAGCAGTTAGCAAATACAAAACATTTCAAGAAATGAATCTTAAATTCATTTAGGAATATGAGCAGGTGATTTAAGCCATTAATTACTCTGCAGCATCCCAATTCCGGCTTTTGCCAGGTGTGTGAACTAAAGGACTGTGAACTATGCTCTTAGTTCTCCTCCCTTTCTGATCTAGAGATGATTACAATGGGACAGCCCATTGATCCCTTCTCAGTAGTGAAATTTGACAGATTCAGCATCTCTGGTCTTAGAATACCACAAGTCAACAGAAAAAAGTGTTTCTTGACCCTCCCTGATGGCAAATGTATTTTTCCCAGCCATAAGAAGCTATTTCTGCCTGGGAAGCAAATGACTTACTTTCTGTGTAGGCTCCAATACTACTGGACTCTTTCTTGAGCCATAATAAAAGTGTGTGGGGGACCCATTTGCCTCTCATTTAAGGATGGGACTAACTCTGAATTTCAGTCTTCCAAGTGGAATTTGAACTTCTTAGCTACTTTCCTCTTCCTTGTTTTTTTGGGATAGATTGTCTGTCTATAAAGAAGGAAAAGCTTGCCAACATTTGTCCAAACATTTTGGACATCTTCTCCAACCCCCACAATTACTATTGCCTTACTTTTAAAGGAAGGTGTTTCAGTTGAATATTCATGACATTTATCACAAAATATATGTCCATAAGGTTTGTCAGTAATCTTGCTCTTGAAAAAAAGTGAAAGACTCCTTACATTTCTTCTCCATATGTTCTGATAAGTTCAAGGGCCAAAATGGAATCTCCATCACTTTCTAGAGCTTCCAGAAATGAATTAAGATGGCTACAATTTCATTAAGATAGAATTATTGTGGTGGCTGTATTGTTTTTGCTGCTGATGTTATTTTGTGACATTCTTTTAAATCTGATGCCCCAAAGCTTCTGTGTAGGAGTTTCATTACTTAGAATCAGAGATATGCAAAGATTAGATTCAGCATCTGCCATTGGGTAATGTTTGATTAGATTTCTATCTGCAACTCTTGAGGGCAGCTGAAAAGGCACAGTGCTAGATACAGCAACAATTTAATTTGATATAAGGCAACTTCCTACATTGTCATATATAAATTTATATACAATATTTCTTTAAGGCTGATGCAATAACTTTATGCACTCTGAACATTGACTATTCTCAGCCTCAAAAATTGTTCAATTTAGTTTCATCTCTATTCATTATGCTTCTAACAATAATTTCTATCTTATTATTCCACTCTACTGATTTCAGAAAGGAATCTGTCTTTTTACCTAACCTTGCAACCCAATCATTGAACCAGAACTGTTATCAAAATGAGAATAATCTGATTTCCATACTGTTTCCAGGCTTAAAGAATCAGAAGGCAAAATGCTACATTGTTTTATTTTGTGTCCTTGAGGAAATAATAATAATAATAATAATAATAATAATAATAATAATAATAATAATAATAATAATAATCTTAACAGCTAATATAAGTTATTACTTACATAGCACAATTCAAAGAGTTTATTTAAGTAAATTATAAGTGAATGCAATAAATAAAATAAAAATAAAAAGTCTTATTTTATTCAATCAATGCCAAGATTTTAGCTGGATTAAAACTATTTGTCTGGGAGTAAACTGGATTTTCTACATAATGGGATTGCACTTAGAACCAAGAAATAGAAACAAACAACTCAAACATTGTTCACTAACATTTAATACCAATATTAAGCTAATGGAGGAAGCGAGGTCTTTTTTCGTATTTAGCATTTTGAATGTAGTCCCTTTATATGTTTTAAAATACTTAAAATACTTTAAAATACCTCAATGTAACTTTTTCTGGTTTAACTATATCTACAGTAATCCACCTCAATAATAATCTAGTTTTAATATGAGAAGTGTCATTACTGTCATGCATTTTTGAAATAACATTTTGAAAATATTTACAACATGCTATAATAAATATGATAAAACTACCTACTATGGCTACTCGATTGATAGCAACTCCTCTCAACCCTTGCTCCTGACTCCCCACCCATCCATCTTTTATTCTCATATCATTGTATTCTCATTGTTTTCTTTTCCATTGTTTAATCTGTTGTTTCATTACCTTGCTACAGTTACAGTTACAATTCTCTGTTTTTATTGTTGTAAGCTGCCTAGAGTAGCCCTATTGTCAGATAGGTGGCAAATTTAACAAAGAAACAAGTAATTATAAACAAATTATATGAAATCAAGTGACATCATGGTAATCACAAATAAAAGATTACTAATTCATCCTACAGGATGAATTCATCCTACTGTCACCTAAATGGGAGGGAAAGTTTACGTATTAAAGAACATCACGGAAGTGTGACTCAAGCAGCAACTGCCTTTTGTTAATCACAGTAATAAACAAATTTCAGATTTTCATTACAAATTACTTTTTGCAATGCAAACATGATTTCATTTTTCCTGTGCCTGAGAATAGGAAAAAAAATCTTCTTTCACTCTCCATCCCACTGAGATTCATATTTTATTTAGTACTTAAAAGATCAGAATGCTTAACTGGGGGTTTACTATGCAAATGCAGATAAAACTATCATTCAGTCTGGTTGCTCAATTCAGTTTTGGGTGAGCTCCTAAATTTCATAGTAGATCATCACAGGATGAATAAAGGATTTTAAAGGTTAAGTTTATACTTCAAACATTTAGATTCAATTATTTTCAATTATTTTCTTTGTCATTTATTTTCATTTATTTTGGGGTTCATATTGTTTTTATTGTAGCTTAAGGAAAGAAAACTCAGAATTTGAAATGTCCCATTTGTAGTTTTCTCTATGGTAATTGGTCGGCCACTGTAAAAAAAAAGAATGTTGAAATAAATGGAGGCAGTTTAGCAGAGTGTTTTCTATGACTAGATCAAGAGATGAATGAATGAATGAATGAATGAACCTTTATTGTCAAAGTACAACCATGTATACACTGAGATTGGCTGAGCCTCCCTTAGTGCCCCCACCACAACTTACAGTGACACAAACCCTCCATCCTACCACACCATGTGAACCAACTACACCACACACCGGCCTCCCAAGTCAATTCTGCATAAGATTATGTCCCATTTAAAAGCCTAACAGCCCACGGATAAAAGCTATTTTTCAGCCTGTTGGTACGGCTGGCTATGTTCCTATATCTCCTACCGGATGGTAGGAAAGTAAAGAGATACTGTCCAGGGTGTGAGTCATCCCTGAGAATTTTCCTCACTCTTCCAAGGCAGCGAGCCCTGGCGATGTCATCCAGTGGTGTCAGGGAACAGCCCATAATGTCTTGTGTTGTGCTCACCACCCTCTGTAATACTTTCCTATTCACGGCTGTCAGACCAGCATACCAAACCACAATTCAGTACGAGAGGACGCTCTCTATAGTAGACCGGTAAAAGAGGGTCATAAGCCGTTCTTCTACCCTGTTCTTCCGCAAGACCCTGAGAAAGTGAAGTCTCTATTGGGCCTTTCTGGCCACCTGGGTTGTATTAACTTTCCAGGTCAGGTCTTTGTAGTGGTAGATGATATCTATATATACACATACTTCAGTTTATATTTGCAGGTGAAAAGATTGTGCAGCCATTTGGAACTGGAAATTGTTGAATGTGATATAAAGAAATGAAAGAAATACAAACTTTTAAAAAGAATCACATAAGGAAAAGTTGAATTTTCAGAATATATTCAGCTACTTCCTTAAAGTATCATTATTTTTGAAATTATAGTGTCTGTACATTTTGCTAACTTTCTGATCTAATGGGTAAGGCAACAAAAGTCAAATATAATAAAAAAATTCTTTCAATATATAAACAAGGAGAAAAAAGTCAAGGAAACAGTTGGTCCTCTAAAGAGAAAAGATGGCAAGGAAGTAACAGGCAGTAGAGAGAAAGCAGAGCTGCTTAACTCATTCTTTGCATTAGAGGAGTGGGAACAAATTTGGAAGAAAAATATAAAATTAACGTTAGCAACGACATTTAAAGAAAATATGTACAAAATGTTGTATAGATGGTACTTAGCTCCCGCAAGAAATTTCAAAAATGTTTCCCAATGCAAATGACAAATGTTGGAAATGTGATTCTGCCAGAGGCACTTTCTACCATCAATGGTGGACTTGTCCAAAGGTTAGGTGTTACTGGACCAATATAAAAAATTGGTTATTTCAAATAACAGGATATGATTTTCAATTGGACCCAGCTATTTTCCTCTTGGGGATGAAGTCACAAGAAGTATCAAAATATGTTTGGTATCTATTAATACATATTACAACAGCGGCGCATATGACTTATGCGCAATATTGGAAGACGAAGGAAATCCCAATGGACTATGAAGTAATAGAGAAAGTATTACTATGCGCAGAGTCAGATTGAATGACATATATTCTCAAAGGGAAAAGTGAATCACTTTTTAATAAAAGTTGGGACTCCTGGTATTCATGGTTACAAAATAGAATATTTAACTTCAACGGGGGAAATACCAGATGATTGTGTATTATTATTTGAGGTATAGAATCTGGAGATATATACAATTATAGATTTCTAATATTTGGTAATTTAAGGTTACTTAGCCTGGGATGTACGAAAAAAAGAAAATTAGGGGTAGTATTACACTCCACGGTCTTGTTTAATGTTGTTGTTTTTGTTTTTTGGTGTATAGGGTATTTTGGTGTTTTTCTATTTGATGCACTTTTCAGTATTTTGTAATAATGTTTTTGTTGTTTTTATTCAAAACTTGTTTAATAAAGTAATTTTTTAAAAAAATAACTCATTCTTTGCATCAGTCTTTATACAAAAAGAAACTGTAGCCCAACCTACCAAAAACATAGGTGTAAAAAGATAGACAAGAAATAAAAGTTAAAATAAGTAAGAAAATAGTGAGAGAACTATAATGTATTGGGCTTTGTCTTTCCAAGAGTATTACGTGGGGTTAATTGCTGGAAGGTTGCTTAAGCAGGGAAGCTGGCTAACGGCTCACAGCTCCTCAGACAACCCATCTCCAGCACCGCCATTGGCTGCTTCTAGGGTGACAATAGGTTGCTTTAAACCTATTGGCTGCTACCTAGGGGCCAGGGCATAAATAGCTGCATTCGCAGCCCTGTTTCTCAGTTCAGTTCCTGTAAGCAAATAAAGAAAAATTCTTGCTGAACTCACTCGCTTCGTCTCTTCAATCAAGCACAGAACCCATGTTTGTTGAATATAAATCACTGGGCCACAACAGATTACATACCAGACTTCTGAAGGAGTTGCCAGATGTTATCTTAGAACGGGTATGTCAAACTGCTAGCCCACAGGCCGGATGCGTCACGGCGAAACTGCACCCACCCTATTGCCAACTATGGGGAAAAAGTCCTGGTATGTCGTGCAACATCACATGACATCATGAGTTTGACATGCCTGTCTTAGAACCATTGTACCATATCTTTAAAAAAATCCTGAAACACCAGGGAACTATCAAAGGATTGGAAAAGAGCTAATATGGTTCCCATCTTCCAAAAAGTGTGTGTGTGGGAAAAATAGATCCTGGAAACTACAGACCAATCAGCCTAACATCAATGCATGGGTAGATAATAAAAAACAGATCTGTGAACATTTAGAAACAAATAAAATTATAACTAGTAGCCAAAGTGGGTTTGTTAAAAAGAGATCATGTCAAATCAATCTTATTTTATTCTTTGACAAAGAATAAAAGCAAAATGCTATAGATAAAGAACACTTAGATTTCATTTGGCAAAACAGCTCACAACCTACTTCTTGGTAAACTAGAAAACTATGGGATAGATAGCATCACCACCAGATGTGTTTGTAACTGGTTGACAAACTGCACTCAACCAATAGTCCTTAATGGAATTACATCTACATGGAGGGAAGGAAGGAGTAGAGTTTCCATCTTAGGCCCAGCACTCTTCAGTATCTTCATAAATGACTTGGATAAGGGAATAGAAGGGGAACCCATCAAATTTACAAATGACACTAAGATGACAGGAATAGCCAATATCCCAGAAGACAAGCTCAGGATCAGAAGTTGTAGGTACTTCATCATAGAAGGATTTTAAGAAAAGACTGGACAGTCACTTGTCTGAAATGGTACAGGGTCTCCTGCTTGAGCATGGGGTTGGACTAGAAGGCCTCCAAGGTCCCTATGCTCTATTCTGATTAATTTATTAGAACATTCTTTATGGTGTGCATGGATGGATGGATAGATGGATGGATGGATAGTAGATAGATGGATGGATGGATGGATGGATAGATAGATAGATAGATAGATAGATAGATAGATAGATAGATAGATAGATAGATAGATGATTGATAGATGATAGGCAGGCAGGCATCATCTTTTTTTCCCATTGATTTATAAAATGCAGTGCAGGCTGTTCTTACTACAGAATATCCAGAAGAGCAATCAGTGCTTTTTTTCCTTCCATTTCTGGGGTTAACTTCCAACTAAAAAAAGAAACAAATAATCCAGTTCATCTAGAATTCTCTGAAATTGCAGCACAATTACCATGTCAATAACCTTTCCTAAAATGAAAAAAGGCAGACTTTTTTTTAGCAATCTGAATTGGAAATGGTTAATGCTAGAGAAGAAGTATTATACAGCTCTGATTAATAAGATTTATTTGGAAGAAGTTTAAAGTAACCACACAAGATTTCTGGCAGGTTCTCTACTGACATGACAAACTTATATATATGCAAATTAGAGTTTTTCTCACACATGTTTGATGCTTGCCTCTTTTGTGAAGGTAGAGCAATCTTCAACCATTTACTGGCTATTAGGCCTATTTATAGATTTTTAAATTTTATTTTAAAGCAGAATATTCACTATAATTAATGCCAGACTTCTTTTGTTAAGAGTGAAATGAAATAGACCAGGAGTCTTTCAGAATTCTGATTAGTTAAAAAAATACATTAGGAAAAGGTTAAAGCAGACATGTCAAACACAAGGCCCGGGGGCCGGATCCGGCCCACGAAGTGGTTTCATGCGGCCCACGAAGCCATCCTGGAAACAGTGAGGGAACAGCCCCCACTGCCTTGGCCCTGGCCCAGAGACTCTCTTTCTGCCAGAGACCCTCAGATCTGTCCCACTCCTACCCAGGCCCCCATAGGCACCCTTGATGCAAACGATATAGAGTTGGCCACACCCACCCAGTAGTCCATACACACTCTAGCCACGCCCACCCAGTAGGCCACGCCTATCCTGGCCATACCCACCCGGCCCCCTGAGGGCAACTGCAATGCTGATGCGGCCCTCAATGAAATTGAGTTTGACACCCCTGGGTTAAAGTAACAACACCAAAATTTCAGTAAGTTTCCAATATAAGTGCTTAACCCAAGCTCTCTCTCTAAATGAAAATGGATCCATTAAACATCTGAACTGGACCAATTTAACAGGTTCTTCTTTTTGTGAAGATCAATGGCATTAAATAGAAACCAGAGAGTCTGGTCGAAATGTTCCCCATTCTCAGATTAACTTCCTCTGGGATCGATCTTATGATCACCTACATGGTGTGGGATTGTCACCTAGAATAGTCCATAGCTGTAATGGTGTTCATGAACTCATGAACCATTTCGCCTTCCACTCTACCAAGAGGGTGAATTAAGGTGTTCAGGACGCTGACCAGCTATAAATGGTAGTGAGATCTTGAGCTCAGGCAGGGATTAAATTGTTTAATATTGGAAGACTGTAAACAGTAATACTCCCAGTTTGTCCTTTGAATTCTTCCTTATAAACACGGCCATGCCACTAATTATCTTCAGGACATTGCTTCTGATCTCTTGATCATTCTGATTAGGCAGAATTTCTCAAAATACAGTTACCTTCCCTCCTCTTATATCATAAGATTTTAGCTGTTATAATCCTTGAAACACGAGATTCCCAGTTTGCCACGTGGCTGCCATGGATGCCTGGAAGATGAGTTCTGTCTTCCTTGTCAAGTTTCGCATCACTGGCAGACCCTGAAAAGGGTCGAACATTGCCCTGGAGGGGTGACCAGCAAGGAGGGGCCCTTGCTAGATTGCGGGAGAGTGGAGCAACCCTATAAACCAGTGGACAAAAGATCAGCCATAGAAATATGGCTTGTCACTAGGCTGCAGACAGCCGAAGTCACACATACCATCAGGCAACTTTAAAGCAGCATGGAAGACACTGGGTGGTGGCAAAACTCTTAAATCCTAACTATTCTTTATACCTGCATAAGCTGTAGAGGGAAGGGAGATTTTCACCCTCCCTCCAGAAACAGCAGTGACTGACTATCCAGGGGAGTTTAAAACATTGAAAAAAATAATTGGATCCCAAGCGGAATTTTATTTCCTAAAGTTTGAGGACTAAGATTCTCTATTTCCTATTTTTTACTTTTTATTTTTATTGACGATCTGGTTTTTCTTTATAAAATAGAAGAAAAACTGAAAAGATTAAAATAACTTTGGGACTCGAAGGGAAACTTTAAATGGTAGTGGTGGCATTGTTGGCTAAACTTGGTACTTCAATTTGTTATTGTTTAAAAGGGATTTGGCTGACAGCCCAGAAAATAGATAAGACATATGTAACCTTGAAAAAACCTTGAAACATCAGCTGTGAGAAGCCCAGTTGTCCTCCCTACTCAGAAAAAAAGAAAAAAAACCCTTTCCTTTTGGACTTCCTGATTGTAAAGCTTCTAGTCTAACACATACTATGGAGGAAGATCAGGAACAAACTTTCCCTATAGATGAAGAACAACAAACTCTTTTTATGTTGAAAGCAATTCTTCAAACTCTCCTTACAACTGGTGAAGAACTAAGAGGCTACAGAAAAGAACAAAAAGGCAGCCCGGATATGAAAGCTCCAATTTTGACTACAACTAAAGAATCATCTGTACAAAATACAACAGAAAAAGTGGAACATTTGAATGTCATGACAGAAGACTTAACTGCTCAACAAGTACTGACAATGGAAAATCCAGAAAAGATACCCGGTAAATGAATCTGAGGATCAAGAAGAAGAACAGATGGAAGAGAAGACAAACAGACTTCTGGTTCGCTTGTGCGGTGCTTCCGGACGCGCAGGGACAGCCTGCTTCCTGCCATTCATTTCTTTCTCCTTTGGAGGACCCTGAAAAGGGTCAAAAATCACCCTGGAAGGGCGATTACTGAGAGAAGGACTTTCTTGCAATCGCGGAAGGGCTGCAGCCCTCCACTGGAATCTGGGATAATCTCCTTTGGCCCAAAGAAGAAGAGACCAGCCATAAAGATGGCTGATCACTAAGCTGCTCCCTGCCAAAAGCCAAAAGTACTACCTAGAATTAAGAAGCAATCTGGAGGACCTGGGTGAGATTTTACCTTTCCTTTTTCCCTAATCATCTGCCTGTGGGACTTTCCTGAAATTCTGGGTGCCTTGTTAGTGGGAGGTCTCAAAGTGGAGCCCTGAAAAGATTTCAACAAGCTGCTATGGAAGACAGGGTGAACTCTCCCTAAAAGCCTAGGGAGCTTCAATTCTACTGTAACCAGATTGATCATCCTTACTATGGGGAAAGGTCCCAAGAATTTTGGTTCTAATTTCTTACTGGGTAATTTGAGGCATAGATATTTAGTCAACAGATAAACCTTTTCCCCAACTTGGAAAGTTCTTTGTGGATCCCTCTTTTTATCAGCCTGCTTTTTATAGGTCTTGGAAGACTTTTTAAAAGTGTCTGGGAAGCGGAGGGCACCTGAGGGTATTCAGGCATTGGGCTGAACTCTTTTCCTGTGGCTACTCCAAAAGGCGTGTAGCCGGTGCTGCTGTGAACAGAATTATTGTAAACCACCTCTGTGAAAGACAGGTCAGTCCAGTTTGTTTGTTGGTATGAAACATAACATCTGAGATATTGCTCCACCATCTTCTTAGTGGATTCTATTGGTAGCTGGATGAAAAGCAGATGATAGACCTTGAGATGATCCAATTAATTTAAGAAATCTTCTACAAAACCTGGCTGTGAACTGCACCCCTCTATCTGAAATTATTCACTTAGGAGTGCCATGCAGCCGATAGATATGTTTCAGGAAAAATTTAGTCAGTCGTTGGGCCAATGGGAGTCCTTTGCAGGCAATGAAATGAGCCTGCTTTGAGAACAGTTCTATTACAGTCCAGATGACAGTATTTCCTCTACTATCAGGTAGGTCTACTACAGTATAAAGTACATAGCTATTTCTTCCCCTGGTTGAGAAGGGTCTGCCACTGGCAGCAGTAACCCAGGGGTTTTCCCTGGAATTCTTTTCATGGTGGTGCATACATTACAACTCCTAACATAGTTTTCCACATCTCGTTTTAGTCCTGGCCACCAAAATTGCCAACAGATGAGATGTAGAGTTTTTAAATATCCAAAGTGTCCAGCCTGTTTTACATCATTGCTGTATTTGAGAGCATTAAGATGGAGGGCTTCAGGCAAATACAGTTTCCCCCACTTGTAAACCAAACCAACCCTGCATGTTAAGGAGGTTTGATTGTCTTTGAACCATTGATCGGCGAGGAGCTCTTTTTTTATCTTCTTTGCCCCAGGCTCATCAGGATTAGGGGCTCTGTGGGGTGTGAGTTGAGCAGCAGTTTGTGGATTGGAGATAATTGCCTCATTAACCTCTTTGCATTTGCTTTTGTACTGGGGCAATCATGATAGTGCATCAGCTAGCATGTTTTTTCCTCCCGGTATGTACTTTAGAGTGAAGCTGAAACAGTTAAAGTACTGTGCCCACCGCACTTGCTTTGGGGACACTTTGTGAGTAGTTTTCGGTGCTTCTAGATTTTTGTGATCTGTCCATACTTCAAAAGACAACTTGGCATTCAATATTTTCTTTAACACTGCTCTCACCAGCTTTATATGATCAGTCATATTTGTACTGTACATCAGGATGTCATCAAGATACACCAGAACCCCTTTGTATAAATGATCATGTAGGACCTCAGTAATCAACTGCATGAATATGGCTGGGGCCCCCTGTAGCACAAATGGCACGACTTTGAATTGAGAGCTTCCCATGGGGCAGATGAAGGCAGTTTTCCACTTGTCTCCCTCCTTTATTTTCACCCGGTAATATGCCTCTCTCAGGTCTAATTTAGTGAAGACACTCCCCTTTGCCAGGTGGGTTAGTAAGTCCTTTAGGAGGGGGACGGGAAGAGGGTATTTATTTTCCACACTCACCACATTCAGACCTTTATAATCAACACATAAACGAAGAGACCCATCTTTTTTTGTCTTTAAACAACACAGGGGCTCATTCAATGATTAGACTTGGCTCATTCAATGAATCCCTTCGCTAGGTTTTTATCCATGTTTCGCTACATCTCCTCCATTTTGAGGGGGACATAGTGTACATTCTTGGTCTTGTGAGTTTGGCTCCCAGCAACAGTTTGATCGAGCAATCATTGGGTTGGTGAGGAGACAGGGCTTCACATTCTTTCTCACTAAATGTCTCTGCTAGGAGCTGGGGATGAGTGGCTTGCCCGATGGCAGTGAAGCAGCCATGGTGCTTGCTCATTTTGTGGCCTAAAGTGTCCTGCAATGTCAGTTGAATCAGTGGGAGGTTTAGGCCCTATAGGTAGTCTCACAGTTCTCATTCCTTTCTCCCACCAGATAAACGGTTTCCATTTGTCCAATCAGGCTAATCCTAGGATCACTGACTCAGACATTTTTGGAGCCACCAGGAAGTGAATAAATTCCCAGTTCTCACCTATTTCTAGGTGTTAATTGCATGACTAAAGTCCCTCCCATCAGGGAGCCATCAGCTTGCTCAAATCTTATGGGCTTGGAGAGTAGTTTTGCTCTTATGCCTATTTTCATGGAAAATGACAGGCTAATGATGCATCAAGAGTATCCAGAATCGACTAGCATTTTTAAGTCTACTTAAAAATTATAAGTTTGGCAGGCAGTGACAAATGTGGGACGTGTTGACTCATCATTGGGTCATTCTCTCCTTCATCATTGCTGTCGAAAGAGGGTAGAATGGGGGCAGGTCCAGCCTGAGTTCCAGTATCCACCTGTGTGGGGGATGTGACCTGGGCAACAGGCTCCTGTGTGATCTGGTTGGATTTCTCTCTCATTGGCTGCTGAGCAGGTTTCTTCCTCACTGCTGGTCCTAGTTTGCTCTGCTGTTGGTGGTAGGGGACTGGACAATTTGCTGCTTGATGTCCCTGCTGTTCGCATTGGAAGCACCTGATTGGTGGGCCCGCAGGTGGCCTGGGTCTTTCAGCAGTTTGCAGCAGTTGGAGGTTTTCAGGGTGGTGGTTGCCATTTGGGTTGCTATGGTTTCGGCTCGGTGGGGGAGGCTTGTGCATGGCCCATATCCTTGCTGGGTTTGTGAATTTGTGAGGAACTGTGATAAAGGAATTGGGGTCATTTAAAATTTTGGGAATGATAAATATTAAACGTTAAATTTAAAAATTAATGGAAAATTAAAATTGGAAAAATGTACCAGGTCATTGATTGTCTAAAAGATTGAATGCTAAAACAATTAGAATATATATAAGCTAAAAACTATTGATAAATGTAAGAAAGTTAATTTTTATTGGATTGATAGAACAAGAATTGTATTAATTTAAATATGGACAGTATATATTAAGGGGAAAAGAGAGGAAATACTTAGGGTAGCAGTTTAAGATCGGTACTGATATTTGTATTAATTGAATTATTATAACTCAGCTGAAATGTTGCTTTTCAAATATGTAAATGCAATATTAGAAAATCAAAAAAATTCATAAAAATAATAATAATCCTTGAAACACACATGGATATATTTCAGAGAGAGAAAAACACCCCTTTCCTCATTTATTCAGGTCTCAGTAATACAGACTAAGTCAGTGATGGCGAACCTTTCAGACACCAAGTGCCCAAACTGCAACCCAAAACCCATTTATTTATCACCGGGTGCTGGGTGGGCATGATCGACTGCTTGGCCGTGGCCACAGTGGTCATGGCCAACTGGATGGGTATGGCCGTGGTGGGTGTAGCCACCTCAATGGTGGTCATGGAGAGGGATGCCTGTAGGGGCTGGCAGGGGGTCTTTGGTGGGTGGGCAGTGGGCTGGAGGCTTGTCCTGCGGGGTGAAGTGATGTGAGGCAGGGTGGGTGTGCCAATTGCCACAGGGCAAGGCAAGGCAAGGCAAGGCAAGGCAAGGCAAGGCAAGGCAGGGCCAGAGCAGCTGCTGCCTGACACCATCGCCCCCCCACAGAGGTCAGCGAGCACATGGGGGCCAATGGTGTCCATCAGCAGCCACAGCCTGCTGGCTATCCTGCAGCATGGCAGCCCCATCAGTGTGGGTGGAGTGCAGCCCCATTGGTGTGGGCAGAGATGGATCTGGGACAGTTGGAAAGGAGCCCTTGCCCGGCCTCAGCCCATCCACTAGACGGTTCTGACAGGGGTGGCTTCTGCTGCTACTCTGACCAGTCAACCATGCAGGGAAGCAGGAGGAGGTGGAGGGGCAGCCGGGTGTCTACAGCTGCCTTGGCTGCTCACTGGCAGCCCAACAAGGTAGTGGATCTCACACACCAGCTGCCCCTCCTGCTTCCCTGCATGGTTGACCGGTCAGAGCAGCAGCAGAATCCACCCCCATCAGAGCCATTGAGTGGATGGGCCGAGCTTCCTTCCAGCTGTCCCAGGGCCATCTCTGCCCATTGCTATGGGGCTCCATGGCCAGTTTGCCATGCAGGACAGTTATGCAGGACAGCCAGCATGCTGTGACTGCTGATGGTCACCGTTGACCCCCATGCGCTCACTGGCCTCTGTGTGCGGGAGCTGATGGTGTCAGGCAGCAGATAGGGAAGTGGAACTGTGCAACCCACCTTCACGCTGGTGGGGGTGGAAGCAGTGGGGGAAGGAGGGATCTGGCATGCGCCCACCCTTTGCCGCTGCTGCCTGTGGCACGTGTGCCATAGTTTTGCCACCACAGGACTAGGTCTTCCTTCTCTCCAGGATTACATCATGCATTAGAGAGAGTCATTAGAAGCAAAACTGGCATTCAAAAGCCACCTGCTTGTGGTTATCTTCCTGATACAATATTGTGGGGCTGAAAGTGGGGATTGGTCAATTCCCACTTTCCCAATCCATAACTTCTTTTATGTATTCCTCTGTATATCACTACCTTAGTCTGTCACCATAAATATATGTATAATGAATATTTTAAAATAATAACTATAACTTAAACAGAAATATTCTGTATCTTATGATAGTCTATAATCAGACAACTTCTTCAAGTTGCTGTTCAGATGCTAAATATTGATGGGCAACTTCAAATCCCCAGCCTTCAGTTCTTTATGATTCATTATCGTTCTATGGAGGTAAGCTAGACAGCGCTTCAGATTGAATATGCCTTCTAGGAGAAGAGGTCATATGGGCTTGCCATCATTCATCCTGATTTTGATTCCCTAGCTCAGCTCAGAAAGTCTACACTTTAGCCTTGCCAAGAAGAATAAATTAAAATGAAAAGTTATGGGGAACTTGTGCTTCATTTATTCATTCATTAGGGTTTATATCCAGCCTTTAGTCCAAAAACCTAAGGGATACTCCTCTCTCTTTTGATTTACACAAAGTAACAGAACTGTGAAATTAGTTGGATTGATAAATATGACTGGCTCCAAGTAATTTTTACAAAGGGTGGTCTGACACAAAACTTTGATAGGTCGATACCTGGAATACAACATGCAATTGCAATAATCAAAAATGGAAAAATGCAGAAGAGGGGAACTAAAATAACCAGGGCTCTTTTGTTTTGAAAAAATAAGGTGGGGGAGCTGAATAGTACACATAATTAAAGCGTAAAAAATCATGCAGGGGATCGTAACAATCGGCAAAGAATATTTTCCCTGCCTTCCAAAGGATTAGGACCAGAGGCCATCCAATAAAACTGGAAGGGGATCTGAAATAAACAAAATAAAGCATTTCATCTTTCTGCACATAATTAATCTGTGAAATTCAATTCCATAGGTGTGAAGAAGAGGATGTTGATAAATTCTTTCAGTCCAGAATCCCCACAGCTACTAGTCTTAAAACTCAGTGTTATCTTGGCATTGGGGCAGCTTTTCTCCAAACATCAATTACAAAGACACAAACATGGGAGAGGTTTGTATTTGACTTGTGAGCATCAATGAACTCGTAGTTGACCCCCATCAGACCCAAAATGTTAAAGAAAGATGATGCTCAGCCTGATCCAGAAAAACTGTTCTTAGGCTCTAACATTCTGCATGTCCACAGTTCTAATCCAATATTGACACTTGTTGTTAATGTGACACATCAGGCTTTGTATCCTGCTGTTCATACATGGTATAAATTATGGAGTTAGTCTTTGAATAGTCTTTATTTTTCACAGATTAATGAGAGCAATTCAGATTCCCTAACTGAAACATAAACATTTGAAACTTCTTACATCGCAGGTTTCATTCTTTATGTATGTATGTAATGTATGTATGTATGTATGTATGTATGTATGTAAGTATGTATGTATGTATGTATGTAAGTATGTATGTATGTATGTGTGTATGTATGTATAAAGTTTTGAGAAACGTAAACAAGAAGGCCTGGAAAAGGGAGGACAGTAGGAATAAATGTTTTTTTTGAATGAATTATCTCAGAGGCTGTAAGCAGAGTCTGGAAAGTAACAGCCTGATGCCAACAACAGCAAAAATATATCTTGGAAAAATCATTGCAAAAAGAGCCAGTTTGGTGTAGCTGTTATGCTGCCTAGGAACTAGAAGACCATAAATTCTAATCCAGCTTTAGGCATGAAACCTGATTTTGTAACTTTGGGCCAGATGCTTTCTCTCAACTTAAACCACTGCACAGAATTGTTATGGGGAAAATAGGAAGTGTTCTTTATATTCTTTATCTTAGATGGATCCACAATATATTGCTTATAAAGCAATAAAGATGGGATAAAAAATTATTTTTTTCCCCTGAAATGTCATCAGTTTGAAGAAAAGAGGACGAGAAGCTGAAACAGTAGTTTGTAGTGGAGTTAAGATATATTTGAATATGGCACTCATTTATTTTATTGATGTCACAGATTTTGAAAGATTTTCTGGTTGATACTGGAGTATTAATTTTATCCCTCATGTACTATTTGCCAAAGCAAATAACTTAAAAATATCACTGATGGATTAAGATTGCCAATTCCATCAATTGTTATAAGTCATAATATTGAATTCTGTTTATGTAATATTTTCTCTAGAGCTTAAAAAACACATTTTTAATTCCAAATGTTTATTTGCATATCCAACCAGCTGCTCAGTGTTTTAAATTTCATGGTGTTAGTCTTGATAAATGTTAATACCACATATTTCCAGCTTTTATTTTCATTTTGGTGCATGTTCACTTTATTTTCATGGGTCTCCTTTCAAATCAAAAAGCCCCAATAAAGTGATCCTCAAAAACAGCATATTGTGGTTCAATTCCAAAATGCTGTACAGATGTGCCTGTTTCTGATCATGAGGTAATATGAGCTAAAGAATCTGTTGTATGAAGTCTACAGTAATCACTTGTTTCTGTACTGATTTTTCTCTAGGTTTCAGAGAGGCATTTCCTTCAAATCTTGCTTTGATGCAATGATAGTGGTGAAGACTTATTCTAGAGCAAGGGTCTTCAAACTTGGTCCTTTTATGACTTGTGGACTTCAACTCCCAGGAGAGAAGCAACCTAGAACTAAAGAGAAATTTCCTGACAGAACAATTAATCAGTGGAACAACCTGCCTCCAGAAGCTGTGAATGCTCCAACACTGGAAGTTTTAAAGAAGAGACTGGATAGCCATTTGCCTGAAATGGTATAGGGTTTCCTGCCTGAGCAGGAGTTTGGACTAGATGACCTCCAAGGTCCCTTCCAACTTCTTCTTCTTCTTCTTCTTCTTCTTCTTCTTCTTCTTCTTCTTCTTCTTCTTCTTCTTCTTCTTCTTCTTCTTCTTCTTCTTCTTCTTCTCCTTCTCCTCCTCCTCCTCCTCCTCCTCCTCCTCCTCCTCCTCCTCCTCCTCCTCCTCCTCCTCCTTCTTCTTCTTCTTCTTCTTCTTCTTCTTCTTCTTCTTCTTCTTCTTCTTCTTATTATTATTATTATTATTATTATTATTATTATTATTATTATCTGGGAGTTGAAATCTACAAGTCATAAAAGGGCCAGGTTTGAAGACCCCTCCTCTAGAGCAATGTACAAAAGATCAATGAACCAATTGTCAGTCAGATAAAATTGTGAATTCAATAAAATGAGTACTGATTAAAACCTCCAATACTGAACAAGATAATAAGCACTCAAATATTGAAATACAATTCATTTTTAAAAAGCCATATAAAAAGTAGCTTAACACTATCTTATTGAAGACTGGCTGAATGGAGATATTACGTTTTAAAGAAGAGAAGATGGGAATTAAAAGACAGAGCTCTATTTTGAAAGAATTTTACTTTTCCTCTTCATAACTATCTGTCAAAGAACTTTGAATCTTAAAACTGTATAATAGGAGAGGTCACTCAAGATAGAATAGAATAATAACTTTATTGTCACTTTGAACGTACACTAATCGGCATACATTAAAATGAAATTTTGTTGCATACAGCTCTCAAAGGGTCACCACTTCCAATATATACTACATAAATATGGCAAAATAAATAAATACAAAATTATGCATATACCCCCATATATTATATGTCACAGAGAAACGATCGTCTAGTTTGTGTTATATATACATGTACATGGCGAGAAAAACGAATCTTGCGAATTTACCAGACGGATGGCATAGGGAACAAAGCTATTACAGAATCGGGTAGTCCTGCTAGAAATACTTCGAAAGAAAGTCCATATTAGTTTGGCATTGCCTTTTTCATTTTTATATTTATGGGCTTTTGGTAACTTTCCAGTTTAGCTTACAGACCAAAGATTTCTGGTTTTTATCTAAGATACAAATTGATTTTGCTGTTTAGCATCCATGTTATCTAGCTACTGGGTTATTTCATAAAAAATTAAATGCAATTCTTTATAATTAGTGAATATTTAATTATTAAAAGTATTAATGAATAACAAATGAGGCAAAAGAAGGAACTAGTGAAATGGGATAGTAAAAAGTCAAATTGGACCATTAGCAAGATATGCTGTTTCTTCTGACCTTTGAATCTATAATACATCTCATATTGCTATTAATTCTCTGACTCACTCAGAATGATGATATAACAAGAAATGACACCGCAATGATATATACATATGATAAAGAGGTGGTTCTCCCATACTGTTGAGTAAAAGCCTTCAGCCTATTTATACATTAGTATATTCTAAAGACTCAACATGTGAATGCTTTGTATAATTCTTTCACAACTTTTCAGCATCTTTCTCATGTCTGTCTTTCCTTTATGGGCACTGCATGACCAGGTATGGAAGCACCGTGTACTCAGCATTTTATTTCTGCAGATGATATGACAGTAGAAGCCTCACTCTTTTTATGTAACTGAACAATAGTCATGGTTGCACAGTGGTTAGAATTGTAGGCTAATTCTGCTGACTTTCGGCTGCCAGCAGTTCAGCAGTTTGATCCTGACTGGCTCAAGGTTGACTCATTCTTTCATCCTTCAGATGTCAGTAAAATGAGGACTCAGATTGTTGGGGGCAATATGCTGACTCTAGTCTGTAACCTGCTTAGAGAGGGCTGTAAAGGACTGTGATGCAGTATATAAGTGCTATTGCTGGTGCTAATAATAAAGATAAATTATATCTGCGTTTAGGACACTAACATGTAGTCATTGCCTAACTTTAATTCTGAGCACTACCTTTTGCAAATAACAAATGTTAAGTTTAGAATTTCTCATGTATCTTCATACGATATGAACTGGAAAGTGAAATGATTTTCAGACATTTTTTAAAATTCTCTGTAAAAAGTTTGAGATTGGAAATTCAGAAAGTTTTTCAAGCAAACATGTAAATTTTGCTAGTGATTTCTACAATTACTGTATTATTAACCTCAGAAATGTAGGTTCAATTTATCAAAAGGAAATTTTCAGCCAGCTAGCAGAGTGGCACACTCTATTGTTTGGAATAATTTTATTATCTGCTTAGCTATGTAGATATCCCTCCTAGAGGTTTGTCTTTTCTTTTGAATACCATTCTTTTTACCCCTTTTCATTTTTTTTCCTTCCTTCCCTCCTTCCTTCCTTCCTTCCCTCTCTCTCTCTCCTTCCCTTCCTCCTTCCCTCTCTTCCTCTATCCTCTGTCCTTTCCTTTATTTTCCCTGTGTTTCTTCATACTATCTCCAAATGTGTATTGGAAGAGTTTTCTTTTCAATGTACAAAACTTGATTTTTCCCCTTCACAATGTAGAGAGGGACAGTTGCGGTAATTAATATTGGGTATCTCCCTTGATCTATAAGGGATGTCAAAGTCATGATGTCACATGACATCACACGTATCACGACTTTTTCCCCATTGCCGTCAATGGGGTGGCCGTGGTTTCAGTATGATGCATCCAGCCCGCAGGCTGGCAGTTTGACATGCCTGATCTATAGCATAAAAATGTGCAAAAGGTTTTTTTTTAATTTGAAACTGGCTTTTTTTGACAACTTCCAGATTTTTCTTTTTAAAAAAGTTCCATACCACTAGAAATAATACTGTATGTTTAAAGGTGATTACTGTAATATGTTTAAAGGTGAAGACAAGAACTTGGTAAATATTATCTTTTCCTGTACAACAGAAATCAGAGGGAGCAGGATCTTTCTTTTTCCTAAGGAAGAGAAAGGAAATAAGAATATTTTATTTATAGTATTTTATATGCCCTCTTCCCTATGTATTTAGTTAGCTAACATAATTTACAACAACATAAAATGTTAAAATTACCTAGTTATATAAAATATTAAAATCAATTAAATGAGAGAAAACAGAAAGAACATATAGTTAGAATAGTCATGCATAGAAGACAAAAATTTAGTGTCTGTAAACCGGCATGAAGGGATTTCTTGATAGGAAAGTGGAACCACCTGGTGAAAGACTACAGAGGCACCCAATGAGTTTTAAAAAGACAAGGTACAACTCACAATTGTAGCCTGGCTCATTTTTTATTTTTTACATAAAATGAGTGAGGCTTCCATTATCATATCATCTTGATTTTTCTGCCATCCACTAAACATCTCTGAAGGATTCCAGAAAGTATCTCTGTTTTGACCTTCCCAGTTTCCACCTTTTGGTGTAGAATTGGAGAAGATGCATGTCTTTGTTTTCCTTAATTGTGCTTCCACCACTCATGGTAATAGAGATAAAATTCTTCATCAGGCTGTGGGCTATGGTGGATGCCTGATAAAGCTAAAGCTCAAATGGGCTACTTGAGGTTCCCCCCAAACTTTTGGGCACCAGGGACCGGTTCTGTGGAAAAAGATTTTTCTCAGAAGGGGTGTGGTTTTGTGTGCCTGCATCGAGGGGATGGGGCTTCACTTGTTTGCGCAGCCCAGTTGCTGTTTTGTTGTAGCCCAGTGCGGGTCCACAGACTAGGGATTGGGGACCCCAGGGCTAGACCCTGGGGTTTGTTTTCCTTATTCAACATGAAAATTCTGAGGATGGAAAACTCACACACTGGATTTTTTTAAAATTTTTTTGACACTAATGCTTTTTAATCCATTCTTGCAGGGCTGTCTATTCACAATTTTTAAAGTTTTTTGCTTGAATTGTTATAAACCTTAGGCTTCCCCCACATCTGCCTATTGTGTTTAATAGCCAGTTTTGCTCTTAGATGGGAGGACTGGAATCTGTTTTCTCACCCCACTAAGACACTTATACACAACAGTTCACTTGGGAAAAGAAAGGAAGTTATGTATAGGGTTTTAACTCAGTGTGTGCAGAAAAAACACGGGCAAGAAGAATAAGGTTGTTTTGTTAAAAATGTACAAAAGTGAAGAAATAATGTATAGAAAATATGTTTTTCTGTTCCATTCCAGTGGACATTTGAATAACATACTATACCGCTGGTTGAAAAAGTAATTGTTTTCATAAACATATAATAGACATAGGTTTCTTATGCTGGGTCTGAATTGTAGTGCTGTAGATGGAGGAAGACTTTAAGGGAGGAGATGAGGAAAGCTGCTCATTTTTCTCAATTCTAATTATCCTGGTTCCAGTGGATTAGAAAATAGGAAATGTAGAAGTTGGAGACATTTTTAGCTCCATCGCCTGCCAAGTTAAGTCTGACAAATGGTGGGCATGTATAATTAATGCTGTCATCTTTCGCTTGACCAAAGGGCGACCACAGTAACTATAGATTGTAATTGTCATCGTTGTCACATAAAATGTGCTATTATTAAGTTCAGGCTGAGTTTTATTGCTTCAAATGCTCATAAATTGAATGGTCAGTCATTTAAATAACCAAGTGGAGTGCTTTGAAACCTACTTTCAAGAAAGTGTATTTGACTCTGGACCTCAAGAAACTAATTGGGCTCCTTTAAACAAATGTTAAACAGGTTATAAACTGCATGAAAAAAAATTCTCTGACTGGCTTCTCCTTGATATTTTAAATCTTAAAAAAGGGAAAACATTTTAATTTACCAGGTTTGTCATGAGGCGTGCCTAGAATGTAACTAGAAGTTTGCTTCCCTGGTGGATTTAAAAGATGAGGGTTTTTTACCTTGCAAAAAAGGTGACTTAGAGAAATAAAAAAATAAGTGCTTAGTTGTGATGATGAACAGCTTACTTTATCTCACCTAGATAAAGTGGAGGTGATAGTGGTTAATGAGATGTATAGGGCAACTGGAATTCAGAAACCAAACCATTTGGGAAAGTTAAACAAGTGTGATTGCTTGCCTTTAGAGCAGATTTCCATTTAATGACAATCAATTAAGATGGAATACATTACTGAATGGCAACATTTATGTTCAAATTTAAAAAGACCCAGCCTTTACCAGGAAATTACAGCTGTGCATGGAATTGTAGTTGGGATGGGGCCATTTAGGATATCAGAACCAGCCCCCAATTTGGTGCAGGAATCTAATTTACAAGTCTTGCAAAATGACTTTCAAAAAGACTTGAAATACCTGGGTCTTCAGTTTCTTGAATATATGTACCAAATAGGACCCTCCAAATTCAGTAGGCAATTTGTTCTATTGTTACCAATAGAGTTTCCTGCCTGCTATAAAAATGATGCATAAGACTTTCACATCAAAAGAGCTATACAACTCTCTCTACAACTCTTGCTGTTTTCTCCCCAAAGTGTCATTCTAAACTTTACATTTTCCAAGCAATAAGTATCAGCTTCCTTGGGCTCTTTTATGAGTAATGTATTTTACAAGCCATGCTTACTATTGTTAAAGTTCTCTCTCTCACACTCTCTTGTGCAGTTGTTCAGGTGCTACTCAACAATGGAATTCAATATTAGATTCCATGCTGTATTATATTGGACCCCCAGACTCTATGAGAGTGTACTGTTTCTGAAATGGTCTTGGATTAAAGCTTTTCTTTTTTTTTAAACCTACTGTAATCTATGGAAACTTTTTTCAATCTTCCAGAATTATTCTGAAAAATTGCCTGAGAAAAGCATTGCTTATAAACTGCCCTCTGCTGACTTTTTTTCTCCATTGAGATTTCCTTGATTCCAAACTCATCCTTCAAATGGGAAAAGGGCCTTTCATTCAAAGGCCACATTTTAAGCCAGTACAATGTTTTAATAACATTATTGGCATCCTTGAGGATCATTTGGGTAGCAATGCTGAGTAAAAATGGATAAAATAATTGTTTAGAATGAAAAAGATGGGTTACAACATTATTCTTAAGAAGTAAGTTTGAAATGAAATATAATACTGCTTGCCTTAGAGTTCTAGGCATGTTAAGACTTGGTGGCTTGAGTGATTATTTATGTAATCCATTTGAGGTGTGTGTGTGTGTGTGTATGTTTGTTCATGTGCGTACAAGCAAATGTGCACACATTTAGAGCAACATAGGCTCCCTCCCTATGACACATTTCCTACTCCACCCCTTTACTTTAGTATAAATCAAAGAATAATTCAAATATTTCCCATAATTCTTTTTAATATAATTAATTAATGTGAAATTATATACAGGTAGTCCTCGACTTACCACCACAATTGAGCTCAAATTTCCTGTTGTTAAGGGAGACATGTGTTAAATGATTTTTGCTCCATTTTATGATCTTTCTTGCCACAGTTGTTAAGTGAATCATTGCAATTGTTAACTTAGTAACACAGTTGTTAACTGAATCTGATTTCGCTTGTCAGAAGGTGTTCACATGACCTTGAGACACAGCAACGGTCATAAGTATGAACCAGTTGCCAAGCATCTGAGTTTTGATCACATGATCCATAGGGATGCTTCAGCGATAATAATTGTGAAAAATGTTCACTTTTTTCAGTGCAGTTATAACTTTGAACAGTCACTAAATGAATTGTTGTAAATTGAAGACTACCTGTACTGAGAAACAAGCACTAGTCTTTAGCATATTTTTCCCCAGGAATCCTTCAGGACTGCTGTTGAAATTTTACAAAATGAGATATGGTTGCAATGCTTCATTTAGAAATGTGGCCATTATCCTAGGGGGGAAAAACTGTTAGAAAACATCCTGGGAAACCAGACAGGGAACAATCTTTTCTATTTGCCTTCTGGTAAATAGTCATTTTTTGTGACAGGACACCAGTGTAGCAGCCATCTGTGAAGAGTACTATGATACATTATCAGAATTTCAGATGTGAAAACATTGATTTAGAATATTACATAAATATGTTGTTATCGTATCCACCAAATAGTAGGCAAAGACATGAGAGATTCACAGGGATAGCAGCAGACTATTTTCAGTGGTGCAAAAAAGTCAGACATCTGTTTCAGTTGGAAAAATCAACAAGAGTTTAAGCAGTTTCCCTATGTTAATTCTGAAGTTCTAAAATTGTGGTCCAATGAACTATTTCTAATGGCTGAACTCTACTTAATTAGAGTTTCTCTACCATTTTAAAAGACAGCTAGGGCACAATCCAGCTAAGTTAAGCACTTTTAAGTTCCATTAATTTCAATTGCAATGTGCTAAGCTTGTACTTTAACTTTCTCATTAAAATAAATGGGATTTAAATGTGAATAAATTTGGATGGACTATGCCCTTTGTGGACATATAATGCTCCATAATTATTTTCATATAAGCACTTTTTTTTAGTTGCCACAGCAATACTGTACAATCATAATGGATGTTTGGATTTGGAGAAAATTAATTTACCCAAGAAGGAAATCTAAAATTAAAATGTATTAACAGTCCTGTATTATTTTTATGCTGGCTAATTATTCTACACAAATATTTTTTCTCTCTACTCACATGATGCAGTTCACTAAAACTATTTCTTGGCACTCTAATCCCTTTGCCCATTTTTATTTCTTTGCTATTGTTCAGTTTAATTTGCATAATCTGCAAATCAAACCTTGTTCCTAGAATTGTTGAAAGTTGATTCTACAAAATACAGCAGAGAGGAGAAAGTAGTGGTAAATTTTGCGGTGCAGAAGACAACCTACTTTCTAGAACAGACATGTCAAACACAAGGCCTGGGGGCCAGATCCGGCCTGCGAAGTGGTTTCATGTGGCCCGCGAAGCCATCCTGGAAACAGTGAGGGAACGGCCCCCACTGCCTTGGCCCTGGCCCAGAGACCCTCCTTCTGCCAGAGACCCTCAGATCTGTCCCACTCCTGCCCAGGCCCCCATAGGCACCCTTGATGTGAATGATATAGAGCTGGCCATGCCCACCCAGTAGGCCACGCCCACCCAGGCCATAACCACCCGCCCCCCTGAGGGCAACCGCAATGCTGATGTGGCCCTCAATGAAATTGAGTTTGACACCCCTGTTCTAGAACATAGAGAATTGTTAGACTAAGAGATGACATGTCTCAGAATGAGAAACAAAAGGACACAGCAGGGGAGTGGTGCTGTTTTCATGTCTTCCACAAAATTTCCCAGAAATAATAGGAAGAATCCTGGTAGGATTCAACAGATTATTAGTCTGATAGGATAAGAAATATCTCTGAAGATGCACGTAGCTGCTAATTTGCTTAAAACCAAGCAGCTTGAATTTGCTCAGTATCTAGATGGAGAACCACCATGGAATCCTGTGGATGGTTCATTTAATATCTCTGAATTTTAGTTAGTTAGTAGCTCGTGTTAGTAGCTTGATTTCCGAGTTGAGCAAAAGATGGCATATCAGTGTCTGTGTCTGTGTATCACATGAGAATTTTATGCCATTTGGAAAGCATTCTGGAGCTTAGTTTGGTCAAACTATCACTTGGTTTGTAAGAGAGCTGAGTTGATTAGTTTCCATCTCAACTGTAATGCAGTTGAAATTGTTATAAACCTATATTTTCTTTTGAGAAAGTGTGGTGCCATTTCCCTTCTTCCTGAGTCCTGAATCAAGGACCTGAAAAGAAAGGGATTTGCTGCTACTCAGTCATAGACACATAGTAAGCTGAGCTGATACCAGACAAATCAGATCCCTCTTTTTAGCATAAGGGAAGCCATAGTCCGTTTCCATCCTGCCCCTCTAGGAGATGTAGGGATTTTGTTGCACTAATTTTTACTCTTGTTCTCAGCATTTCTTGTTACTAGGAATGAATCCAAGTACACAGATTGCCTTCAACATGTTATGTGAGCTTGCGGGTTAAAAACTATAATTGTATGGATGTGTCCCTTTGGTGTTTTTCGTCTTTCCTTCAATTCTCATTCACAGAAACAATTTCTTATATGCCTTTTAATATGATCCAGAAATCATGTTTGATGCAAAAAGTGTCTTTCTGCTTTCTATTCATCGTCAAGACAGTTTAATAGTATAATACTGAACCTATCTTTTGGCAATTGTATTGGCATCCAGATTCAATTTCCTTAAGTAGAGCATGTGATGAGAGAAAGTTTTAACTGTTGGCAATGGCATATTAGATATAGACTTTCATCTTTTACATTTTATTATTGTTATTATTGTTTTATTTGTCTTAGCTATCTATACTCTGTTGAATCAGGTGGAATGTTTATTTATAAATATAATCAAGAAAGAATTTCCACATATCATGTGTTTTAAAAGACTTAGACATTCTGAGCTTCTTTATTAAATCAGCATCATTTATGACTCAAAACAAGATCATGTAAAGATGTGACATATCCTAGTGCATTCACAATTCAGCTTTATACATGACCGTTAATTTTTTTTTTGCAGCCTTAATATGTCTCTCTTCAGTCTCCATCTTCATTATCCTCCCTTCTTGAGGAAAGAGAGAGGCACACTGTAATGCTCAACCTATCTTCAAAGGATTTTCCTGCTTTGTTTCTTTGTTCATTTCAATCTTATCAATTCTTATTCTCACCATTTTGCTTCTGTTCTCAATGGCAATTAATTGGTGTTTTTTTTTAAAGGAACAAAAACCTTTTGCTGCTTGATTTTTTTCCAGACTCTTTTTGTGAGAAAAATTCATGTCAGCAGTAGATAATTAAGCATATTGATTGAGGTTTATTTATCATTATGCATACTAATTAATGCATGCAACAATACAATTTGTTGTTGTCCTATATGGAAAGTATTTTTAAAATAAGAATGTCTAAACTAATTTAAATGCAAAACATTTCAACCCAAAGTGCTCCACTGCAACTTCAGAACAATTGTTTTGAGTTTGATTTGAATTTTCTGGCTATTTCATAATTTTTCTGAGCTCAAACAGCTGAGTGTTGAATTTGAAACTGAAGTTTTCAGCTCAAAATGGGTTGCTTCAACAGAAAACATTTCTGGAGGTGTAGAAACAATGCATCCCAAGCCTGAAAAAACTCTTTTTAACATAAAACTGAATATTCAAGTTTAAAATGTTTAAAACTTTCAATTATTTTGTACATATCTATTTAGGAATGCCATTGTTCACTTAAAGAAAGCAAAAATAAGAATTTTGCATGATTGTTATTGTTTAAAGTTCTGTTAAAGAAAGATTGCAGTAACCCTCTTCTTCATTCAATAAGGAGGCAGAGAGCTGCTTAGATGACAGAATTGTATTGACATTTTATAATCATGCAGAAATGAATCACTAAAGCTTCATTCGTTTTTCTCAGCATCTACTTTTTAACTCTGTAGCTGTCAGTCCCACAGTCTGAGTTGGTTTTTCATAGGTAATGATATAAACCTTCTGGTACAAAACCTTTTTCACCACTCAGCCAGATATCAATTACATGAGTGCAATGTTCTTTTTGGAGCCAATAATGCTGTCTTGATTGAAGAAGGCCTTAGTAAACAGAAGCAGATTAAACTATTGCCCTTGTTAAGAAAGGTTTGATTTAGATCACAGGCCCCAAACGCCTTAGCACTGTTTTGCTGCTGTCAAGTTAGCTATAAAGATGGTGAGTGGTGTGAATTAGACACACTGAAAGCATTTATTATTACTATTTCAATTTTGAGGATACTCAATCAAAAACTTGACATTCTCATGAAGAAAATTGGCATTGTTACCTTTATGATGTCCAAATTATATTTCTACCAGTTAAATAGGAAAAAGCATGCTTCTGTTAATCGCTGCAGCCCAAATCTGTATTCAGTGTTTTGTTCCTTGTAATGCTTCTATCCAAGGCTGCCTTTTCACTTTCTGCTCATCTATGAAGTGGCTCAGAGACCACCCACTGGCTCTGCTGGCTATGAGTTGCTCAGCAATTAAAGTGATAGCTAGTCTCAGCATGAGGGAACAGCAGGAAAATAACAGAAAGAAGATCTCACTTAGATCAACCCCTCCCCCCCAGAACTGAGTACTCTTCATTATTATTTTCATGAATTTATCCTGTTATCCCTCAGAAGGGATGTAATTTTTTGACTATTTGTTCAAGATTTTTGTTGCTAGTATAGGAGGACTTCTAATCCTGCTTCCTCATTTGTTCTCATATTGCTCTTTGCATTACTGTATTTGAGTTTTGATAAAAGATACCCTCCATAAAAGGGCACTGATTACATTATTTATGCTATGTACTTCTTTGACTGACATAGACCCAAGAAATCCTTACCTTCAGAAATGAGTGTGAACAGATAAACCCGATGTTATAATATGGATGAAGTCAAACAAAACAAGAGCAAAAACAAATTACCCGGTATAAAACTTCTCTTTTAGCGGGGGAGGGGGGGACACACCACATACCAACCATCATTAAGCCCTAATTCACTTGTGAAGTCTTCACTAGACTCTATTTAGACCCCTTTATTTATTTTTTTAAAGATTTTTTTTACTTAAAATCAAAGAGTAAGATAGCACTGAAAATGTCAAAACACTTTTTTTGGTGCCATCTTTATTTCTAAAAAGTTCAGAGCTCACATAATATTAAAAAAAAATAGCTGCAGGTTATTGTTTTTTTGTGTTTTTTTTTAAATGCTGAAGTGGGCAGGTAGGAATACTCCTAAAAGGAAAAAGAGGTGAGGAGATAATGCAAAATTTTGAACTCCAGTGTTTTGATTACATATGATCACTATGGTACACATTTTCTGGGAGCAATTCCACCATGCTCTCAGAATTCCAGATTGATCTTGATAGCAGGAAATCATATAATATATACTAATTCTACATGACATGGAAAATATTAGTCTATATTCAGTGTGTGTGTGTGTGTGTGTGTGTGTGTGTGTGTGTGTGTGTGTGAGAGAGAGAGAGAGAGAGAGAGAGAGAGAGAGAGAGAGAGAGAGAGAGAGAGAGAGAGAGAGAGAGAGAGAGAGAGATGAACAGATTTCCAAAACTATTTTCTCAGCATGTCTTCTTTGGAAAGAAATCTATGCCTATCTTAAACCTTAAGCATGTAAAATCTCATTAGCTTACACAGAATAACTATATTATTTTAATTTAGACATCTCAAAGTGATGTCCCATCATTGTTTTCAAAGAAGCATACAGGTAGTCCTCAACCAACAACATTTATGACTAGAATTGCCATTGCTTAGCAATTCAGTTTTAAAGCATAACTCTGTATCGCTTAGTGACAGAGATCTCTGCAGTCCCAATTGCTGTTCTTAACTGGATTCCACAGTCATTAGTCGGAGCAACTTCCCGATGGCTCCCCAGAACCAAAGTCAGTGATGAAACTGGCATGAAATTGCAAGGCACAGGTCCATGGGCAGGTAAATGAATGCTATATGGTGAGGGAGGAAGCAAGAGGTTGTGCAGGGTTGTGGAGAGGATTGGGAAGGGTGCACAAGGATTAAAAAAGTGCATGAGAGGTGCTGCTGACAGATCTGGTGGTTTGATGCCTGTTTTGTAACAATATTTGATTGGCTGTGAGGTGATAGGAACACTATCTTTGTAATCACTTTCTCTCTTTTTTTTAAGGGTTGGTAATTGCTAGTCTTACGGAAGCCTGGTTTCTCCCTTCTTTCTTTCACTCTATTATAAAACATACAGTAGCCTGGTACATATATGGCTTCACAAACTATGCCATGTTTTTCTCCCTTAACCCCATGGATTATCAAATAGGTATGTACTGTACAGTGTGATTCAACATAGCAATCCTTAGATTCCAACTCCTCAACAAAATGTGTTCATTGTCTGCAGCCTAATAATCAGGCAACTACTAGATGGCTGGCAATGGAATTGAATAATCTAATAATCTAACTTTTGCTGCAAAGACAATGATAAGCCAATGATTCACAGGTAAATAAATACTTTGAAGAAATTAAGTGAGTAAACAGGCCAAGCAAAATAAAAGAATAACTGAATTGGAAGGAACCTTGGAGATCTTCTAGTCCAACCCCCTGCTCAAGCTGGAAACCCTATAACCATTTCAGACAAAGGGTTATCCAATCTGTTCTTAAAAAATTTCCAATGTTGGAGCACCGACAACTTCTAGAGAAAAGTTGTTCCATTGATTAATTGTTCTAACTGTCAGGAAACCTTTCCTATGTCTCTGTTATATATCAACCCCTCTTTGCTGCCATGTAGAAGTCATTAACAAGGGATGCGGTGGCTCAGTGGGCTAGGACGCTGAGCTTGTCGATCAGAAGGTCGGCATTTTGGCGGGTCGAATCCCGAGTGCCGCGTAACAGAGTGAGCACCTGTTACTCATCCCAGCTTCTGCCAACCTAGCAGTTTGAAAGCATGTAAACATGCAAGTAGAAAAATAGGGACCACTATGGTGGGAAGGTAACAGCGTTCCGTGAGCCTTTGGCATCTAGTCATGCCGGCCACATGACCACGGAGATGTCCTCGGACAAGCGCTGGTTCTTCGGCTTTGAAATGGAGATAAGCACTGGCCCCTAGAGTTGGAAACGACTAGCACGCATGTGCGGGGGAACTTTTACCTTTTACCTAGAAGTCATTGGGGTTGATAGATCAACAACATATGGAGAGAAAAATAGAAAAAAAAAGAACAATGTCCAGCTCTTACAAGCACTAGCCTGGTAGTGATGGCACCTTTTCCCAAACTAGCCGTTTAGCCAGAGAAAATAACAGGTCATATTTTTGTATCCTGTTGTGTGCAAGAGCTGTATAGCATGCCACTGTTCCAGATGCATATCAAATGTTGTGGGACAGCATGATTTATTCTCACACAATTTCCTCTTTGGTCCTAGAAGAAAACATAGCAATGATGTCAGTTATTTTTCATGCTAGCTGACAGATGCTAGAAGGTCATGAATGAAAGTCATTCTTAATCCACCAGGTTTTTTTCCTGGATAGCTGCTCTGTGTGATCACACTCCTGGTAGAGAAATGTTAATAATTAACATTTGAGGCAGCCATATCATTCCACCATATCACTTGTAGCTGCTGATTTGTTTAATCTAGTTCTCCAAGTTGAGAATTGGTTGGGAAACCTGGTAGGAACAGGAGGAAGGCCTGGTCTGAAATAGGTGAAATCTTCAATTGTCCTAAGCAAAATGGCCCCAGAAAGCTGGGAACTGGACAGGAGGGAGAATGTTTGCAGAGAAATCAAATAGTCATAAAGAGTTGGGCAGGTGATGCCCCTGCAGCATCTTTATGGGAAAGGTTGTTTCAAGAGGAGAAGAGAGGTAAGATCAGGAAAATATGTCATATAAAGATAGTTATTAGTGTATGTCCTTTTAAAGGTGTTTTTAAAAGTTTACCCTTTGATAAATGATTCAGCTTGTCAGTTATTTTTTGTCTTAGAAATATACATGAAATGCAATTTTATGGGAGGGAAGACATTTAGATTGGGAACCCTTCTGAATATCCTATTAAGGTTGAAACGAGAGAATCAGTTCATCACAATTTTACTGAGAAAGGAATTCTTGTTTTACCTTCATAACACATGATTATCATAAAAATGAGTTTTAACTCCTGGTCCAGGTTCTGAGAATAAAAGTAGCTGAAAAAACAGAACATTAGGAAGAGAGGAATGGAATTTCCATTGTGAAATTTACTAAAATTGCTTTACAACAGTCTAGAAAGGAGAAGAATGCTTGAAAAGAGCCAAAAATAGCATCTCAACCCTGGAGATGAGTTAGTAAAAATGTACATTATTTTGTGAAAAATCTGCAGTATGATAAACTGGTATTCGAGGAGTGCCATAAACAATAATGTTTTATATTACAGCTTGCATTACAGTGTACAGGTGTCCAAAAGCTATTACAGTCTAGTCACTTGACTTAAAATTGTATGAAAGTAATAGTAGGCCTTTATATGACTTGAAGTCAGAAAATTCTTACTTTATTTTGCTTTCCTATCAGCTTGCGTTTGTTATCAAGGTTCTGATATCAATAAAATAGAAGAAGGGGAGAAAATTAAATTTTCTGTTTCTGCTTCACTTTTGCTGTAACAACTCCAGTATCATCAGATATAAAATAGAAACTTCTTTAAGCCTTCTTAGTTTTCCATACTAAAGCTTAGAAGGAAAAAGAAAGGAGGGGGGAGGGGAGAAAGCACGTAGGCTTGGATGTGTTGACGCGACTGGAGCAAAGCAAAGTGTCAGACAATCTTTAAGTAAATTTCCATAACAGAAAAAACAGTTGATATTCAGCTTTTGCTCCACAATTGCTCTAATTTTTTTTTAATTTTAGGCATAAATAATTTTGGTTCCTTTATGACCCATATTCACCTTGTTTCTATATGTATATGATGTATAATATTTACCTAAGAATTCTCTTTCCAGTAGTACCATTTCATTCTCAGTCATGGAGAGCCTTCAGCTGTCTTTCTAATCTTGTGCAAGAAAAATCAGGCTGGATATCATTTTTTTAGATTTTTATCACAATATTATTATTATTATTATTATTATTATTATTATTATTATTATTATTATTATTTATAAATAGCTCAATATAGCAAACATATCCAACACACTTTCCTCCTCCTATTTTCTCCACAACAACCCTGTGAAATGGGTTTGACTGAGAGAGAGTCATTGGTCCAGAGACATTCAGTCAGCTTTGATGCATAAAGCAGGATTAGAACTCATAGTCTCCTGGTTTCCAGCCTGGTAATTTCTTCAATACTTCAACATTTATTTATCTTGTCAACTATTTAGATTTTTCAGGATTAGTCAACTGTATTTTGCACTCACTGGTGAATGGGTGGGTGGGTGGGTGGGTAGATACATGAAGTATATCAGTTTTGCATATGTTAAGTCAGAAAATGTTATCCTATTTCCATATCATCCAACAATAAAAAAATCACACAAATATTTTTAAATTACATCACTTGGTGTACGCTTTATTTAAAACATATCCCCTGCTCAGTAGAAAATTCCATATTATAGTATGCATGACATACTTGTGTCTATCTTGGCTTGTTCACAATCAGTAAAGTGCTAATTGGTGTCATTGCTGACTGTTTGCAATTTGCAACTGTTTTGTATGTATATAAACACAATATATATATATTAAATTTATACAATATACAAAATAATTGTACAAATTCATATTCAAATTAGTATACAATGTGTAATTTTGTGCATTGTTTTGAGCACATGTAGTAATATGGGAGACCTTTCATAACATTGGGAGAAGTGCGATATTTGATATGTCTAAGGTGAAAATTACTTTTTGCTTGTGACCAAAATATAATAGCTTGCATTGAAAAATATTCATTTCTGAAAATAGCATGATAGAAAAGATTAAGGAAAAAATCCCTCACATGAAGAAATCTCCTCCTTCTGTGCAGAAAACATGGATTATTGAAATAAATGGGAATTCCACATAATATTTCTCAGAGTTCAGGGTTTTTTTTAGAATCCAGACAACCAAAGATGTAAACAAGGAGCATCTGCAGGGAGGGGTGAAGGATAAACAAATGAGAACAACATCAGATCTTATTATTGTCTCTGATGAAACATCTATTAAAAGTCCTGTTTCAAAAAATATCTCCTGCATAGTGAAAGCAGATGATTATACATTAATGTATATACATGAACAAATGAAGGCAAGGCACCCTTCTTGAATATTATCTTACATTCTCTGACATTAGTGCCAACAAGGGTTCTACTGGAAATAATATTTTTTATAGGTACACAGCTTTGGATGATGGTTTACACTTTGGAAGGAAACCAGAAGTTTAAGAAGTTCCTCCTAGTCCCTCAGATTGTGGAATCACAACAATTTAATTGCAGCTGTTTCTCTGGAAGTTGCAGGATCAATCCTAGTGAAGTGAGTAAAAATGTACTCAGTACTAATCCACTTTTCTTTGGTCATGTTGACCATGTATTTTTTTTTTCTAGGAATAAAATTCTGTATATCCTTCAAGCTTGAATCTCTTTAGTTAACCTTAATTTAATCCTCTACCATAGGCTCAGTGGGTTAGGACACTGAGCTTGTCAATCAGAAGGTTGGCAGTTTGGTGGGTCGAATCCCGAGTGCCGTATAACAGAGTGAGCGCCTGTTACTCGTCCTAGCTTCTGCCAACCTAGCAGTTCGAAAGCATGTAAAAATGCAAGTAAAAAAATAGGGACCACTGCGGTGGGAAGGTAACAGCGTTCCGTGCGCCTTTGGTGTCTAGTCATGCTGGCCACATGACCACGGAGACGTCCTCGGACAAGCACTGGCTCTTCGGCTTTGAAATGGAGATGAGCACCGGCCCCTAGAGTCGGAAATGACTAGCATGCATGTGCGGGGGAACCTTTACCTTTACCTTAATCCTCTACCACCCCTCACCCCGAGCGCCATCCTTCAGGCAGTGATTTGGACTATGTCATTTCCTTGCCTTTTGTTCCTAATCTATCTCTATCCAACACCCAATTCACTTTTCTGCCTTGTTTTATCTGAGTGGGTCATGATGCTTACCTTCTGTATGAGCCAACCATTTACAAGCACTGAACCATCTATATATACATTTGGAAATGTGAGTCACAATAACATCTTTTTATTTAAGGATATAAAAATCCTGAGCTTTTTGTGATGTGGTAGCACAATATTGATATTCTTTACTATGCATCTGCCAGAAAAATATTGTCTGGCATCTATACATTGCAACCAAAATATCTAAAGACAGCAAAGAACACAGTTTGCAATACTTTTTAACTAGCGGTGGGATTCAGCCAGTTTGCACCAGTTCGGCAGAACCGTAACTAATTTTTTGTGGCCCAAGCACAGAACAGATTTCCAAAAGCGGCATCCACACAGAGAACTGGTTGTTCACATATTTGAATTCCACCACTGCTTTTAATGGGCAACCAAATTAGCACAAAAGCATGTGTGAGCATTTCTACATTCCAGAATTCGTAAACAGCCAAGATATTACAGGATTAGATTGAATTCCCCATTTTAAGCCAGATATTCAAACTATGAGAACTGCAACTCATCCCCAGTATGGAAATTATGGACTGAATGCAAAATCAGTATTATTGACATCCTCCCATCTTCCCTCTCAGTGTCTGAAAATGCAATTAAATACTAGAAGCACCCTAAGAAACTAGTATAATCTGCTACCTTTTGGATATACAGGAGTCTCACAAGGCAGGGTCAAAAAAGTCCAGCTGGCAACAATGAGCATTAACTGTATTTTATGGGCATTGCATGATCGTGGTTGTCATCTAGATTTTTTGTGTGTGGCTATTTTCAAGAATTTTAGAAGAAACCTGCGTCACATCCCCACGAAGCTATGATAAGAGAAAACGAGAAGGAACTGGAAAAAGTCAGCAATTCTTTATAAGTAATTGAAGATTAGCTGATCAACTACACCTTTCTGAATATTATGCTGCTGCTTTATTTGGATTACCTTCCTCATTAATGTTTGTTAGTTTTTATTACACACTTTTCTACTATCTTGAGTTTATTACCAATGAAATCCTATGTAAGTGAATCTGAAATTGCAATGAATTTAATTGCTATCACAGTGACATATTTTTTTGCCCAGCATGCTGGGGGAAGGACAAATAAACATATTTTAATCAGCAAATATTAAGATTACAAGTAGAAAGTATTATGAGAAATTATTGTGAGAAATTATTCCATTTAGATGTCTCTATTACATTGTTTGAATGTAGCATTCATTGGGACGTGAAAGGCTGTTTCATGACAAAACTGATTTCACATTCAAATTCGTTATCACATTGTACATGATATCAAGCAAACCTTGACACAATATTGAAAAGACTGTCATTAATTCAAATGAAGATATATATTTTCACCCAGAAATAATAATATAGGTTCTTTCCCCTCATTCTGTGTTTAGCTAATGTGGTTCTTTTAAAGAAAGATAGATAGCAATTTTATGCTGTTTTAAATTCTATTTTAAAATCTATTTTTTGCTCAAAAATAGTATCCTTTAGAAACCATTATTATAAAGCAATTTATTGCACTTTTTTACCTTGTTGCCTCCTTGCACAGAAATATTTTTTTAAAAAAATCAATACTAACATTTTGATTTCCTTTAGAATTTAATTACAGTATTTGTGAGTGCTGACTGTGTTGCTGCTGAATGGAAATGAAGTCAGTAAGATTTTTTTTAGGGAATAACGGGACAATTGTTCTGGACTTCACATGTGAAGTTGCTCATTTGAAATGAGCAAGTGGATCATTTCATTCAAGGCCCTAGAAAGAATCTAATAACATGGATGTACAGATGACATAGAAACCCAATTCTTAACAGTCCCAGTAATATAATTAATCATGAGGGATGATGGGAGATGTTCAGTAACATCTGGAGGACCATGTGTTCTGCACACCTAATAAAACCCAAGAGTCCCTCCCCCATATTTTAGGTTAATTAGACTATGAACTTTACGGGGCATTAGAGCTACAAAGTTGATTTAGATCACACAGAGAAAAAAGTAAATCCGCATTCAAGTAAACATTTTGTCCACACAATACATCATGCACTGGGTTTATGAAATAGAACAGATATGGCATAACTTTATTACAAAAACAAGTAGGATAATCAATCATGGATCATAAAGGTACAATAGGTCACATCAAATATTATATTAATGCAATATTGTTATCGCCAGCTCATACTTACTGTGGTAAGACATATCTCCTGTTTACGACACTTTTAATATTTTCTAGTACAGTGTGATGGCTCGTTAGTTAAGATGCTGGACTTATTGATTGCAAACCCAATAGCCCATGTTCAAGACCTGAGTGTCATGCGATGGGGTGAGCTCCCATTACTCACTCCAGCTCATGCCCACCTAGCAGTTTGAAAGCATGCAAATGTGAGTATATAAATAGTGCTGCTTTGACTGTTGGCCACATGATGGTGGAAGTGTCTCTTAGACAATGCAGGCTCCCTCAGTTGAGAATCGGAAATGAGCATTTCCCCTTTGAGTCAGTCACAACTGGACAGGGAAAACCTTTAAACTTTTTGATATTTTCTATTCATAGTCACATATGTGGGCTGAAGATGGCTTTTAGAAAGTAATTGGTAGGGACCAATGCTATTTGGTTGCTCCAAGATGATGTCCTTTAATTGGCTTTTAGCTCCCAAATTTTTATTACATCTCTTGTTTTAATGTTTTTATTCTTAGAATGATGTCCTTATTGGTTATTGGATTATCTGGGGCAAATGATGATAGTGGTACATATGATGCCTTGTGTGTATTGTTGTTATTTCTATCAGAGTGAAATAATTCTTGGTTTACAGCCACCTATTCTTTTGGTGTTTCATTTGGGTATCTTGTCCATTTTGAGAGCTAGTGTTATGTATTGAATATATATAAAGTTGTGTTAATCCCTGCTAAAGTGAAACTAACTTAATTCCAACTGCTTGTGAAGCTAAAATGAAACTAAACTTTAGATGACCCTGACTGTTAACTCCATCTGTTTTGGAGGGAAACTTTGAACATTCACGTTTGGGCGGGTTTTTCAAGTATTGGTTAAGGCCCTGTGGGTTCAGAGTATAAATTACAGGCAATTGCCTGCAGTTTTCCATTTCTAGTTTGAGTCAATAAATAATGTTGTAACTATGCTGGTCTGCTCCTTGCCTATAGAAGCCCACTACACAATAGCTAGTATATGGCATAAGGAGATCCATAATCTGGTACACAACCTGGTGTTTGTCTCAGTGGGCTTTACATGGCTGTTGATATTCATATTTTTCTGTCTCTTCATTGTCTTTATCTTATAATTTTTTTTCTCAATCTTGCTCTGGCCTTTCTTCAACTATTTTAAATTTTTCACTCATACACTAGACTAGTCTAACTAGAAATCAGACCTTCTTGCTCTAGTTAACATACTTGTACTGGCAACATTAATTAAGCTTTACCATATACATTTTATTTATTACTGATATTTTTGTCTATTGTTTTGAAACAAACATGCACCTGTATTGATCTGGTGGTATATAAATAGCATAAATAAATACATGCATTTTAAAAATGCTAATTGTTCCCAAACTGACAATAAAAGATTTACTAAAATAATTCTAAAAAGTGTTTATTTCTTAGTGCAGTTCTATTATTATTTGGTACTGTATTATTCTTTTTACTACAAGTACATTAGAGTGAGGCAATTATTGAGTTGAATTTATCATTACAGAAGAAAAGCTGATCACCCTCAGAAGCTTAATAAGATATCAGGAAAATATGGTTATTTAACTAATATTCTTGTTTGTTTAAAAGAAAAAGGATGGTCACTTTCAGGAGCTTAATAAGATATCAGGAAAATATGGTTATTTAACCAATATTAGTGTTTGCTTAAAGGAAAAAGTAAGAAACCATGAATTCACTTTGACTTTTGGAATGTAAATCTGCACAATCACTAGATGGGAGCAAAGAGATAAAGTTTCTGTATCTTTTTACTTCCACTTAGTGATTTTACAGCCCATTATAGTATACTTTTTGGCAATAAGCATTTTGACAGGAGAGAAAATTATCATTGTTGCTCTGCTTCAAACAGTAAAAATCACCTTTTGCCTGAAAGTTCTAGTTAGATAGAACTCCCTTGATTCATTATATTTATAGAGAGAAGGGAGGAATACCTTGGCAGAAAAAGGTAATAGGCTGGTATGCAAGTAGGAAGGATGGGTCTTCTTCCGTGTTGTCTTCTTATCTCTGGTGGTAGAGATAAAGTATCTTTTTATATGAATAACACACACACATCTACTGTTACTAACTTGCCCACTGCATATTAGTCTGGTTCAACAGGCACAGGTAAACATTATGAACTTTGCATTTGATCCACTGATATGCAATCAGTGGAATGAATGCATCTGGGCATCAACTCTAAAATGCACAAAACTATGACATCTTCTTTACAAAAATTGAAGGGCTTAGGCTTCTCAGTTTGTTTTGATCTAAATGCAAAAACCGGGTCTTTAAATTTAGAATCAGGAGACATTTGGCATATCAAATCTGCTTTGTCATGGCTTATTAATTATGCCTGGCATATTGGAGACTATTCCTGGCAATAACCAGCTTGTTAAAATGAGACATGATTTGTGATAACATAGTTAAAGCCTTTAAAAAGAGAGACCAGATTATTTTCTGCCCAGTTACCCACACCATCTGTCTTTTAACATGTAGTCATCTTTCCCTTTATTTTTGTGTGTTCACCCACACACAGCTTTCCGACCCTTCCTCTTGCCTTTTTCAAGTGACTACCATGGCTTATTCTATTCTGATGCTTCATCAGAACAAAGGAACTGGAGACAGCATTATAAGCTGGAACACATGTATTGAATACATATTTTCAAACCACATGTAGTCCAAAATTATATAATAAACACATGCTAAAAAAAACCTTGAGAGTGAGCATTGGCTGCAAAGTAGAACAGCTTGGGTTGAATATTGTGTGCAAATATCATGGTTTTGTTGTAGAATTAAAGCATCTGGGACTTGAAAATGAAACAATAAAGCAACAGTAGGAAGGAGAACATATAAAATCTTTTTCAGACAGGGGGAGGGAATTTATTGGCCTTCAAATATTAATATGGAGCCAGTTTGGCTTTGTTCAAATGAATATGATGAGAACTCAAAATGTCTCTAAGGATGAAGCTATGCATGGCCCCACCCCTTAGATAAATGTTTTCTAACCTGGGCACTTTGTTTGAGTGTAATTTCAACTTCCAGAAGTCTCTGGCCAGAATGTCATTGTGAAAACTTCTTGGGGTTGAAGTCTCCATTTGTGTAACTTACCCAATTGGGGATGTACTACCTAGACTCTAGACTCTGTACTCTAGAAAGAATACAGAGAAGAGCAACAAAGATGATTAGAGCAGGGTTTTTCAACCTTTTCACAGATTGTACCACTTTTAGGACATGACAATATTTGAGTACCACCAGTGTTTATCAAGGTGTCAAAAACTTGATGATTAAAAAAGGGGGGGATATTGGATTTTACTGATTAGATTCATTTGTTGTTATAGAAATATGATAGCAGTGTTCCAATATCTCAGGGTCTGCCACAAAGAGGAGGGACTCAAGCTATTCTCCAAAGTGCCCAAAGGCAGGACAAGAAGCAATGGATGGAAACTAATCAAGGAGAGAAGCAACCTAGAACTAAGGAGAAACATCCTGACAGTTAGAACAATTAACCAGTGGAACAACCTGCCTCCAGAAGCTGTGAATGCTCCAATACTGGAAGTTTTTAAGAAGAGACTGGACAGCCATTTGTACGAAATGGTATAGGGTTTCCTGCCTGAGCAGGGGGTTGGACTAGATGAACACCAAGGTACCTTCCAACTTTATTATTGTTAATAAAGGTGGTTCCGCCCCAGGCGCCTAATGGACCCGGAATGGTTCCAGATGGCGCTTGGGTCTATACCTATCCCCCTCACTCACAGCCTGGTCGATGCCTTGGTGGATGCCTGGGAAAGGGCTGCCACCGAGGCGCTCGACCGTGTTGTACCCTTGTGACCCCTGACTTGGCGCAGATCCTGATGGGCTCCATGGAGATGAAGCGTAGGAGATGGGGTCTAGAGAGCTGTTGGAGATCCAGCTGATCCGAATCTGACCGATTGCAGTTAAGAATCTTTATAAGGTCTTACCTTGCAGCGATGAGGACGGCAAAGGCTAATTACTTTGCTGACCTCATCGCATCCGCAGATAATCGCCCGGCCGCCCTGTTTAGGGTGACTCACTTCCTTCTCAACCGGGAGGTGAGGGAGGATCCCTTACAGGGGCGGGCCGAGGAGTTTAGTCATCATCTGACGGATAAAATCGCTCAGATTTGGACCGGTTTGGACTCTGACTGGGCAGAGTCTGACGTGGAGGAATTGGACGGTCTTGAGTGTGTTATCTGGACTGAGTTCGATCCTATTTCCCCTGATGATGTGGACAGGATGATGAGGAGGCTGAGCTCCACCACCTGTTTGTTGGACCCGTGCCCCTCCTGGCTGGTTTATGCGGCTCAGGAGGAGACAGGAGGCTGGTTCCAAGCAGTAATAACTGCTTCCTTGAAGGAGGGTATCTTCCCCGCCACCCTGAAGGAGGCGGTGGTGAGACCCCTCCTCAAGAAGCCTGCCCTGGACCCGGCTGTTTTAAATAACTATCGTCCGGTCTCCAACCTTCGCTTTTTGGCTAAGATTGTTGAGAATGTGGTGGCGCATCAGCTTCCTCTGTTCCTGGATGAAGCTGATTATCTGGACCAGTACCAATCCGGTTTCAGGCCCGGGCACAGCACGGAGATGGCATTGGTGGTGCTGGTGAATGATCTCTGGCGGGCTCGGGACATGGGTTGTTCCCCTGTCCTAGTCCTATTAGATCTCTCAGCAGCTTTCGATACCATCGACCATGGTATCCTACTGCGGCATCTCAGGGGGTTGGGAGTGGGAGGCACTGTTTTGCAGTGGTTCTCCTCCTATCTCCTGGGCCGCTCGCAGTCGGTGTTGATGGGAGGGCAGAGGTACGCCCCGAGGCCTCTCGTTTGTGGAGTTCCTCAGGGGTCGGTTCTCTCGCCCCTCCCGTTCAACATCTATATGAAGCCGCTGGGCGAGATCATTTGTGTTTTCTTCTCCACCCCGAACCAACCCAGTGATGCCCTCGTCGTGATGTCCCGTTGCCTGGAGGCAGTCTGTGTCTGGATGGGGAGAAACAGGCTTCGTCTCAATCCTGCCAAGATTGAGTGCCTGTGCATACCAGCATCTCGGGTTACCCAGACTATTCCATCTTTAATGATGGGGGGGTGAGGTGTTACCCCCCCATTGATAGGGCTCGCAACTTGGGCATCCTCCTCGATTCACGGATCAATTTTTTTTTTATTTAAAAAGTTTTACAATACATTTTGACTTTAATCCCCCCTCCCCCACCCCTATCCAACCCTCCCTATCCCTCTCCCCCACTTCCTCCTCCCCCCCCCGACTTCCCAGAGCTAAATACAGGGCATAAAATCAAAAAACAAACATAAACACCCCTATGTTATCAACAATAAACTATAAATTCTATCTCTCTCTAGCTCATATAAAATGAATACAAACAATATTAATATTACAAATAAAATAGAAAAAAAGAGGAAAACAGAAAAAGAGCTTTACTCAAAATAAATTTTCTTAATCCCAGTCCTTATTCATATTAATTTCAAAAAAAAGAAAAAAGAAAAGAAAAAAAACAAAAAATCTTTCACCTGCTATTTGCATTCTTCCACCTTTCTCTAATTTCCAAACAAATTCTCAGTTACACGCCAAAAGCGCCTATCTCTGTTAATCTTAATAATCTCCAACCAAACTAAACTATGATCAAAAATAGTTCTTGCATGTATCACGCCAAATGTCTCACAGTTCCAAATCATCCTTAAGTTCAAATAAAAGTTCAAATACAAAGAGTATATATATAAAAAGATTTAGGCAATCTCTAAGACAACTTGTTGTTAATTAGGAGCTTACATACCCATTCTTAGTTCAACACATACTTTAAGTCCATAACCCTAATATACTTTTCTAGCAAACAATCTTAAATTGTGTAAAATATTAACAAAAAGAAAAGAAAAAAAACTTTCTTTCTCCTCTATAATAATTTTACTCCATTGACATTCTAATCTAAAAATTAATCAGCAATCTTAACGCCCCAAAACTTTTGGAGCACCTCTGTCATGACCCCCAAAACTTCTTTAGACCGCTCTCCTCCCACATCTTCACTGTAAGCACACTTTGAAGATTCCATAACTTTCTGCTGGTCTTGCTCTTGCTCTCGTCTCGCTCTTCTTAGGGCGGCACGCGTCATCTTCTGGCCTCCTGCAGCAACCGATGAAACTGTGACTTGATCTCCTCCAACACCATTGTCCTCTTTCTGTCTATCTGCAACGTCTTGAAGCTTTCCCCCACCGTATCCTTTTGCAGCTTCCAAAAATGATAGGGGGGTTGCTTTTAACACATTACTATAAAAATCACGTGCCTGAGCCACAGTAACCAAACGATGTCTTTTACCTTCATGCGTCGCCACCAATCCAACTGGAATCTCCCATCTAAACTTAATATCACGTTTCTTAAGTTCCTGTACCAGAAATGCAAAATCTTTCCTTCTCCTTAGGATCTTCGGAGGGATCTCTTTTAAAACCAAAACTTCTTGCTCAGCCACTACCAAATTAGTATCATAAGCAGCTTGAATGACTTCATCTCTCATCACTCTCTTTGTAAAATAGACCACCACATCTCTGGGTAACTTCCTCTGTCTTGCAATCCATGAATTTACACGAAAAACTTTGTCCATATTTCCCTCAATTTCAGATGCTGACTGGCCCAGTACCCCTTCCAGAGCCTCAGAAATCAGCTGCTTTAAATCTTCTTTACCATTCTCCTTTAAACCCCTAATTCTAATAGCATACTGCATCTGATTATACTGAACAAGGCTCAATTCTTCATCCATTTTATCCCTTATATTTTCATTTTCTAATACCTTTGCTTCTAATATAGAGTTCTTTTGACTGAGATCCTCCACTTTTATATCCAGCTGTAGCACACATTCAGCTACGGATTCAACCTTAGACAAGATGTCCACCCTCATTGCTCTCAGCTTCTCTTCCATCTTCTCCAATTTCTCCATTTTCTCTTCCATTTTCTCCTCCAGCTTTTTCAACTTTTCATCCATCATATCAGACATCAATTGTGTGTGCTTTCCAAGAGCGTATTGTAAATCCTTAAGCGTCAATGCCGGGGGAGATGCAGGAGGAAGCAAAGCTTGCAATGAGGTCTCTTGCACCAGGGAAGACCCCGCATTCCGGAGAGCTTTAGAAGTTTTAGCCGCCATCTTCCCCCACTTTCACTTATTACGCACTTTCACTTTGAAGCTATAAAATCCATTGAGCTAGAGAGTAAAAATAAAGAGTCCACTTCACCTTGACCTCCTGTACCGCTCTGCCTGCATCTTGATAATCAAAAGTATTTCCTTTTGGCAGGGGTGGTTGCTAATGCCTGGCTCTGCTCCAATAATCCCAGAGCAGAGGCGCTGCGCAGCTCGGAGCAACCCAGGCTTCGGGGGGGCTCACCCTTCAGCCGCCCAAGCTCTCAGCTCAGGCGGCCCCGGAGAGCTCAACCCCTACCTGGGGCCTCACCCCCTCCTCTTCTCCCGAGGAGGGGGCTTCAAATCCATCTAAACAGCTGATCGGCGCAGTTTACGATGGAAAAACACAGCTGCGGAGCGGGCAGCCTGAAAACGGCTGTGTTCGGCGTCGCGTCGCCACCGGAAGTCCGATTCATGGATCAATTTTGAAGATCACATAGGAGCCGTGACCAGGGGGGCTTTTGCCCAGGTTCGCCTGGTGCGCCAGTTGCGACCCTATCTGGACCGAGATGCCCTACGCATAGTCACTCATGTGCTCGTGACTTCCCGTTTAGACTACTGCAACGCTCTCTACATGGGACTGCCCTTGAGGACCACTCGGAGGCTTCAACTGGTGCAGAATGCGGCCATGCGAGTTGTGATGGGGGCTTCCTGATACTCCCATGTAACACCTCTACTCCGCGAGCTGCATTGGCTTCCGGTTGCCCTTTGGGTGAGATTCAAGGTGCTGGTGATGACCTATAAAGCCCTAAATGGCTTGGGTCTGGGTTATCTGAGGGAACACCTGCTGCCGGCATCAAGCTCCCTTTGTCCCATGCGCTCCCACAGGGAGGGCCTTCTCAGGATACCACCAGTTAGGGAATGCCGGCGGGTTATTCCCAGGGGAAGACCGTTCTCTGTGGGCATGCCGGCCCTATGGAACCAGCTCCACATGGAACTTAGGACTGCCCCTGACCTTCACTCATCCCGCAGGGACCTGAAAACTTGGCTCTTTGAGCTGTCTGGCCCAGGCTGAGGGGTTTTAAATTTAGTTTTAAATTTCGGGGACTTTATTTAATTAATTGTTTTAATCTGATTTTAATTTTTGTATGTTTGTTTTAATCTTCCCTGTACACCACCCTGAGTCCTCCAGGAATAGGGCGGTATATAAATTTAATAAAATTAAAATTAAATTAAATTATTATTATTAAATGACTAGTTTATAATATTATGGAAAAGTAAAAAGTTGAGAGGGACGCGGTGGCTCAGTGGGTCAGGACGCTGAACTTGTCGATTGGAAGGTCGGCAGTTTGGCGGGTCAAATCCCGAGTGCTGCGTAGCAGAGTGAGCGCCTGTTACTCGTCCCAGCTTCTGCCCACCTAGCAGTTCGAAAGCACATAAAAATGCAAGTAGAAAAATAGGGACCACTACGGTGGGAAGGTAACAGCGTTCCATGCGCCTTTGGCGTCTAGTCATGCTGGCCACATGACCACGGAGACGTCCTCGGACAAGCGCTGGCTCTTCGGCTATGAAACGGAGATGAGCACCGGCCCCTAGAGTCGGAAACGACTAGCACGCATGTGCGGGGGAACCTTTACCTTTACCTTTTTAAAAAGTTGAGGTTCAATATTAATGCTTCCTTCTATTGCAATAGAGGAAGTCTGTTCTTTTTCCCTTCTCCCCCTCACTTTTCCCCTTTTTCTTCCCCAATAATTACATTTGCTTAAAGGGATTAAACCTACAGAAGCCAAAACTTTGGACTCATTGCTAGCCTTTGTGAAACAGACTAAAATATTCCAATAACCAAAGCACACAAATGAGCCTCTGAATTACAAAATGCTGTAAAAACTGTACAAAAATCCTTATGGTAACCCAATCAAGCTGCCAGTTGACCAGGAACCCACTGGCTTCCGAAATAAACCAACCTCCTTTCCGACATGCTCATCTTCTGGCTTTTCATTTCATCAGCACTGATTGCATTTTCCTGGCTGGACAAAATGAATCAGGGGATCTTTTCTTCCAGTAACAGCTTCTTCTTCTTCCCTGTCTCTTTCCTCCCTGTCTGCTGACCTCCCCTTCCACAGCTTCTTCTCTGTCCCTTTCTCTTTCCTGGTTCTTCCCCCCCCCTTTCCTGCCAAAACTGCCTCCTTTTATATCCTCTCCTCCCCACCTTTTTCTCCAGTTCACCTCCAGTTCCACACTGCTTCCAGAAGCACCAATCAGCTGGAGCCAATCAGCTGGAGCCCTGCCAGCATTCCTGGGGCTTCTGCCAAGCTCTGAGAGACCTGCAGCTATAGCTGCCTCTCCCTCAGGCTTGGGTTGCTTCAGCTCATTCCCCTCCCCTGCTACACTTCTCTAGCATGGTTGCGTACCATCTGCCACGTGCCAAAGTACCACTGGTTGAAAAGCCCTGGATTAGAGGACTGGAGGCTAAAACATAAAGAACAGTTGCTGGAATTGGGTATGTCTAGTTTAATGATAGGGACGCGGTGGCTCAGTGGGTTAGGACGCTGAGCTTGTCGATCAGAAGGTCGGCAGTTTGGCAGGTCGAATCCCGAGTGCCGCGTAGCAGAGTGAGCGCCTGCTACTCGTCCCAGCTTCTGCCCACCTAGCAGTTCGAAAGCACGTAAAAATGCAAGTAGAAAAATAGGGACCACTACGGTGGGAAGGTAACAGCATTCTGTGCGCCTTTGGCGTCTAGTCATGCCGGCCACATGACCACGGAGACGTCCTCAGACAAGCGCTGGCTCTTTGGCTTTGAAACGGAGATGAGCACCGGCCCCTAGAGTCGTAAACGACTAGTACGCATGTGCGGGGGAACCTTTACCTTTACCTAGTTTAATGATGATGATGATGATGATGATGAAGTTGATGATGATGATGATGATGATGATGATGATGATGATGATGATAGAGTTGGAAGGTACCTTCCAACTAGGGATTAGACTTGGAGTGACATGATAGCAGTGATCCAATATCTCAGGGGTTGCCACAAAGAAGATGGAGTCAAGCTATGCTCCAAAGCACCTGAAGGCAGGACAAGAAGCAACAGATGGAAACTAATCAAGGAAAAAAGCAACCTAGAACTAAAGAGAAATTTCCTGACTGTTAGAACAATTAATCAGTGGAACAACCTGCCTCCAGAAGATGTGAATGCTCCAACACTGGAAGTTTTTAAGAAAAGACTGGACAACCATTTGTCTGAAATGGTATAGGATTCCCTGCCTGAGTAGGGGTTTGGACTAGAAGACCTCCAAGGTTCCTTCCAACATCATCATCATCATCATCATCATCATTATTATTATTATTATTATTATTATTATTATTATTATTATCATCATCATCATCATCATCATCATCATTATCTTAGAATCTCTGCAAAGAGCAACAAAATTCTTTAGTCCCAGATTTGATTGGGAATTAGATTCCTTCACTCTTAAACAGTCTCTTGACTACAGAATTACCTTGACCATAGATTAAACATGTTAATAATAAGAAGCTGGGTTCTGATCTTATTAAATTATGGCTTGCTAGACTGAGACCAGGAAGTCCTCTATAGAGTTTTGACACAAAGAGAATATGTATTGTGTCATACTTTATAAATTATTTCCACAAAAATGATTTTTGATTTGAGTTGTTATTTTGTTAGCAGTCAGGAAATTTAACAGAAAATTTAAATCTTTAGAAGTTTTATTAAATTATCCCCAAGATGGTCATTGGGCCTCTTAGACAAGAAAAACTATGAAGGTTTTTTGCTTATGTTGGACTTTCATTTCAATTCCAATGATTTCCCAAGTTCTAATGCATTTTACTGTGCTCTTCAAGTTTTGATTCCTGTTTTCATCTCTGTCCTGACACTTTCTCACCTCATATCACAGCCAGCCTGCTGTTTTTATTTACTTTGGTTGAGAAAATTAAATACCAGAAAACACTCTGTCCAAAATAGCTGGATAGGTATGAGCTTGAAGAGAATTCTAGACATCAGAACAATCTTTTCCCAAATAGGCAGGTGATGCACACCTCCTATTTTGACATACGTATCATTTAAGAACAGAAGGGGCATAGATAAGTATTTAGGACCAATGGTACATTTAATTGTGACTACACATGATGAGTAAAAGCGATTATTCTGTTACTTGCTGAAGCCTATAGGGGACAGTGTTAATTTCCATTGAGCCATTGCTGTCCGAAGACATTTTCTTGGTCATTTGGCCAGCATTACATCACGGAGTGCTGTTGCCTTCCCAGCAAAGTTATACCTATTTATCTACTCACATTTGCATGCTTTGGAATTGCTAGGTTGGCAGGAGCTAGGACAAGGATGGGAACTTACCTGTTGCATGGTGCTTGGGTCTCAAACCTGGCTGCTGGCTTTCCAGTCAACAAGCCCAGTATCTTAACTGCTGAGCCACCACGCCACCCCACACATGATTGGTGCACTTGCAAAATAATTCTTGTGGGATGTCTGTCTACTTACAAATTGATTGCCATGGTGAATATGGTCAATCATAAAACACCTGTTTATTACAAGATGAATAATTTCTGCCATCCTAGAAGACCTCTGTTAGGCCCAAAACCATTCCTATAAAAGAATATAATGCTGGAAGCTGTTGCTTCCTTGTGTAGTATATTAACCTCCTATTTTTAACTTTTATGAGAAGAATGTATTTATTAAAAATAAAAAATCAAGGGACATGAAAATCAGGTGATTTTAAAAGATGGTCTAGAAGAATATTAGTTCTTGCTAATAGTTTGCAGGATTATTAAAGTGAAGTTATAAAAGAATCCTATTGTCTATATGGAGAACTGGCATTTGGCTAAATTGTCTGGGAAGGGCATACCATATTGTTGTTGTTGTTGTTGTAGGCATATGTTCATTTTTATTCAGGTAGTGGTAGAACTAAAGCTAACTAAGATTTTTAGGTGCAGATTGCATGATATCATGGTATCATTATCACAAAATATGATAGAATTTATTTTTCTTGAGAATTAGGTGATAGGAATAGCTGAGTTATAAATATACCTATTTATATAGCTAGGCAAAGATATGTGTAAGACATTAGGCTTCCTAATCTATTTTGTAGGGTTTTTGATGCAGTACAAATATTTCTAAACTGTCTTTTCACTAAATTTCTCCCACTGAGGTTCTTTTTTCTAAAGAAAATATTGATTCAGTGTTTAAATCTTAAATGTAAAAGCAAACTTAGATTTATCACATTCAGTGGTGGGATTCAAAAATGTGAACAACCAGTTCTCTGTGTGGATGCTGCTTCCGGAAGTCCATTCTGGCCCTGGGCAACAAAAAATTAGCTACTGGTTCTGCCAAAGTGATGCAAACTGGCTGAACCCCACCACTGATCACATTGTTTGAAGTCCCTTTGAGATTTGCTTCTGAAAATTATAGCTTAAATGTTTGACTATTTATTTCATTGTTAAAGACAAAAAAATACATGATAGTTTCTTTTTATCATCTTATAGCTGTATGTTTCTGTAGTTTGTACTTGGACTATGAATTATAAAAGTAATTATAATAGAAAGTCAGAGGATGATGCTTTATACCTTCTGTAAAGAAAGTTTTATTTAGAAGGTAGAGGTGTCTATGGAGTTGCTTGCTCAAGGGCATATTCTGATCTCTAAGAAGGAAAGTCCAAAACAGAACTGATGATGTCTAACCAGCATTGAGGCAATACAGATCTGCAAGGATGGAATGAATAAGATTCTAATTAGCTAAGAAAGGCATAGTTTGTTTCATCTCTATATATGCAATCTGAGCATCCTGGCTTCTCACTAAGAGGCATTGTCTTCTTTAAAGAAGTAAATGACGTGGAACTGGTGCAGGCATGCAGTAAGCTCAGTGGTAGGTACCACTATGCTTTAAGTATACTGTAGTTGGTTTGAAGTCTACTAAGATATGTATACTAGTGTCACATGACAAAGAGTGCTGATTAGGATTGGCTAATTTCCTGGGTGGTTTCTATGATGGAAAATTGGTTTATAGGAACAGATATAAATCTGTATAAGCAATGTACAGATTTGTCATTTCTACACAGGTAGTCCTCAACTTATGACCCCAATTGAGCTCAAAACTTTATTGCTAAATGAGACATTTGATGTGAGTTTTGCTCCATTTTATGAGCCATTTTATTATCAACTTTCTTGCCACAGTTGTTAAATGGATCACTGCAATTCTTAAGCTAGTAACATGGTTGTTAATAGAATCTAGTTATCCCATTGGCTTTGCTTGTCAGATAGGTGCAAATCACATGATCTCGGGACATGCAACTGTCTTAAATATGAGCCAATTGCCAAGCCTACAAATTTTGATTACATGAAGATGTTGCAATGGTCATAAGTATGAAAAATGGTCATATTTCACTTTTTCATTGCTGTTGTAACTAAACAAACTGTTGTAAGTCAAGGGTAACCTATATTATATTGGCCTTAGATATAGGGTTGAAATTAAAAATAATGAGCAGCAGACAAGCTGCTTAAGATCACTGCAGAATGTTGAGCAAATTCTATATATTTGTTGACCACAAAAGTATCATTTCTTAGAAAATTTTGATTAAATTAACCAATATTTTTTCTATGTAATGATTTTACCTTCTCTTGTTAATTGTGCCCCCAAAAAGTGAGATATATTTCTAGGTATTGGATTTTGAGTTGTCAAATAATTATCTTCCACTTTTCTTTAGGAAAGATAAGTAAAAGACTTTATATGAAAAGCTTTATGAACATAATTTGGTATTAATCACAAATTCCTTCTTAATTCTGTCTAAATCAGGAGAGTATTTTTCATCTGATTCAGATGAATGTTTAAAAAGTCCAAAAAAATCCTACAAGTTTAAAATCTGTCCATCTCTGAGACTTTACTATGAGCTAAAATATGAATAAACTCTGGAGAGCTAAAAGCAATGATAAATTGCTGGAGGTGATGATATCTAATTAAAGTATCATCAACCTCTGAGAAAAAAAATCCATTAAGAGCAACAAGTTGGAGACAAAACACCTTTTAATTTTTCATCAATTTTCTTTTGATAGAAAAAGCAGAGGTATACCTATCACACTGAAGAAACAATGTGCTTGTGATATTACAGCTTGTGACACCAAAATGAATTCCATACTGCTGGGAATCATTATAGGGGATGGATCTTCAGGTCTTGGCATCCCTGATGATTGACAGTTCTATTGATGACAAGGCTGAATAACATCAGGGTGATTGATAGCTAGCTCTCTGAAGATACCAAACACACCTTTCATCAGCTCATAAAGAAAAAAAATGTTACTCTCATTTGCTAAGATTGGCCAAGAAGATTTAATTCCTTACTTATCTGTATTTCCTCATTTATAATGTTAGATACATTTATAGAGAGGCAAACTCATAAGGTTTTTATTTTTAAAGTAACATTATTTTTTATTGAAAGCATTGCTATTTCAAATCATTTTAGCATTTCATTTGTGATAGACAACTCATAATTATTTTCCATGTATAATCACAGTCCTGCAAGAGATAAAAGAATGATTGAATAAAAGTGGGTTTTGAAGTGGACAGAATGTTTTTTTAAATCCCTGTGAGCACCCTGAATGAGCTACTAAGATAAAATATTTTTGAATTAATCAACATGATTGCCTAGTGCATTGTATTATATTGTGCATTGTACTATAATTATTTTATTTTAGCAATGAAGCATGATTGAACAGTGGCCACAAATTGGCTAAAGTAACAATTAAATTAGGGAACGCAAAGTAGTTACCTTAGGCTGATTGTAAGTGCCATGAAAAAGAGCAATTTCTTAATAATCGCTCTGTACTGTTATTTTATTTATGGGTGTTCTGAAAAAGCAGCAAATTGGTAATTGTTTAATGGTATTGTTTTATATTTGGAACTATGGGTGAAAAGAGATTTTCTATCTCAAGAGAAAAAAATGTATTGGTTGATTTTAGATCATGCAAACCATGATGTAGTTCTAAATGTGAATGCACATGTTGTTGTTAGTTGCGAAGTCGTGTCCAACCCATTATGACCCCATGGACAATGTTCCTCCAGGCCTTCCTGTCCTCGACCATCTTCTGGAGTCAATTTAGGCTCACGCCTACTGCTTCAGTGACTCCATCCAGCCACCTCATTCTCTGTAGTCCCCTTCTTCTCTTGCCCTCAACCTTTCCCAGCATTAGGCTCTTCTCTAGTGAGTCCTTCCTTCTCATTAGGTGGCCAAAGTATTTGAGTTTCAACTTCATGATCTGGCCTTCTAAAGAGCAGTCAGGGTTGATCTCCTCTAGGACTGACTGGTTTGATCGCCTTGCAGTCCAAGGGACTCGCAGGAGTCTTTTCCAGCACCATAGTTCAAAGGCTTCAATTCTTTGGTGCTCAGCCTTTCTTATGGTCCAACTTTCACAGCCATACATTGCAACTGGGAAGACCATAGCCTTGACTATACACACTTTTTCTTTCTTTTTTCTTTTTAGCAAATTTTATTATTTAAAACTTTGGACAAGGTGTTAACGGTCTGACAATCCTTCTTGTCTTACATCATTTTTGTGTTTTATATACATATATACACTTTATGTACATATCATTTATATACAGTTATAGAATATTCAATCTTATCAACCACCTTATTCTAGTAATATGTGAAATCAGCATCCTGTGTGTTTCTGTTGTGACCTTCCTTTCTGTTCCCACCATGAGTAAAACATATTCCAAATTTTGTAGTAATCTGACTGGTCTTTATTTTTAATTTCCTAAGTTAACTTGTCCATTTCTGCGCACACCCAAATTTTATTTATCACTTCACTTTCATCCGGTATTTCACTGTTTTTCCATTTCTGGGCGAACATCATTCTTGCTGCTGTGATGTTGTGTATCATTATATATAACTCTTCTTTGGTATGCTTATCTGTTGTTATGCCTAGTAGGAAAAATTCTGGTCTATAATCTACATTCCGTCCTGATATTTCTTCTAACCATATCGGAATCCTTTGCCAATACTTTTGTGTCTTATTACAGGACCACCAAACATGAAAATAAGTACCTAATTCTTTGGAACACTTCCAACAGCTAGGGGATATTGTCTTGTACATTTTGGCTAATCGTGCTGGGGGGAGATGCCACCAGTAAAACATTTTATATAAATTTTATTTATAAGCTGAGGCCAGTGTTATCTTTTTATTTCTATCCCAGAGACTTTGCCAAATATCAAAATCTATGTCATGTCCCAAATTTTTAGCCCATATCAGCACTGGTTCTTTAACTTGTTCCTCAAACATTTTGTACCCCAATAGCAAACTATACAATTTCCTTATTTGTTTCTCATCTGGCCCCAATAAAATTTTATCCAATGCAGTTTCTTGAATATTTATCCCCCACTCTTTCTTAGCTTTCCCATATCGTGTTTGTATCTGTAGGTAAGCCCACCATTCCAATTTTATCCCTTGTTGTTCTAGTTCCTGTCTAGATTTCAATTCTCCCATTTCATTCGTAATATCCTTGTATGTAGTACTGTTTTCCAAATTAAACAAATTTGGGTAAACTATCGCTTCAAGGGTGGAAAACCAGACTGGTACTTTAATGTAATTTTGTTTTCTAATTTTATTCCAAATTTTAACTAGCGCTTGTCTAATCCGATGGTTTTGAAAATGTTGATATAGCCCTTGCTTCTCATTCCATAGGAATGTGTGCCAGCCTAATTGCAGATTATGGCCTTCTAGAGTTAATAATCTTTTATTCTTTAAAATTATCCATTCTCTAATCCAGGTTAATGCTGCTGCATGATAATGTTTCCCAGTCTGGTAGTCCAAAACCCCCATTTTCTTTAACATCCTGCAGATGTTTCATTTTAATCCTTGACTATATGCACTTTTGTTGGCAGGGTGATGTATCTGCTTTCTAGTGTGCTGTCTAGATTTGCCATGGCTTTCCTTCCCAGGAGCAAGTGTCTTTTAATTTCTTGGCTGCAGCCCCTGTCTGTGGTGATCTTGGAGCCCAGGAAAATAAAATCTGTCACTACCTCCATTTCTTCCCCATCTACTTGCCAGGAATTGAGAGGGCCAGATTCCATGATCTTGGTTTTCTTAATGTTCAGTTTCAACCCAACTTTTGGACTCTCCTTCTTCACTCGCAACAAGAAGCTCTTTAGTTCTTCTTCACTTTCTGCCATTAGAGTGGTATCATCTGCATATCTTAGGTTGTTGATATTTCTTCCGGCAATCTTAATTCCAACTTTTGATTCATCTAGCGCTGCCTTTCTCATGATGTGCTCTGCATATAAGTTAAACAGGCAGGGTGACAGTATACAGCCTTGCCAGACTCCTTTCCCAATTTTGAATCAGTCAGTGGTTCCATGTCCAGTTCTCACTGTTGCTTCTTGACCTGCATATAGGTTTCTCAAGAGACAAATAAGATGGTCTGGTACTCCCATCTCTTTAAGAACTTGCCACAGTTTGTTGTGATCCACACAATCAAAGGCTTTAGCATAGTCAATGAAGCAGAAGTAGATGTTTTTCTGGAACTCCCTAGCTTTCTCCATGATCCAACATATGTTGGCAATTTGATCTCTGGTTCCTCTGCCTCTTCGAAATCCTGCCTGTACTTCTGGTAGTTCTCGATCCACATACTGCTGGAGTCTAGCTTGTAGGATTTTAAGCATAACTTTACTAGCATGTGAAATGAGTGCAATGGTGCGATAGTTTGAACATTCTTTGGCACTGCCTTTCTTTGGAATTGGAATGTAAACTGATCTTTTCCAATCCTGTGGCCACTGTTGAGTTTTCCAAATTTGCTGGGAAATTGAGTGTAGCACTTTTACTGCATCGTCTTTTAAGATTTTGAATAGTTCAGCTGGAATACTGTCACCTCCACTAGCTTTGTTGTTGCTGAGCTTTCCTAAGGCCCATTTTACTTCACATTCTAGGATGTCTGGCTCGAAGTCAGTGACCACCTTATCGTGGTTATCAGGGACATTAACCTTGTTTTTGTATAGTTCTTCTGTGTAATTTTTCCACCTCTTCTTAATCTCTTCTGCCTCTGTTAGGTCCCTGCCATTTTGGTCCTTTATCATGCCCATTTTTGCATGAAATGTTCCCTTCATCTCTCCAATTTTCTTGAAGAGATCTCTAGTCCTCCCTATTCTATTGTTTTCTTCTATTTCTTTGCACTGTTCATTTAGGAAGGCATAGACTTGGACAACTGTGAAGTTGAGGGGGCTTGGTATGAATTCTGATATTTATAATTCTGTAACTAACAGTTGAGAAGCTTTCCACTGCTTTAGCAAGTTTCTTGCTTGCAATAAATGCCACTTCATTTGTTTTCCTGGTATCATCTCCTGAATAATAGACAGTGAAGTCCTCAAACTGGAAAAAGTCATTGTCTGACCAGTGTAGCTCACTGACACCAAGGAGATCAATTTCCAATCTCATTATCTCACATTTGATGATATCTAATTTACTTTGACTCACTCCTCTGACATTCCATGTGGCTATCAGATCTATCTCTGTAGAATGCAGACATTTCCTTAAGCCACTAGCTGCCTCAGCAACTGAGATTCCTGTTGTCCTATCTGACATGTTTGAGACCCTTACCATAGAATTTTCTTGGTGGGTTTTTGTGGAGTAGCTTGTCAGTTCTTTTTACTTACTTAGTACTAATTCAATTGTTGATCGGGCTTTAAAGATGCTTAATTTGGAAGTAACATTTTCCCTCTCAGCATGAATAAAACTGTTAAATAGTGGGTTCTTTGGTGCAGGAATGAAGATGTGAAGCTGAGCACAGGATACCTCATTGTTTATTTCATGCTGGAACTGTACTGAGGCAAATGGCTGCAACCAGCTGCAATATATAGTCTAGCCCCTAGGCGGCAGCCAATAGGTTTGAAACAACCATTGCCGCCTGGGGATAGCCAATTACAGCACAGGAGACTGGTGGTCTGGGTTGCTGGAGAGCCGTTAGCTGCTTCAGCAACCCACCTGGTGTTACACAAGAACACCCCTCCCCTCTTAGATCAAACTATGACAACAACAATTAGTCTCAACAGTTGTCGAGACTCGTTATTCAAACAACAAAAGTAAAATAATAATAATAAAAAATGATAAAAAACAATGTAGATTACAATGAGATTAAACAACCTCTCAGTGATCAGGCTTCCATTTGCAGTAATAGGCAGTTACACATAGCACTAGTTTCTGTAGTCTAGTGGCAACAGGTTTTGCAACAGTATATAGCTATTTATTTTACAATGTAATCTGCAAGATACAAAGGAGGCTTGTGTGCCCTAGAGGAACGTCTCGGAGTTCCCATCATTTTGTGGTCTATCAGCTTACCCAATGGGCTGGGTAGATTTGTGTCCCTTTGTGCTCCTGAATCAAGGGGATTCGATGCACTCTGGCTGGCCTCTCCAGGTTGGCCCACCCCAGAGTCAGTCTGTTCGGCAGAGTAGGCACAGCGGTTCAGTTGGCTTGCTACTTCAAGGGGTTCATGTTGCATTCCTGAGCTTCCCGGTTCTCCCTCTGGTTCCATCTCAGTTAAGAAGAAAAAGTCCTGGTAGTCCATGTGAGGGCTGGCTTGGCTGCAAGTTTGAGGACCTTGGGAGGGACTTATGATGCAGTCCTCGCATAGTAGCCATTCTGGAAACCGTTTCCTGAGCTGATCAATGTGTCTTCTGACAACTTGCTCTCCCTCTAAACCCACTTCATAAGATAGGGGTCCAGATACCTTGGTGATTTGACCAGGAACCCAAAGATTCCCCTGACCATAGTTTCTGGCCCAAACCCAATCACCCATGTGCAGCCCCCTTGGGGTTTTGGTTGAGAGGCTTCTGCTGCCACTCTGTCTGGATGCAGCCTGTCCAGATTAGTAATCAAACGCCTCTGCCAACAAAGGTCTGCAGGACATTTAACTGTGGCAGTGCAGGGCATAGAATGCTGGCAGAGTAAAAAATCTGCCAATCTGTGATGCCAATCACCTGTGACAATGTGCTTGCATGCCTCCTTCATTGTCCTCACCATGCATTCAGCTTGACCATTAGAAGATGGATGAAATGGTGCAGATGTTGCATGTCTGATGAGATTAGCTCTGAGGAAAGCCTGAAATTCAGCAGCAGTGAATTGGGCCCCATTGTCTGAAACTAAGACATCAGGCAACCCATGTGTGGCAAAAAGTTTTCTAAGCACCTGGATGGTCCTAGCAGGAGTCATGTTAGGAACTGGAATTACTTCCAGCCATTTGGAGTGGCTATCCACTACTATAAGGAAAAGCTGACCCTGAAAAGGCCCAGCATAGTCTATCTGATTCCTAGACGAGGGAGTGTGTGTTTCCTCCCACCTGTGAACAGGAGTCTGTGCCATTTCAGGCCTAGACTGCTGGCATGTATAACAACCATGGACTTGAGCCTCAATGTCCTTATCAAGGCCAGGCCACCAGAGGTAGCGCCTAGCTAAAGCTTTCATTCTGACAATGTCTGGATGGCCTTCATGTAATGATTGTAAAACCCTGTCTCTTAGCGAAGTCTGCAACCTAAGGAGACCCAAGAATGCTTGTAGTTCTCCTTTTGATTTGGGCCTAGGAGCCATCTTAATGGCCTTCACTTTAGAATCAGTGGGGTGAATGCCATTAGCATCAATGCAGAAACCCAGGAATTCTGTTGAAGAAACCCCAATACTACACTTGTTCTTTTTTAATTTGAGGCCTGCTTCGCGAAGCCTCTGCAAAACAGCCTTGAGCCTTCTGGCCAACACTTCTGGGGATTCCCCTGCAATAAGAACATCATCAAAATAAGGGCAGATGCCCTGAATACCCTTGAGAGTACGCTCCATGAACCCCTGGAAAAATACCCAGTGGAACACTGACTCCAAACTGTAAGCGTTTAACCTTTAATGCCCCTCTGTGAGTCACAGTCGTTTGAGCCGCGGCTGTGGCCTCATCAACTGGTAATTGCTGATAGGCCTGTGCTAAATCAAGTTTAGCAAAAATAGTACCTCCTTGCAAGGAAGCTAAAATATGGTTGACCATTGGGACCGGGTAAGCATGTTGCTTGAGGGCCTTATTTAATGTGCATTTATATTCAGCACAAATGCGAATTTCTCCGTTGGCTTTAAGTGGAGTGACTATAGGAGTTTCCCACTCTCCCCCATCAACAGGCTGTAACACGCCCTGTTCTACAAGCTTATCAATTTCAGAATCAATTTTATGTTTTAAGGCAAAGGGGACCCTGCGAGGCTTAACCCTGATTGGAACTACATTGGGATCTAACTTAAATGAGATAGGCGGGCCTGTGTATGTCCCTAGGGTTGAATTAAAAACATCTGCGTATTCCTTGCACACTGAAATGAGGTCTGCAGTTTGTGTCCGGTTTATGCCAGTAATATGAATACCTAAGGCATCAAACCAATCGAGTCCAATGAGACTCGTTCTCTGCCCCCCTACTACTATTACATCCAGGTGCCCCAAAACCCCTTTAAACTTAACTAACAAGGTGGCTTCTCCCATAACTTTAATGTGAGCATTTTGAAAATCTGTTAGGATTATATCTGAGGGTCTTAGTTTGGCCCAATTGTTACCGTACCTACACACGAAGTTAAAAGTGTCTTGCGAAATGATTGAGACTGCCGAGCTGGAGTCTAATTCCATCTTACATGGAACTTCTTGTAGCTCTACCAATAGCTTAAGTTTGGGTTTGAGGGGGCGTCGAGTCCCGGTGCGGCATACGCTTCTACGGCTACTGAAGAATCCCACACTAACTGGACCATGGGCCTCAGTACCTCTCCTAGTCGGTTCTTTCGACTGGTGTTTGGGTGGCTGGTCTCTCTGCGGGCTCTGCAAACCACCACGATGTGGCCTGTCCTTCCGCAAGCTCTACATGTGGCCAAATGAAATCTGCAATTGGCATGAAGTTGGTTGCCACCGCACCCCTTACATCTCAGTAAGAGAACTGCCTGGTAACTGTCCTCTCGCTGGTGGCTGTTGGGATGTTGCGCATTGGTTTTCTTTCGGAGTCAGTTGATTTCAGTTTCTTCTTCCTCTGAAGATTCTCCAGTGCATTTGGCAACCTCAAGATGGACCGATTCTTCGAGTTTTGATGATTTGGCGGGCTGAACTGTCTGCACGACACCCCTGGAGGCTTCATTGGCCATCACCTCATCCTGTGCTTCAGAAAATGTTAAATTGGGCCTAGCAAACAGTCTCTGCTGAAGCGTTCTGTCCCTTAGGTTGCAGACGAGCTGGTCTCTTAGTCATTCTTCTAAGTTTGAGAACTTGCAGAGGCGTGTGGCCTGTCTTACACCCGCAATGAACTCCAAAGCTGTCTCCCTGGGTAGCTGCACTCTTTGGTCGAACTTGAACCACCAAGCCATCTGAGACATCTTGGGCTGGAAGTGCCCGGTTAGCTTCTTTTTTAGATCTGCGTAGGAGACCGCTTCGATTGGTGTCGGTGCGCAAAGATTCTTGGCCAAATCAAAGGTTGCAGGGCCGCACATGCAAAGTAGAGTTGCGGCCTTCAGTCCTTCTTCCGCGATCTGATTGGCTCTGAGGTAGTTTTCTACTTGCGAAAGATAAGATGGCCATTCCTCCGACGTGTTTCACGTCAAATTCTCTTAGTTTGCCGACCTTCAGCATTCTTCTTTCAGGTTCCTGTGATCTTCGGATCCTGCTTCTAGACTCAGGGAATGAGTTCACTAAGCACAAGGCTGCTAGTGTAGCTTGCTAGGCCTTGAGAGAGGGGGGGAAAATGCCTCTTCCCTCTGGCATGTGCTGCCTTTCCCTCGTGGACTTCAGCTCTTTAATCAGCGAAGCAGGATCCCATCCTCATCGCCACTGTTAAATAGCAGGTTCTTTGGTGCAGGAATGAAGACGCGAAGCTGAGTACAGGATATCTCATACTTTATTTTGTGCTGGAACTGTACTGAGGCAAATGGCTGCAACCAGCCGCAATATATAGTCTAGCCCACAGGTCTGCAACCTGTGGCTCCAGAGCCGCATGTGGCTCTTTCAGCCGTCTCCTGCGGCTCTCAGTCCTTTGCCATGTGCAGTCCAAAAAAAAAGTGGGACTAAAAAAGTTCAACCAATCAATTCAAATATGCAGGGTAGGTGCATATCACACCTTGGCTCCACTCTTCAGTCAAACCCTGTTCTGAGCATGCACACATGTATGCACATGCGCACACATTTTTTGCGGCTCCCAGTTTTTCCTTTTGTGAGGGAACCGGTTCCGAGTGGCTCTTTCACTGTTTCAGGTTGCTGACCCCTGGTCTAGCCCCTAGGTGGCAGTCAATAGGTTTGATACAACTGTTGCCGCCTGGGGATAGCCAATTACAGCACAGGAGACTGGTAGTCTGGGTTGCTGGAGAGCCGTTAGCTGCTCCAGCAACCCACGTTGTGTTACACAAGAACCCAGTACATAACAAAAACCATGAGAATCTCAGTGTTCTTCTTACATTATGCCCCCAATTATTACAGAAAAGCACAAATGCAAACCAGAGAGAGCTACAGGAGTTCAGGTGGGATTATGACAGAAGTTTACTGTAGAAAGCAAAAATTCAAAATCCGTCTCTTTGTTAAGGCTCTGTCACATTTACACAGAAATGCAAAGTGAGTCATGAAATTCTTTATCAATGAAAGGCAGGTATTTAGAGGAAAGGTTTGGCTGTCAGGTGCCAGTGAATTCATCTGCAATGTCAGTGACAAGAGTTAAGAATTTTTGTATATTTTTGTTGTCCTTTAATGGCCATTCATATTTTTGCAGTTGCTAGACCAGAGCTGAACATTTGGAAAGTAAGAAAGAGGTATTGTGTACTGGAAAAATGAGAGTGTACCAACTGAAGAATGCTTATCAAGAAAATACTAGATTGTGCAGAAATGGATAGATTAACTTTAGAGGTTAAAGAAAAAGAGCATTTATTTTATTATAGAACTTGGAATAATTTTTATCAATGGCTAGACAATAACAAATTAGAGAGAAAGGAACATAATACTTTTTTAACCTTATTTTACTTAGAAAAATATTATAGATTGAAAATTTAACATAGTTTACTATAATTTGCTATGTCTATTATTGTTATCAATCATTATTCTTACAACTTTTATTGATGTATATCAACCCAGACAATATGCTATTTGCTAAATATTGAATGTAATTGAGGGAAACTCCAACCTCTCCCTTAACTTTCCCTCTATCCCAAACCCGTACCCCATCCCTGCATTTTCCTCCCCACCCTTATAAAAACCAATAAAATTTACATAAAAAAGAAAGAGGTATTGTGGTACCAGTATGGAACTATAACTATTTTAAGAACAATACGTGAGAGAGGAAGAGAGGATGCTTTTGTGCAGGGTGAAGATACAGAAATACTCAGAGCACTCAGTCCTTTAAATTGCATGTGTTAGACAAGGACTGGTTTAATTTCAAAGTTTCCAAAATTTTGGACCAACCATTCAAAAAATAATAAAAAAAGTTCTGTTCCCTTGCAGCCAAATCAGTACTACAGAAGAAATTTAGGTATCGATTCAGACCAATTCAGGCCAAGCAAATCACCATTAATCCCAAGCCTCCTCCTTCAAGCACCATAGATTGTTGGATGGAAAGACTTAAGCCAAGATAAGGAGAAAAACTTCACTTCTATTTCTTATTTATGTTTTCAGGCGACCTCTGATATGAACTGATGATGACATTTAAGCACAAACGTAGAGGACATGGCCTCCATCAACAATAGGGTTCCTTTATGCCTATTTGGTCTGTTCCTAGTGTCAGTCTTTAGGTTGTCAAGAATCCAGTGTTCCTCTTAGTCCTCTCCTTATCTGTTGCTTTTACTTTTCTAGTCTAGCATTTGCTGACACCATATGCACTTATATGCATGTAAGTGGGGGAAAACTATAACTTCAAGCATTACCCAATATTTCATTGCTGCTCTGCTACTGTGTATTTTTTTTCCTACTCTCATCACTACTTGCTAAGCTTGTAAGCTGCCCTGAGTCTTCGGAGAAGGGCGGGATATAAATGGAATTAAAATAAAATAATAAATAAATAAATAAAATCAGTCTCTCCTCTCCCAGAAAATCCCAATAGAGAAATTTTTAAAGTCATAGTAGTCATTCTTGCTATCCCCTTCTAATTTGGCTCTTCAATTTTTTTTAAACTTTAAATCTAAACACATTGAGTAAACTGCACAAACTATATAGTACGTGTGCATAGGATTATAAAATCAGAAAACAAGACCCTCTTCCCATATGCAATTAATTTCCGTTCAATAAATGATGATATCTGATCAAATCAAAATATCTTGTCAGTTTCCTCAGAAATATAGCAAATACTACTCCGTAGAAGAAAACAAAGGATCCATTATTCTTCTCTCCTTCAAAGAACGAGAAGTATATCAACCTTCCCATTTAAACATCTAGCAGGAAAGGCTGTAAAGTTAAAAAAAAAAAGAAATTCTTTTCTAAGCAATAAAGAGCTGTGAGAACTTTCTGCAGTGATCAATCAATAAGAAGAAGTAAGCTTAAGGGAAATAAGTGTATGCCCCAGGAGAGATGCCAAACTATAAAACAGCTGTTGGTTTCACAAGTGGGGAAAAAAAGCTTTTCCATATTATATAAATATTTAGTATCTTTTATTTACCCTGATTTTGGCCATAATGTTGTGTCTCCTGACTCCTATTTTCTGAATTCACCCATCAATTTCCATTTGTGTAAGGAAACATAAGTTATAGTTCCAAATAAATATTTCAGTTTCATGCTTTGGTTGGCCTTTTTAACTTCATTTTTTAAAAAAGGTATAAGTATATAGGCAGCAGTTAATAACCATGGCCTGTTTATAAGTTCAGTATTTGAGCACAATACAGCATAACAGAATTATTTCAGTTGCCTTTATTTGGGATTGAAGCTTGCTTTGCCTTTACCTCAATGAAGGACTAGTTTTATGGCAGCTGTACATGGGGAAATAGAAATTGTGCCAAAATTTGTAGGAAATGCATCATAAAATATTGTTTCTTTTTAATTATGTTTTTCTCCTTCAGCTTCTCCTTTTCACATAAGAAAAAGGAGCAGATTCCTTTTTTATTTTGTGTGTATATGTGTTTGTGTCTTTGTGTGCATAAGTAAATATAGATCATCCCATAGAGCTATGATAAATAAAGGGGTGGGAAATACTTGCAGAACAGTATTCATGAGTATATGAATATGGTAAAAACGAGGAGATAATTTACTGTAGTTCTAAAAATGCAGTAACTCAGAAGAAATGTATCCATTTTATGCATTTATTTGCTTTCTTTCCTACCTTGGTGTTAATAAAAAAGAGATTGTATTTCAGTGATTGTCTTTTTTCTGCATTCTGAGTAGGCTTGGAAATTCATTGCTTCCCCTGCTCTTGGTTTTTAATAAAGATGTTATTTCTTTTGCAGAAATGCATTAATCTGATTTGCTTGCTTGTTCATGTGAAATAGTTCTTACGATCTATTTATATTCTTTCCCTGCTCAGGTAATAAAGAAAACAATGTCATTGAACTCAAATTTTTAAGTTTAAGTTTTTAAAGTCTTCTCTCTCTTTCTGTTAATATTATTTATTTGTCAGTTTGCTTTAAAAGGGGGAGGGGCAATGAATATTCACAATCCTGAAGCTTGGGTAAATATTTATATATTTATTTAAATAGGTTTTTAAAAACAAACACCCAATCTGCCATAATCCTGAACATTGGGAGTCTGTAAAGCTTTGAGTGGTATTCATGGAAAATTCTTGGATACCATAGGTGTTTTTGAATACCAAAAGATGCTTTTCCATGGCGCAACTGGCCTTTCTTGTTTTTCTTTTGAAAACTTTTCACTTCTCAGCCAGGAAACTTCTTCAGCTCAGGAGTCTCCTTGCACCCATAAGAGATCTAAGTTCAGCCCTCTTGAATTCCTTCTTATCTCCTGCTTATTTCCTTTGACTGTTAGTAGTTCAGGTTCTTTCAGAGAGCTTAAACTTGCAATAAATCTTTATGCTCACTTGAACTGCCTGAATCTCCTGATTTCACCAGTGCTTGATAGGAAAGCTGCTTTTCACTAACAACCCCACCCACTTATAACCTGGGTGTCCTCCTAGATTCACAGCTCTCCTTAGAAGATCACATAGGAGCTGTGACTAGGGGGGCTTTCACTCAGGTTCGTCTGGTGCGCCAGCTACAACCCTATCTGGACCTGGATGCCTTACGTACAGTCACCCATGCACTTGTGACCTCTCGTCTTGACTACTGCAACGCTCTTTACATGGGGCTGCCCTTGAGAATCACTCGGAAGCTTCAGCTGGTACAGAGTGCAGCTGCACGGACGCTTTTGGGGGCTCCCCGATACTCCCATATTACACCTCTGCTTCGTGAGCTGCACTGGCTTCCAGTTGCCTTCCGGGTGAAATTCAAGGTGCTAGTGATGACATACAAAGCCCTACATGGCATGGGTCCGGAATACCTACGGGAGCACCTACTGCCAGCGTCAACACCCCTCCGTCCTGTGCGCTCCCACAGAGAGGGCCTCCTCAGGGTGCCACCGGTCAGAGAATGCCGGCTGGTGACCCCCAGGGGGAGAGCATTCTCGGTGGGTGCACCAATCCTCTGGAACCGCTTACCAGCCGAAATCCAGATGGCCCCTGACCTTCGCACCTTTCGGCAAGATTTAAAAACCTATTTATTCCAGCAAGCCGGCCTGGCCTGATAGATTTGGGGTTTTATTTGTAGATCTGGGGTTTTATTTGTTTTATTGTTGGTTTATTGTATACTTACTTTGCTCTGTACACCGCCCTGAGTCCTCCGGGAGAAGGGCGGTATATAAAACGAATAAATAAATAAATAAATAAATAACCATTTGATTTCTTTTGAAGTCTGTCTAGCTTAGATAGAAAGCATCAATTTGATACATTAGTTGGATATTGGGAAAAATAGCTTTTGATGAGATAATGATTGGAGATGTGAAGAAATCTCTGGAATTATCACAGGTGAAGATATAATACCTTCCTGAACATAGGAAACACCTGCCTCCCCTCTTTTTACAACACGATAGGCAGAGAAATGAAACTATGATAAAAGCAACATTGAAAGTTCTTGAAAAATTGTGTACATAAACCATATTTAAGCTGACACTTTAGTTAACTCACATGTTGTATAACAATATAACACATCAATATTTCACTGTCTAACAATGAATGCTGTAGAAATGGCAAAAGCTGGACCATATGAGATTTCAGATAAATGATAAATTGCTCCCATATCACACGCAAAGGAACAGCACTTTATTTTTTTTAAAAAAGTAAGTTTGGAATCCAGTAACATATACTCTGACTGAAAGTTATCTCTCATTGGTTCTGACAAAAATCCCATCATATAATCCCTAATATTTCTGATATGTGATTATTATAAAACCAACAGTTTTTGCATGGTTTTATAACTAAGAAGTTACTCTTAATGTTCATCCTATTGTTAATCTCCTAGGATGTATTTCTTTGTTTGCCTATTTGTTGTATCTTTATGCTAGTTTTCCATCAACATTTCAAGGGCTGTTCACTGCTTCCTCAAAACACTCCTGCAAAGATCAAGATGAAGGATAGTAAATGACTCAAAGTCAAACAAGGAGTATGTTCACATGTGGTGAGCAACATGGAATCTCAGGGTGCCCCTTTCGTGAGACTTGTATTTCAATAACAGTTTAATCTAATATTTTAAAAGGAACATCAACATTTAGTGAGATTTGGCAATTTTGTGAGTGTGTGTGTATGTGTGTGTGTGTGTATATATATATATATATATATATATATATATATATATATATATATATATATATATGTATATATGTATATATGTATATATGTATATATGTATATATGTATATATGTATATATGTATATATGTATATATGTATATATATATATATATATATATATATATATATATATATATATATATTTCTTTGTATCACAATTAAGAAATGTACTTCAGAACAAGTAGAATTGCTACTATTAAAATTAGACACTGCTATCATGTATTTCGTGCCATGTGCTAAATAAATAAATAGGCATAGAACAGTTTGCATTTCTATTAGTTATGCTTTACTTGTAAATGGCTAAGAATAATGGCCAGAAGACAGTTTACACAGAGTGAATAGAAAGTCTGTTTATATAATCAAATCTGCAGACAAAATAATGTCTCAACATTACCGAACTCTGGCTCTATCAAAAAAATATCCTTCATAAACTTTAGCTCTATGAAAATGTCACAAAATCCAGGTAATATACCACAGACTCAGGGCTGAGAATCTATGCAGTAAGAATAATCTGAGATTGCACTATCCCAAAATAAACAATGAGACTTAATGCACTACAGCCTGGGAAATGTTAGACAATAATGAACAATAAGAACCATCAGAGCAATGTGTACATTTTCGTGTATGAATATTCTCTAGGAAGTTTGTATAGGACACAGGTCTTTAACCCGCGGCTCCGGAGCCGCATGCGGCTCTTTCAGCCATCTCCTGCGGCTCCCAGTCCTCTGCCATGTGCAGTCCAAAAAAAAAAAGTGGGACTAAAAAATTTCAACCAATCAATTCAAATATGCAGGGTAGGTGCATATTTTGCCTTGGCTTCACTCTTCAGTCAAACCCTGTTCTGCGCATGTGTGCATGTACACGCATGCGCACACATTTTTTTGCGGCTCCCAGTTTTTCCTTTTGTGAGGGAACCGGTTCCAAGTGGCTCTTTCACTGTTTCAGGTTGCTGACCCCTGGTATAGGAAGAGGGGGTTTGTAGTTTTTGCAACAGCCCATATAATTTAGAAATGTTCTACTTTTAGAGAATCAAATGCTTTTTTTTACTGCAAAGGCAGCAAATATGGTAGAAGCAAATAAGGAATGAAATAGATGCAGTCTATTCCCCCTGTCTAGTGAATATACAAATTGACTTTGATCCTGCCAGCACCAGAGATGTTTATGTCCATATGAAAGTGGTATCTGTGGGAATGTGTATACTAATGGTTATGCGATGACACAGTTAAACTTTCTAAAAGCATTATATGGAGCAAAGCAATTACTCCTTATGTCTGCAAGAATGAAATTTACCACCACAGGAAAGCATAAAAAGGCAAAATAACAACTGTATGTTGAATATAAATGATGCCACAGTTAATGTCACCTTCTACTTGTTACAGGCAAGTACAGGTTTAAAAGGCACCCGGAGAGTTATTTTCTATAGAGGTTGAGTTATGGACTTCTAAAAATCTTTTGAAGATTTTCCCACACCCTCACCTCAGCCCACATTTCTCACAGTAGTATATTTACTATTTCAGAAAACTAAAATTTAAGTCATTGGAATGTACAGAATTTCTTTTTATGACAACTCCAGTAAGACTGTTATTTGTTAAAAAATAAAAATATTCAGCACAATATACCCACAATGAAGAAATAGTTGGTGAAGATGATGGAATTTGTGATAGGATTTAATTTGAGGGGAAAAAAACACATACTCTACATTTATGGTTGACTGAAAACTTCTATACTTTTAGCATAAAACAGAACAAATTGCATTTATGATTTATAGATTTTATTAGAAAGAGAAATTGGGAATTAGAAAAGCAAGCTTTTTTGTAATCATGGCAAGACCTAATTTTGTAATTGTGCTTATATTTTGCTGCAAAGGAAATTGAAAGCTTTTCTTTCTTTCTTTCTTTCTTTCTTTCTTTCTTTCTTTCTTTCTTTCTTTCTTTCTTTCTTTCTTTCTTTCTTTCTTTCTTTCTCTCCCTCTCTCTTTAGTTTTCATGCTATTTATAAAACTTAATAAAATTATACTAAAAAGAACTCTTTTTTAATTAAAAAATAAGGCATATCTAGTAACTGGCTTCACTTTTTGCAGTTTTCCTGGATTTGAGATTGTGGACAACCAACAATTGTTGCACAACCAACACGCTTTATGGTTTACTGTAGTGTGTAAATCGAACCAGTTTCTACAGCAATCTGTAGTTAAGGAGACCATGGCTTTTAGAGCAAACTGTGTGTGGAAGAGCAGGCTGCTTGAAAAAATTCCAGGACGTCGTGCTTCCTTATTTCCTTCCCATTTGAACTTTCCTCTTGGCATCAGCTTGGCAAAGTTAGCAATAAAGCTGCAACCTTGTCAGAGGTGGTGGGAGGAGACCGAGAGGAGAACTGTGTCGTGAAGCACAGCAGCCAAATGGCAAAGGTGTTTTCCCTTCAGAAGGAGTGGGCATTCCAAAGGAGGGAAAATGTAGCCTTGCAGGAAGACAAAGCACAAGGTGAAAGCGCTCTAAATGCTGGTCATCAACAGAAGACAAAAGGAGAAACCTCAGAGAGGTGACTTCAGTCATTATAGCAGGCTTAAGAAAGAAACCTACTAATTCTAGCACAAAGCATAATATGTGGGAAGTCTTAACAAAGTAAAGGGTATATTGTATAGTAAAAGTATAGTAATACTATAGAAATAGCAATAGAATAGAATATAGAAATTACTCACATTTCACATTCATATATGTTTGGTTTTATAAAATAAAATGCTTCCCCAAAGCTTATAGTGAAATATAAAGAAACCACCAGTCCAAGATTCAGTGTTTTATGTCTCTTTTGAGTCTGGGTCAATCTAACTGAGTATGATTTTTTTAAAAAAAAATAATGGTGACATTGTTACAATGATGTTGGCCGCGCAGTAGAAAATTTAGCTTATGTTGTGTTATCCTACTTTCTCCTGTAATTCTTACGCTTGCATCTTCCATGACATAATGCAGTTATTTTATGAATTAGGTGGTTGCTTTTTATATTTGCTTTAGCAAGATTCTTTAACAGACTAAATATTAAGGAAAAGGAATTATATATGCAAAATTGATATAGGTTGCCCTTGGGTAGACGCTAGAACTAGATTATTCTGAAGTGAAAAAGTATTTGTGTAAGTTCTAGATTGATAGAACACTACTAAAATCATAAAAACCTTAATATTTGTGACAGATGTCAGTAGGATAAAGTTCTAAACCTGTAGGTAACTTCATGGACATGCATTTTTTATTTACAACAATATGGACTTTGTTTGCCATACCGCCTTCTAATATGTGCCTTTGAATTCCTAGTTTAGTTTACAACCTTGATTTTTTTCCTGTTGGTTTCCACTCCAAGAACTAACTAGGTATGTCCCTGCTTAGCTTTTGAAGGTCAACCAAGTCATTTAAGTGTTGCATTAGCTGTCAATAGTTGCATTAATATTGAATTCAGTGGTGTCGTGGTTTAAGGCTCTAGAATAGAACTAGGAAATTCTAATGTTTCTGTAAGCAGAGAATTGCATTGGATGACTTTTGGACAGTCTCCCTTTCTCAGCTGAAGAAGAATATAATGACAAACATATGCCAATAAAGCTACAGAGATTTGTCCATGCAATCATCAGAAGTCAAGATTGATTCAAAGGCAATATGTAAAGGAAGCTAATCTTACAGCCTCCTTAACTACTCTTGGGTTCTTGAAAAAGAAAACAATCTACACTTTATGTCAGGCATGTCAAACTCATGACGTCACGTGATGTTGCATGACATATCACGACTTTTTCCCCATTGCCAGCAATGGGGAGAGGGCAGTTTTGTCGTGATGCATCTGGCAATGGGGAGGGACCAGCAGTTTGACCTGCCTGCTTTATGTTATGTTAATAGTCCTTTCTTGTTATAAAGGCTTGCAGATTATAAATTTAGTCAAATTAGTACAGGGAAGGTGACTCAGAAAATCTACCTGGGGAGTGATGGAAAATATCTTATAATTACTCCTACTGATGACAGAATGTGGTTTTATCTGTAATATTTCTGTCAACTTAATGAGCTAAAGTGATAGAGTAAAAAAACCTGTATTAAAAAGGCAGTTAGTACTCTTACAAAAATGCTATTAAGAAAAGCCCTAATAATCTCAGAAGGGGAAGGACCAACAGAAGCTTGTAATAAATATGAGATTAAATAGGATTCTAGGAGCCTCCACAGGATACACACTGTCTATTTCATTATCTATGAGACATGGTGAGGGTGTGCTTAAATGTGATAGTGCACTTAAATGAGCTGTAAAATATAAACAAATAAGATGATTTAGTGGGACCTAAACAGATAGTGTTGCAGTTAAAAATATCGGCAGCACTATTTTTCATATAAAGACCAGGTATGTGCACAAAAGAAAGATTTTATTCTGTACTCAGAACAAAAAGACTCTACTCCAAGTGTTCCACTGTAATTTTTGTGGTGCACTCATTTTAATGGAAGTGGAAAGGGTAATCTGTGCTGAGTGCTACTTACCACACAATGTATAGAAAAAAATGGGTTATTAATTTTAAAATGTAAGATTTCTATAGCACGATTTGTATGAAAGCAAGTTTTTTTTAAGTTTTGTTTTGGGGCTCCTGCCTGTAGAACCATGATATAGCTATAAAACTCAGCCAGGCAAAGAAGAGATAGGGAATATGAACAGCTTAGGAAGTACAGAAATATACTGCTCTGTTATTGATTTGAGACTTTTTTTTAATGCATAGAGTTGCACAACACATATATTTTGCATTTGGCTCTGCCTGCAGTACAGAGCTCAACAATAAACAAAGCAAGACATTTGTTGGCAGCTCAACAGTAGAACAACCCTGACTATAATACACAAACACAGGGCATATTTTTGCATTTGGCCATCTGCCTGTGCGGCACATATTGAGTTAACAATGTGATATTACAACCCATAAATGAAAATGTCCATATAGCAAGGAAGAGAAAACCCACCATAAACTTAGGCAGCAGGATTTCCTTTAACATTTCAAAAGGTTAAAAAAGGATCTTCACTCATAATAATGGATAACGAGATGGTGGTGTTAGTGGCCATTGTGGTGGAGAGAGAGCAAATGACAATGCATTGTTGGGATATTCTGAATTTGCTTCACCACATTGCATGCACATGAGAAGTGAAAACCAAGGCATGATACGGTATCAATCTGCCTGTATTAGCATCATCATGCGTTCCTGCATAGGCCCAATCACAATCTCTACTCAAGCATATATATGTTGTACATGTGTAACAGTATAAGAATGCTTTAAATAAATTATATATGTGAAGCCAAAGAATTGAATTGCAAAAAGATAACACTAAATTTTGGTGTGGCTAATAAAAATTAGCCATAATTGGTATCAAATTTAAAAGATATCGTGGTTATCTACAGACAATGTAAACAGATATTAATTTTGAAAAGAGAATTTTTTAATAAAGTTTTTAAAAACCAATTAAAAATGGAGATATTTTACAGGTTGAAAAAAAACCAAATATTGCCCTATGAAAACATTTATCAAACATTTTTAAACTGTTATGATTTTATGAATGTTTTACTAAAATGCATAGAAAAAACTATTAAAAATGGTGCAAATTTAGTCTGTGAAAATAACATTGCCCTTGATTCAAACTGCAATTGGATTATAAGTTGTACCATGTTAAGAACACAGCATGTCTGCCCAAGTGCCTGATGGGAATAATGAAAAGAAATATGATGTTATTATCCTATAGTCCTATTTCATTATAGTGGCTATATATGTACCAGATTTTGAAAACGTTCTGCTGGAATTCATGACCTTCTCAAATAATAAGTTAATAATAAGAAACTATAGTAATATTTTATATAGTTGGGTACCATCATCATGTGGGCTGCAGTGCTACTAAAAACATGTTTTGTAGAAAACAATCATACATTGTGACATGAGTTATACTTCTAAAATCTTAACACTTATGTGTGATATAACAATATACAATGTTCCAGAATCCTATTGAGAGGCATTGGCATTTCTGACTACAGTGAAGTCAGGAATGGAGAATAATGGATGTTGTTTGCAAAATGTTGGGATTATCTTTTGTTGCAAAGAAAAGCAACAATGATGATCAGCGGACTGGAGTCTAAAACATAATAAAGAACAGTTGCAGGAACTGGGTATGTCTAGTTTAATGAAAAGGACTAGGGGTGACATGATAGCAGTGTTCCAATATCTCAGGGGTTGCCACAAAGAAGAGGGAGTCAAGCTATTCTCCAAAGCACCTGAAAGCAGGACAAGAAGCAATGGATGGAAACTAATAAAGGGGAGAAACAACCTAGAACTAAGGAGAAATTTCCTGACAGTTAGAACAATTAATCAGTGGAACAACCTGCCTCTAGAAGTTGTGAATGCTACAACACAGGAAGTTTTAAAGAAGAGACTGGACAACCATTTGTCTGAAATGGTATAGGATTTCCTGTCTGAGCAGGGGGTTGGATTAGAAGACCTCCAAGGTCCCTTCCAACTCTATTATTCTATATTCTATATTGTAGATCAAAGTTGAGTCCACTTGCTCTCAATAAACAGTTAATTCACATCTTGTACTATTGCTTCCTTATAAATGAAGAACATATGTTTGAGTGTAGCTATGTTTTTCTCAGTTTGGTGAGAGTTTACTTGCTTTTTAAAACTCAATCTTAATCTCATTTTACAGTTTGTCTTTCCTGATCAAAATGATTTTGGGAATTATGGTTGAAGAGGATTTCAACATCTGCAAAATCCATCTATTGAATGCACAGATTTTGCCGCAGTAGGTGAGAAAGTCACACTGCTCAGTGGAATCCATGTGCTTTGCCAGCAAAATATTGCTGGTAGAATCTTTTTACTTCTATAACCAGGACTGCTAAGTTATAAACCTTCAGGATCTGTTTATGTATCCTCCTACTAGCTGCTATAGAAAACACCGTTTCTATTATGTTTTCTACTATTTTTGTCAAATAGCATTACTCTTTTCCTTTAAGCTAAATTAATGAAAAATGGAAATCACTGGATTCTCATGTGTATATCAAACTCAATATCACAATATATACTTCTATAAAAGCTGTATAAGTTTATTTCATTTTGGCCACTGCATTGAATCTTAATCATCATCATCATCATCATCATCATCATCATCACCTTCTTCTTCTTCTTCTTCTTCTTCTTCTTCTTCTTCTTCTTCTTCTTCTTCTTCTTCTTCTTCCTCCTCCTCCTCCTCCTCCTCCTCCTCCTCCTCTTCCTCTTCCTCTGGTTTGTTGCCCTATTAAATTTGTCCATTGGATTAAAATAAAACATTAATACAGATTATTCCAAGTGCTATTTATTAGCATGTACTTTGAATGGTACAGTCATCACACTGGTACAATTTATGAACCCTTGATATCTTGTGAAAGGAGTTAGGGAAGCACTGTTTTAACATATTTAGAGGCCTTGCAGAAAGGTCTGCAATCTGCCTCCGAAAGTATCTGGTTTATCTGTATGGGTTGCAAAATATTGTTGACTAGCTCTACACTAACATAAATAGATTCTTCCAATTGCCACTGAAGGTTAAGGACAGGCATTTTATCTTGCTGATAATGACAAATATAAGTGGCCTCTCCTGTATTCAGGAAGATAGAGGGCAACTATAAATGTGCAACAAGAGAAGGCCTTCCAGTTTATAAACAGCAGTCATTCAGTTCTGGTTTCAGTGCTGCATAAGGAGCAATTGTACAAGATGTGAGAAATAGCTGCACAAGGAACAATGGTTTCCTGCACCAACTAATTCAAATTAGGGTTTGCAACTTTAACTTCAAGGGCAATTTGCATTTAAAAAACATTTTGAAAATAGGTAAGGCTGAATCATGTATTGGAAGAAATGCATTGCAAAGTTTTATGAATGCATTAGAAACATGACAAAGGTCTGAGAGGGATACTGTCAAAGTCTTCTTTGAGGTAAGTTTTTATATGCAGGTAAGGGCAAATATGGGGGAGTCAAAAAAGTCAAGATGGCATGGAGTTAAAACTTAGCTCCTTTTTAACATGAGTGCAATGCAATTTAAAGAATGGAGGAATTTGACTGGCATATTTATACCTGCCATATTGACTTTTTTTTTTTTTGTTGCTATACTTGGCAGTGGATATATCTGGCTGTCAACTTGTTTCTAGATGAAATATAAACTAAAATACTGGTCACCTTTAAAGTCCTATAAGATTTAGATCCAGCCTATTTGAGAAGAACTATTCCTTTAAATGAACCTCCAGACTGTTTGAGAGAACACCACCTTCTATATCAACCTCCAGGCTGTTTCAGAGGACACCTTCCACATCACGGGTGTCATACTCGCCACATCACATGACATGTCACAACGTATCGTGACTCTTTTTGCATTGCCAGCAATGGGGTGGGCACATGTTCGGTATGATGAAACCGGCTTGTGGGCCGGCAGTTTGACACCCCTGTTCTACATGAACATCTCCTACTTTATCAGCATCCAGGCTGCCTGAGGGAATTTCCTGAATCAACACCTCTTTCTGCAACAGCCTTCAGATTGTTTAAGGCAGTGGTCCCCAACCTTTCCGGCTTTGTGCACTGGGTGGGGGAGGGAATGGTTCTGCATGAATGGGGGGTGAATGTGTGCACACAGCACCATTTGTGCAAGTGACGGGCACAAGTGCCTGCTTTTTGTGCATGTGGAGCTGTGCAAGTACATTTGCTCACCTGCCGCTTCTGTGGCCTCCTATTGGACCATGGATTTAAGGGAATATCTCTATGTTTACTGAATTCATTTTAGGATGAGTTGCTGCAAGTTAATCTGGCTGAAATATGGAATCAAGGTTTGTTTTTTTGTGTGTTTTTTTACATCCAATCTCTTTGGAATGCATTCTCTGAAAAAAATGATCTGCCAGCCATTCTTATTAGCTTACTGACAGAGTCTGAAAAAGATATATTTTTGTACAGACACAAGAATGTATGTGCTGAGTGTTGATGTTGATTATATTTCTATTTATTTTTTATGTTTTAATTGCTCTTTTAACTGTTCTTAATATATAAATTTGATTTTTTATTATAAAACTTTGAGAGATGTAGATAGTCATTTAATATATCAGGACCAATAAACAAATGGCAGAATAGAAGAATTTTTTCAGCAGCCAGTAGCACTTCTCATAGTAGTATGAAATAACTATTAAATCTTTTCATCTATGAATCAGGTTTTACAGCTCATTAGAGCCAAAGATAATGAGCCAAAGTTCATTAGAGCCTGGCACTGGACATGTTTATTTTTGCACATAAAACAAGAGCTTTACTTTAACTATTTCCTATGCAAAGGAAGTCACATATTGAGTGTATAGGGTATGGTAGAACAGCATCATCACATTTCTGTTGTTTCTATTGTTGTTAAAAACCAGTTGTTTTAAACTGGGATAATGTCTTTCATGTTTTTCCCAAATCCAACCTGGCTGCTGAATTATGTACCAAGTAAAGGTGTCAGATTACACACAAATAGAGCCTCACTGTGCATTATACTTAAAATAGCCAATTCAGAATGTTAACAGAACGTTCACCATAGTTTTAAATTGGTTATCTTTCATACATACATATGTTTCATACATACATATCTTTCATAGGTACATACATATATACATACATACATACATACATACATACATACATACATACATACATACAATATATAACAACCAAAACTAAAAAGAGACATTGGCCATTTCTTCTATCTCAGAAATCAGAGAGACATTTGGCTCATAATACCCATAACTGCATAATTTTTTATCCTTACTAGCGTTCATTTGGAATTATGCCTCTTCACAACAAGCCCCTCTATTGTTTCTAGATTCCATTTCAATCTGTTACCTCTTATGCAGGGATGAGAGCAGAAAAGAATTCAAGGAGACAAGTCAATTTCTGAAATGTCACAGAAAATGAAAATGGGTGCCATCAATGTGCTGGTAACACTTAAATTCCAAACCATACAATGTTTTCCCCAAGCAGTTTCAGGTAAAGATTAAAAAGCATTGGTAATAAAATGTAATCTCTAAGGACAACAAATAATTTCTCCCGTTTTGAGGAGTGATTGTCATAAAATGACTCCAAATGAGATCTACTCAAGGGATAAGAATAGAATTGTATTGAAGTCTATTCCCAAATCTTTCAGGTGATCCAGAAGAATATCACGATCAATGGTAGTAGCTTCTGAAAGATCAAGAAGAAACAAGAGAGGCACACTCCTTTTATTAATCTTCACACAAAGATCATCCATCAAGGCTGTCTGAACCACATATTCCATGCTGAAGCCAATTTGAAATGGCTCAAGGTTGTATGTTTCTTCTAAGACTACATATAGCCAAAAATCCACCAGTCTCTTGGTAGTTCTTGACCTACAACCATTTATTTAGAGACTGTTCGAAGTTACAATAGCACTTAAAAAAGTGACATGACCATTTTTCAAACTTATGACTGTGCAGCATCTCCATGGTAATGTGATCAAAATTCTAACATTTGGCAACAAGCATGTTGTCATAGTTCCAATAGATGAAACCCATCAAAAGAACATCAAGGCAAAAATTCTTCCTCATAGAACATTTTATTCAGAAAACAAAGTATTGGCACTACATAGTTGAACCCCAAAACTAAATTCCCTTCCCCCAGATACAAAGTAACAAACTGCAATTCCCACCCCCAATAAGCTGTCATAAATCACATTTTCCAATTAGCCTTAAACGCGGGCTGTCTCCCCAGCTCGTCAGCCTGCCAAAATGTTATCAGTTTGTCCTTGGGTTCCTACAAAGCAGCGTTATTATTACGGCTAGCTGAGCTCAAGCATTTATCCCAACCTCCCCTTTCTGCACCTGATTTCTAAATACAGGAAAGTCAATGGGGAAGCCAGATTCACTTAACAACTGTATTATTAACTTAAGAACAGTAGTGATTAACTTAACAACTGTGGTAAAAAATATCATAAAATGGTGCAAAGCTCACTTAACTATCTTTCTTAGCAACACAAGTGTCTGGCTCAACTGGTCGCAAGTGTAGGACTACCCTTAGTCCATATTTTCCCATCTTTTAGGAATCCTTTGGAGGATTCTGGCTAAAGATTACAGGCTAGATTGGTCAAGGATCCAGATGCAGGATGTACCAATCCAAACAGCTCCTGGTTAACTCTACACCAATTGTCATCAAAGGGAACATCCAGACTGCCACAAATGTAGAGATTTTTCTCTGCAAATAACTAATTAAAATAATACTGTAATGGGATGTGTGAATAACCTTGGGGAACAAGAGGAGGTGATGCTGCCTAGGAAAACAATCAAGCAAGAGGCAGGTGTCCCCTGTGGCTTAATGGTCAAAGAAGGAAATTTAGGAAGGATACACCTAATCAAACAATTAAAGTGATAGTGAGAAGTCTGCACATTCAGACTTGCAATTTTCAATAAATGTAGCCATACAATATAATAGAATTAGTTCATCTAGTCATGTTTCCTGTCTGGTGTACCAGGGAGGGCTGACATCAATTTCACAAGTCTAGTGGTAAAACAGCCAGCACTGATTCATTAGGGCAGGCTCTTCTTAATTTTTTTCTCTGACTATTGAGCCACAAGGGGCTCCTGTGTCTCTTGTCTGATTTTTTTCTAGGCAGCATATTTTCCATTTGTTCCTCAAGGTCATTACAATTACAACGAATATCTGAAGGTTCAGTAAGAGAATTCTGAGATGACAGGGATACTAGAGAACAATTGTGACCATTGTTTTAGCAAGCTGCTTTCTCCAGGTATCTGTGATGCCTCACTCACTCACACACACGTAACTGTGGTTTAGTGAATTTATTAATGTTCCCCTTAACAATACTCAGTAATTCCCTTAACAATACTCAGAACTGTCCCAATAAGTCCAGGCATGAGCAAGCCAAGATAAGTCCACAAACAATTAGTCAATAGTCCATAAACAAATGAAAGTTGCTCAAATAAATAGCTCCACCAAACATGCTTAAATTCACCAGACAAAAATTAAACACACACACGAAAGTTGACTTAGCAAGAAAGGCACAATTCCAACACAGTGAAGCAGGAAGCAGGAAGCATGACAGACAAACAAATGACAAGCAAACCAACACATTGTTCCCAGCAACACCTCCCTCTGCCTGCTGTCATAAATAGCCAGCTTCCTGATGCAGCCCATCAAGATGGGCAGGGCCCTCTCCTCCTGTGTAGTCTGACTGACCTTCATTGCTCCTGCCTTTTCTCTGCCCTGTGTGCTCTTGGTTCAGGTGCAGAAAGTAGTTCCTCCTCCCCTTCACTGGCTGTCTGCCCATGTAGACTTTCCCCAATAAAGCCCCCTCTGATTCTCTTTTGGCCAGCTGTTCAGAGTCAAATACCTTTATGGAAGTGAAATATAATCACTATATAACCTTAAAGCAGGGATAGGCAACCCATCTCCAGTGCTGCCATTGGCTGCCTCTAGGGCGGCAATAGTTTGCTTTAAACCTATTGGCCACCACCTAGAGGCCATGGTATAAATAGCTGCATTTGCATCCCTGTTTCCCAGTTCAGTTCCTGCAAGCAAATAAAGAATGTTCCTGGCTGAACTCACTCATCTCGCCTCATCTCTCAAGCAATGAACCCAGTACACAGCAAGAGCTGCTTCTGTTCTGAGTTAATAAATTTGTTGCTGTTTCAACACTCCTGTCTCGTTCAATGCCTAACGAACCGAAGATATAACAGCCCATGCAAGCTATAACAATGGAAGAAAGAGGGAAAGAATGGCCAGAGTGAAGTATCACATTACCAAGACTGGGTCATAATCTGGTTAAGGCAGGGGTTGTCTGAGGAGCTGGGAGCCGTTAGCCAGCTCCTTGCTTAAGCAACCTACCAGCATTCAAAAACCCATGTGGTACACTCAGCAAAACAAGGCCCAATACATTACACTCCTCCCCCCTAGAATGTACACAAATTATAACAAAATTAGAAAATAAAATACAGCAATTACAGAGTTTACAACAATACAAGATAGCAGTATACAGAAGTACAGTATTGTTCAATTGTATTCTCTCATACAGAGACTGTCCTGAGCAGGCAGCAATTACAGTAATTACAGCACAATTATTTTAGGACAAAATCCTGGAAATAAGTTGGAGGCTTACGAACCCTTGTAGATTGCCTGGGGGATCCAGGCAACTCCCGGGCTACCAGCTTGCTCACCGGGCTGGGTAGATCAGGGTTCTTGAGTCCATGAGAGTCTGGTTGACTCAAGTCCCTCTGGCTGGCCATTCCAGGTCGGCCCATTCCAGAGTCCATTTTTTGAGCAGAGTTAGCACAGCAGCTGTATTGTTCAGGTTAACGTTCCCCATCAGGGAACCCATGTTACACTCCTGGGCTTTGCCCATCTATGACCACCTCCCCGTTGCTCTGACTGCTAGGGTCCTCAGAGCATGTGAATTGTTCTGCTTGGCTGCCGGTTTCTGTCTCTAGAAGTGGACCTGTGATGAGGTCCTTGCTTTGTGGCCGTTCTGGGAACCGCTTCCGCAGCTGATCAATATGGCAGCAAACGACTCACCTGCCATCTAGAGTCACTTCGTATGAGAGAGGGCCTGAGATTTTAGAGATTTTTGCCTGGCACCCACAAGTTCCCATGCCCATAGTTCCGGGCCCATACCCCATCACCCATTTGCAACCCCCTCAGAGGCCTCGGGCAAGAGGCGTCTGCAGCCACCTGGATTGGGTTCAGCCTGTCCAGTTTTGTGATTAGTCGCCTTCCCCAGCGAAGCTTTGCTGGGCTCTTGCCTGTTGCTGTGCAAGGCGTTGTATGCTGGCAAAGCAAAAAATCAGCCAGCCTCTGGTGCCAATCTCCAGTCACTATGCACTTCAGTGACTCCTTTGTGGTGTGCACCATCCATTCGGCCTGCCCATTACTTGAAGGGTGAAATGGAGCCGATGTAGCATGCCTAATGAGGTTAGTCCTCAAGAAGGCTTGAAATTCTGCTGCTGTGAACTGGGCCCCATTATCGGATACTACGTCCGGCAGCCTGTGTGTTGCAAAAAGTTTCCTAAGCACATGGATGGTCCTAGCAGTAGTCATATTTGCGATTGGAGTGGCTGTCGACCACTATAAAAAATAGCTGTCCCTGAAAGGGCCCAGTGAAATTGATGTGAGGCGTTTCACTTTAAAAGCCCCCCTATGTGTTACAATACTCTGTGCCATAGCTGTGGCCTCGTCTACAGGTAGCTGTTGATAGGCCTGTGCCAAATCGTGAAAACTGTACCCCCTTGTAGTGATGCCAGGATGTGGCTGATGACTGGCACCGGGTACACATGTTGTTTAAGTGCACAATTAATCATGCACTTGTAATCAGCACAGATCCTGACCTCTTTGTTGGCTTTTAGTGGTGTGACAATTGGGGTTTCCCGTTCACCCCCAATAATAGTAGTACCCCCTGTTGAACTAACTTGTCCAATTCAGCATCTATCTTCTGTTTAAGAGCAAATGGCACTCTACGAGGTTTGATCCTGATAGGCATTACGGCAGGGTCAAGTTTAAAGGCTAGGTATGAGCCCTTGTGTCAAAAACATCTGCGAACTCCTCGCATACTGATGCTAAGCGCGGCTTGTGTCCTGTTGATTTCGGTGACTCGGATGCCTAGTGCATTAAACCAATCAAGTCCTATCAGGCTCGTTTGCTGACCCTCTACTACAATAACATCCAGAGGCCCAGAAAACCCCTTGAATTTGATGGCCAATGTGGCTTCGCCCTTGACGGCGACTCTAGCATTTTGAAAATCAGTCAGGATAATATCAGATGGCCTAAGCTTGGCCCACCTCTTGCTATGATTGCAAATGAACTGGAATGTATCGAGTGAAATGATGGACACGGCTGACCCAGTGTCCAGTTCCATCTTGCAAGGGACCCCTTGCAGCTCAACCTGAAGTCAAAATTTTGAATTTATGGGATGGTGGGCTCCCGTGTGGCAGATGCTCTGGCGGCTGCAGCAAAACCCTACGCTAAATTGTCCTGGGTACCTCTCCTGATCGAAATGTCCACATGGCGGTTTGGTTGGTGGTCCCTCTGGCGACCTCTACAGACTGATGCGATGTGGCTGATCTTCCCGCAGGCCCGACACGTGGCTGTCCGGAATCTGCAGTCTGAGTGTTGGTGGCGGCCACCAGAACTTGGGCACCTAAGGAAGGGAACTGCCTTGTTAGTTGTCCCACGTTCATTGTCGCTGCGGCACTGCTGGTCGTTGTGCCATTGAAGCTTGTCCACTTCTTGGCTGCTGTGGGAGTCTTCAGCATGTGCGTCATCCTCATGGTGGATGGCCTCCTCGTGCTGCATGTTTTTGGCAGGCTGCATGGCTTCCATGGCCCCGGCGGTGGCTTCATCTGCCATGTTCTCCTTCAATGCATCTGGGAACAATAAAGTCTCTTTTGTGCAGAGCTTCTGTTGCAGCTCTCGGTTTTGGAGGCCACAGACAAGCTGGTCTTGAAGCCTCTCTTCTACATTGGAGAACTGACACAGGCGTGCATCCTGCCTCAAGGCCGTGATGAATTCGGAAGCTGTTTCACCCGGCTGCTGAACCCTCTGTTCAAATGCATGCCGCCAAGCTATTACTGAAAGCTTGGGCTGGAAATGGTCGCTGAGCCATTTCTTCAAGTCCGTGAACGTTACAGACTCCAGCTGTGTCGGAGAGAACAAGTTCTCCGCGATGTCAAATGTTGCTGGGCCGCAAACACACAGGAGCGTTGCGACCTTCAGGCTGTCTTCGGCAACTTGATTGGCACAGAGATAGTTCTAGACCCTGGTGATGTACGAAGACCATCTTTCTGGGTGAGTTACATCAAATTCTTCCAGCTTTCTGACCTTCACCATTTCTGTGAAGTCTTCGTGGCTGGAGCTCGTCGTCTTCTTGTCCTGCTCCTCCTTAGGCCCAGAGACCACAGGGCTTGTGGTCGCTAGTGTGGCTGTGCTAGGCCAGCCATGGGGGGGGAATCGCTTTCCCAGCAGGCGTGTTCAGGCCTCACCGCTAGTGACTTTCAGCTCTTCAGGAGGAGCAGGATCCCACCTTCGTCACCAGTGTTGTGTACTGGGTTCGTTGCTTGAGAGACGAGACGAGGCTAGTGAGTTCAGTCAATAACATTCTTTATTTGCTTGCAGGAACTGAACTGGGAAACAGGGCTGCGAATGCGGCTATTTATACCCTGGCCTCTAGGTGGCAGCCAATAGGTTTAAAGTAACAGTTTTCTGCCCCAAACCTCATTATCAGCTTGGAGACAGGCAGTCTGGGTTGCAGTAACAGAAACAGTTAAACAATTAAGCACCTACATACAGCAATCAAGTCACAGATTAAGCAAGTGATTAAACACAGTTGAGACCAATACATTATATGGACTATCCTCTAACACACCATGGTTATGTACTGAAATTAATAAATCAATGATTTTTCAACTGTAGGCAAATACCACAGACAGTGAAGTCCTTTGGTTAGGATAGTCCAAGGGACAGAAACATTTTCAAGAAGTGGAATCTATAATACATAATGGGCAACATTAAAAAAGAAGTAATTCATAAAATAAAATCTCAGATAATCTCAAAAATCTCACAAGATTCTGATCAGTGAGGCCACAATTTGCTGCCTGTCTGCTCACCAGCCCCAAGGCAATTGAGAATATCCATCAGTCACCATTTAAAGAGGTTTAGATTTTTGTGCACATACCACTCTACTATTTATAATTAAGGACAACCTGGAGAGGATGCTTTTCTCCTTGTTTCCAAATATGCCCAATGAAAATTATGTCTGTGCTACTCATTCAGTTTCAACAGTTAAACAGACAACCATTCTGAATGAAAAGAGGCATGTTGCCTGTAACCTATAAACCGTTAAAACAGAAATTCATATGGGTGGTTGGCTACTATATTTGGAGTTGTAATTCTGTAAGCTTCTTGAAAATTCACCACAAATTGTGCCAAAGAAGGTTTCCAAGTTCTATTTCTTTTTTCATGTCTTTTATTATGAAATATATTAACATGGATGGATAAGCATACACAAACAGCTTAATAACAATTATAAAGTGTTTTTGAAAATACTTTTAAAATCAGTATATTATCTCAGTGTATGAGATTATTATGTAATACAACACAAAACAAGATATGACAAGACTAGACTAGACTATAATACATCAGTCAAAAATAATAACACAAAATGTTCCATCAATTTGACATACTTTTCTTTCTTCCATATATTAATGAAATGCTAACTATCTTTGACACCAAAAATGAATAAAGTGATGAGTTGGGATAGCAAGTCTCAGAGGATGGGCATAGTCCATTAATTTTCCTTTCCTTTATGGCTACATAGAGAATCAGTCCCGGATTAGAAAAAAACCCTATCTCAGCTTTGGTCCATTCTAGAGTTAGTGTGCCCAGATAATGTTACCAATTTTTTGTGATTGTGTTACATGTGTATTATTTATTGACCTTCATGGCAAAATGTTGCATTTGGGGTATGTGACAGTAGGGTCAGTTTTCCTTTAACTTGCATCCTTTCCTTAAATTACATCTCATAATAAGGAGATTAAGAGTAATTAAGGGAAAGTAATAGGTAGAGAAGATTTATAGCCAGATCAAAGTCTGTTATTCTGAAATCCTAGAACAGTGATGCCAGAGAGACAAGAAATTAAATGTGTGATTACTTACCACATCGAATAATTAAAAACTTTATATAAAAATAGATTTATATCGTATTTAGTAGGCCAAGATCTTGATGATAACATTTGTAGAAGTGACTGGGAACAAAAGAAAATATCTGTTTCTGTGCATTGGCTGTCCAGTTGGGTGAGGAAAGGACCACAGTGTCTTCTCCGACTTCTCTATTTGTTTCTGTTGAGATTAGGAAATTCTGACCTCTGAAAAGTGAATTTTTGTGAGAGAGGATGTGATTAAGTCTGAGAATGCTTTAAAAAAGTATAGGGTGTAGATCATAGGATCATGCCTACTGACTTGACTTCTTTTATTCCCCCCAGAGGCATCTAAAACAGGTGGTTTTAGCCAAGAATTTAAAAAATGGAAAATTGGAACTAATATTTTCTCTCTTGTCTTATTCTACTAAATTGAGATGCACATGATGAAGGCATAGCAAATTAATATCAAAGGGCAAACAGTGATAATGTTAACTTGTATGCATCTAATTGCCACTAACAATAAGACAGCATTAATGAATATCTGATATCTATGCACAGCATTATTTGGCAGTGCTTTCCTTCAACATAATTCTGTCTGGAAGTGCAAATATGTTATAATATAAAAATATTATATATTTGACATATAAAGAAATGTCCCACCAAATTTAAATAATGTAGTACTTTGAAATTCCTAATGAAATGAAACCTTCTTGTAGTCTTACAATTTATATTTCTTTAGAGTCATAATTTTCATGAATTAGATTAATGTCTAAAGTTTTGGAATCCAGAAATATAATATTCCCAGAATGGAAAAAAATGTTACACTTGGAGACAGTTCTTACATTCATACATCTCAGGATTCCTATGCGGAATACTCTGGTCTCATTTACATTAATTTTCACAATAACCCAATTAAAGAAGCCAATATAATTCCATGATTAATTGAAATTAAAGTTTCCATAAGAGAATTGAAATAATAGTCTCTAAACCAAATTTATATTTGTGTATACAATATGCAAAATACAGTATGATGAATCAGGAGTTACTATCTGGAGCAAAGTTATGGTGGAATGTTGTCTAGATTTCCGGGAGGGAGGGATTGCATTCTAGAGCACCAAAAGGCAACAACGTTTAGATAGTGTGGTTGGGAGAGAGGGGATTAAGACAGCTGTTCCGTAAAAATTCTCCTAGTACAGTATACCTTTAATGATGTGACTACAGGTAGTTTGTGACTTATGACCACAATGGAGCCCAAAATTTCTGTTGTTAAGTAAAACATTTGTTAAATGAGTTTTACCTCATTTTATGATCCTTCTTGCCACAGTTGTTAAGTGAATCACTGCAGTTGTTAACTTAGTAACATGGTTGTTAAGTGGATCTGGTTTCCCCATTGATTTTGCTTGTCAGAAGGTCACAAAAAGTGATCACGTGACCTTGGGATACAGCAAAGGTCATAACTATGAACTAATTGCCAAACATCTGAATTTTTATCACATAATTTTGGGGATGCTGTAAAGATTGTAACTGTAAAAATGTTCATAAGTTACTTTTTTCGGTGCTGTTGTAACTCTGAAAGGTCACTAAATGAACTGTTGTAAGTCGAGTACTATCTGTAGTCACTTTAGTTTGGCAAGATTTCTGTCTATGAGTGGGAAATAATAAAGGAAACTGCTTAGAAGTAACTCTATGTGTCTTTCTTAGGTTTTGAAGCCTGACCAAAGTGGATGGATTACTGCAGGAAAACTTCTTGATTTTGTTAAGGTGACTTTTAAGATTGACATATAACAGACATGTCAAACACAAGGCCCGGGGGCCGGATCCGGCCCGCAAAGTGGTTTCATGTGGCCCGCGAAGCCATCCTGGAAACAGTGAGGGAACAGCCCCCACTGCCTTGGCCCTGGCCCAGAGACCCTCCTTCTGCCACAGACCCCCAGATCTGTCCCACTCCTGCCCAGGCCCCCATAGGCACCCTTGATGCGAACGATGTAGAGCTGGCCACGCCCACCCAGCAGGCCATACGCAGTGTAGCCACGCCCACCCAGTAGGCCACGCCCACCCAGGCCATACCCACCCGGCCCCCTGAGGGCAACCGCAATGCTGATGTGGCCCTCAATGAAATTGAGTTTGACACCCCTGACATATAAGGTCAAGACTGGTGATACAAGGTCTGTTTCTCAGCTGTTTTATATCTTTAAAAATTTTCTATCATAAGTAGATCATGTCTGCCCTTCAATGCAGTATTTCTGATAATCTGTTATTACAGGTCAAGTAGATCATGAGAAGCCACAAAGCAAAGAGAAATATTAGCAAATCCAAAAGATAACCAGTAGCAATACTTATACATTTAAGCTTTTAAATCTGAACAGAGGAGGTAAAATGAAATGAAATTGAATTGAATATTTTATTTGGGCAAGTGTGATTAGACACACAAAGTCTCCGGCACAGAAGCATTCAGTGTACTTGCAAAGCAACAAAGAGAATAATAACAATAATGATAATACCAATAAAAGAGGGAAGTAAATAAGATAATAAAAAACAATTTTTATAAATTTAAAAAGTATAGTTACTAAATTTTAATTTTTAAAATATTTTTTTAAAAAATGAACGAATTCAAACTACGAATTAATGCAACCACAACTAATGCTCTTCAGACTAGTAGATCAGAGGTCGCCAACCTTTCACGGTTGGTGGACCAGAAGGAAAGGGAGGGGAAAGCATTTTAAATGCATGCATGCGTACAAAAGCACATCTGCGTGCAATGGGCCGCGCACGATGCAAATGGGGCAGCGCTTGCACCCCAGTGATACTCGCTAGCCCTTCCCCATTCTTGCATGATGCAGCACTGTTTTCACGCCCTGCAGTGTGGCGCCCTGTTTTCATGCCCTGTAGCATGGCAGTGTCCCATTTTTGTACCCCACAGCATAGTATCATCTTGGTTTTGCACCCCGTAGCGTGGCCACTGCCCATTTGAGTGGGTGTCTGTGTGCGCACATGTGAGTGCACTGGCCAGCCAGCCTGTCCCATGGCCCGGTGGCCAGCAGGCCATAGCCCACTACTGGGCCACGGGCCACAGGTTGGGGACCCCCATAGTAGAAAACATTTTAATGTGTTAATTCAGTAATCTCTGTCCTGTAATTAAACACCAGGCAGTTAATGAAAAAGTAAAAGGCTTCATATCAGATTGTTTAATAAATAAAAATTAAGTAGGCTTATAATTACTTTTTAAATTTTTAAAGTTTTTAGTTTAGAGTTTAAAGTTTTTAATAACTTTGTTTAATAGCACTTCATTAGTTTTATGGTTTTGTATAAAATGCTTAGAATCCTAGAGAGCTAGTAGAACATTCTAGTTGACAGACAGACAGACAGAGAAATAGATGTCTTCTGAATGGGGACAGATTCTGTGGAATTGCAACAGGAATTATATGCTATATCAATGTTTCTCAATCTTGCAGGCTGGGAAATTCTGGGAACTGAAATCCACATAGTGTAAAATTGCCAAGCTTTAAAAACACTGTATTGCACTAAGTACTGTATGGAAACAAGATTCTAATTTGAGTTCCAGATTCTGTGTATGAAAGATGAATGGTCCAACAGTGCTGGCACTCTGAAATGCCCCATCAAACATCAACCACCATCATCAAATTGTGATTCTAGTGTTTATGTATTCACCAGTATGCCTATTGGAGGGTTGGCTCTCTTTTTTTCGTTCCTCATCCTTTTTGATTAGTATACTTTCATGTTTCTTCATTTTTCTTACTGCATTGGAATGCTTTATTGTGATCTTTAAGATATGTTTGTGTAGAACATACAAACAGCATGTTCTATACAATATAGAAACAGACTGATAAATCAATAAATATTAATAGCTGCCTGGCAGCTCTTCTTTTTAAGTGCAGAAGGAGATATGCTGAAATCCTGAAAGACATTCTGTTAGATGATTAGTGCCAGCCATTGGCAGTTCCCCAAAAGGGTCATCAGATGGAGGCAAAAAGGCTTCTTTGCTTCCACTGATGAGCCAAGGGTCTCGGACCCACAGCCCCATTGGTGAGAGTGTTTTATGGTCAGGGAGGGACCAAGACCCCCCATAAATACCTCTGCACGAGGGGCTGCTCTTTGTTCTAGTTTCTAGTCTCTAGTTCTTAGTTCTACCTCTACTCCTAACCTCTAGTTTAGCCATGTAATGCTAGCTTGTTTCCTTTTATTTTATTTCTCTCTCACATGCAGGCATGAATGCTTTCATGCCAAGTATTTCTTTCTTTTTGATCTATCATGAATAAAGCTAATATGATTGCATCTCTGCGTGATGCCTTTGCTTGGAAGCACCTTTAACGATTCATTGTGAGAACACCTCACAAGTTGGTAGCAGAGGATGGTTTAAAGGAAAGCTTCCAAGCTTGCAGATAGCAGTAAAACGCCTAGATTTGAAACTGAAATGGATGGCCGGAGATCCCAGATTGTAACCAGAAGTCATCAATCAAAGATGCCTACATCCAAGACTTCAGCCCCTGAAGCAACCTCAGCTGCAGATGAAAGCCTTCATCCCGTCAGAGGATCCAGCAGAGCGTCTAGGACTCCTTCACATGCCTCTCTACAACTGAACACCACAGAGGAGAGCATACAAGGTTTACAGACTGTCCAAGACTGCTCAGATGCTGCAGAGACGGACCTGGCTGAAACCAAACGCCGCGTGAGTAAGCTGACTGCACAGGAACGTGAAGAGCTGCTTAAAGAGATCTTTGCAATGCAGGAGAAAGGGGGGGCGGCCCGGGAAACCCCGCAGGAAGCCTCAGAAACCCTGGTGTGTCTTTCCCTAACGGCCACGAGGCCTCCAAATATGGCGCCTGCCACCCTTAGTGACCCCGGGACCCCAGGGCTTTTGGCGCGAACCCCCCTGCCCAGCCGTGAGCTACAGCTTCCTGGGGCAAGCGGAAACAAGATGGCTCCGCCCACGTGGTCTGGCACAGGAAACAAGATGGCGGCCCCCACTAAATCTAACAAAGACTTGATTCTTTTAAGTCTGGAAAGCCAGCAGTCCCTGGCATCCAACCAAAATAGCCAGCAGTCCCTGGCATACAGCAGAAATAACATGCAATCCCTGGCTTCCGGCCAAGACAGCATGCAAAATCCTGAGTTCTCCCCACCACAAAGCCTAAAGTGCTATGATGACAATGATGTCTGTTCAGCCAAAACTGTTACAACGGCTCTCCAGACAGCCATGCAAGCCTTGGCCACTGCCTTAGAGGCCAGCAAGACAGCGGCCAAACAGACGTCGGGGGTGCCCACCCCCCCAAGGCCTCCCATCCTCTCCCCAGGGCCCAACTGCCGGGGGGAATCCAGCCTGCAGCCTCCCAACAATCAACCCCTGCGGCCTCCCACCTTCTCTTCAGGTCTTCAGGACCAGCCAGGCAAGCCAGGCAATGATGAAAATCCATGTGCCTTTAATTCTCGGGAGGATTCATTGAAGCAACTCCGGGCTGGTAAATCTGGGCTCCGCCCCCCCAATGCCTCATGGGAAGAAGGGAGAAACCCTGAACAACGCCCTCCCCCGGGTCACATGGTTTCCAGGCACGCCCATCTGGAGTTACTAAATAATCAAGAAAGGATTCCCTCCTCGACCACTAGAGGGACCCCTTTCACTGAAGGATTCACTGAAGGAACCACCACTTTTCCGCTCCCGTTTACATCAATGGATGTCTCAGATTTTTTTGAATATGGGTCTGAGTTTCTAGCCACAGATCTTCCTAGAGATTTTAAAAAACTGCAACTAGGGGGAGAAAATTACAGCAGTTGGAGTAAAGATATACAGCTATATCTCTTAAAGAATGGGATTCTACAAATGGTTCAAAAACCACCCCCTCCCCCATGGGGACGTCAAGAAGAGCAGCTACACTTGCAGGCTTATTCTGCTCTACTCAGTTCTCTGGACAATAACTTGTTACCCAGCATCCCAGACGGTCTCAGAGCTGCTCAGGTCTGGAAATTATACAATTTATTCAACAGCGATACCATTGGTTCCATCACCAGATATACAACTGAACTTTATACAACCAAACTGAAGTTTGGTGTCAGCATGCCTGAACATCTTGCAAAATTAAAGGCACTCAGGGCAGAATTGATTTCCCGAGATTTTCCCATAACTGATGTGAACATGCTCTCCATAATTTTTACTTCTCTAGACAGGAGTTGGAGAAATTTCATTGTTTCACTCGAAGCGGTCAAGAGGGAAGACTTAAATCTGTCCTACCTCACAGGGAGACTGATCGAAGAAGATAGAAGGAGACAGGATGCTGGAGAATACGCCAGAGTCACCACTCAGCAAGCCAGAAGGGGGCGCCACAACTCAGAGCAAATTAATACTCTACTTAAGTGTTTCACCTGTGGCTCTGAGGAGCACCTCAAGAAAGACTGCCCCCATCAACTTCAAGCCCCTAAACGTGGTCCCAATCAAATAAGGGGCAAGGGGCAAGGAAGGGGGAATGGCAGGGGCAAGGGAAATTCACTGCATACTTGTTCCCTCACACCCACAACAAAGGCTGATAGCTCCACTGACTTATGGTTACTGGACTCTGGAGCTTCTTCTCACATTACTAATATGAGTCAAGGTTTTAAAAGGTTAAAGAAAATTAACTCATCTGTCAAGGTTGCAAACAGTGATACTGCTTCAATTGTTGGGGAGGGTTTTGTTTCTGTACCTGGACTTGGGAAAGTTGAAGGTGTCCTACACGCGCCTTCCATAGCCAACAACCTTTTAAGCATTACCAAATTGTGTGACGATGACAAAGTGGAAGTCTTATTCCGCAAGGGGGGAGGTCATGTCACCCGGGACCAGAGGGTCATTGGAAATATTACAATCATAAACGGCTTACCATATTTTTCTCCCAAGCCACCACAGCCTGCCCCAAGGCTTTCCAAGGGCAGTGTGGGCAAGGAGCCTGAATCTCAGCAGGCACCTACAGCACCACTCAAGGCAACCAGAGCCAAGAGAGTGTCAATGGGGAAGCCAATGCACAATAAGTGCGTCCACCTCATGCACAGAAGGCTAGGACATGCAAGCTTCCCTGTAGTTAAAAAGATGGGAGAATTTGCTGAGGGAGTCCAGCTCAAGGACTGTGACGTGTTTCTGGACTGTGCCATTTGCAAGAAAACAAAGAGGAAGGCTGCCCCTATACCAAAGGTGTCATCCCGTAAGACTCAATACCCATATCAACTAGTACATGTTGATTTGGTTGGGCCTTTTACACCATCCCTAGGAAAGAAAAGGTATTTCCTCACTGCCGTTGATGATTTTTCACGTTACAGTCACGTGTATACTCTCACAGAGAAATCTGAAGCCTTTGACGCCATAAAGTCGCTGTACAACTTCGTAGAGACCCAGTACAAGACCAAGATCGCACAATTGCAGAGCGATCGCGGGGCTGAGTTCATGTCTCAGAAGTTCCAGGACTGGGTAAGGGGTAAGGGCATCCGCCATTTTCTAACTGCACCGTTCACCCCGTCGCAAAATGGTGTAGCTGAGAAAAGGAATGGAATCCTGCAAACCATGATGCGTAGTCTGATTGCAGACGTGGGTGTCGCAGAATCATACTGGGGGGAGGCAATTCATTATGCCAATTACACTTTAAACCGCACCTGGAGCAGTGTTGTGAACCAGACCCCATATTTCCTGGTTCACGGTAGGAAACCAAATCTGGCACATTTGTGCGTGTTTGGCTCCTATGCATGGGTGCACATCCCCAAGCAGCTGCAGAAGAAGGGGAGATCTGTTTCCCAGAGACTAAGGTTCTTGGGCTATGCTCCTGGCTCCAAGGCCTATCGTTTCCTGGGAGAAGGGGGCAGGCCTGTGACTTCCCAATCTGCCTCTTTCGAAGAGGACTCCAATTGGACTCAGATCCACTCAAATGATCTGAGCCCATATGCCAACCGACCCAGCAAGGACACACCGACCGCGACATCACCAGAGGCGACCTCGTACCCTGCCACCGACGAAAGTGAGGAACAAGACGAAGATGCGTCCAGTCCCATGGAGGAAGACAAGCCGTCTTCACCCCCTGCGACACCTCAGAGACCCGCGGAAGAAAAGAGCGGTGAGTGGCAGAAGGTAAGGAGGTCAAAGCGGTCCAACAAAGGGGTCCCGCCAAAGAGAATTGACATTGGCCACATCGCGTCTGTCAACAGTGTTGTGGTCACCCCAAAATCCTTCTCTGACATCCAGGAGCTGCCCATCGAAGAGCAAGAGAAATGGCAGCTCGCGATGGAGAAGGAAATGCAGAGCTTAAAACAACTTAAGGTCTTCACCCCCCAGCAACCTCCAAAGGAGAGGAAACTCATTGGCACAAGGTGGGTTTACAAGCCCAAACCACTTGCCAATGGTCTCTACCTGTATAAGGCCCGTTTGGTAGCCCAGGGCTTCGCTCAGCGTTATATGGAAGACTACTCGGAGACTTACTCTCCAACCGTCCGGGCAGAGAGCGTCAAGGCCACCCTCGTGACTGCAGCCGCTCTGGGAGAAGAAGTCTTCCAATTCGACATCCAGACGGCTTACCTCCATGCCAACTTGGACTGGCAGATCTACGTGAGGGCCCCACCTGGCTACCAGCAAGAAGGGGGAAATACATGGTTGCTCCACAAAGGGTTATATGGACTCAAGCAGTCAGGGAAATTATGGTATGACTGTCTTAGAAAGAGTTTAGAATGAGTTGGTTTCCATACATCTCATGCAGATCAATGTGTTTTCACACGCAATTCCAAGGGAACCACAGAACGGGTGTTAGTTTATGTGGACGACCTATTATATGTAGGGCCTAACAAGGAAAGGTGTGATGAATTTGCCAAGGCCCTGGAAGAAAAGTTTACTCTGAAATCTTTGGGGCAGGTTGACAAGTACTTGGGTGTGCATATTTTGGCCACTAAAGGGGGGTTCGCTCTATCTCAAAAGAAAAGATAGAGGAATTACTGGCCAAATGCAAAATGACAGAATCTAATCCTACGCATAGCCCAATGCAAACCGACTTTTACAACCACACCCATAAGGACGGTCCTGAGTTCACAGATAACACGCTTTACAGATCTGTGATTGGCTCCTTGCTATACATCAGCAATTGGAGCAGACCTGACATAGCTTTAGCTGTGAATCTATTGTCCAGGCATGTGGAACACCCAAAGGAATTCCACTGGACTGCTGTTAAAAGGGTGCTTAGATACCTAAAGGGCACAGCTGATGCCCTCCTTATGCTAGAACCAGAGAAGGGGAAGACGGCCCAGCTCTCCGCTTACTCAGACGCAGACTGGGCTGGCGACACCAAAACTAGACGGAGCACTTCTGGTTTCCTCATATTGCTAAATGGCTGCCCAGTACATTGGAATGTCAGGCAGCAAAAATTTATTTCTTGCTCCACGGCCGAGGCTGAATATGCCAGCCTGTCAGACACGGCCAATGATTTGACTTGGTTCAATGAGCTGATAACAAGCATCTGGGCATCTCCCCCTCTGCCCATCCAAATTCTAGAGGACAACACTGCCGCAATTACAATCTCGGAGGCTTATGCAGTAGGATCTAGATCTCGCCACATAGACATACGCTATAAAAATGTCAGGCAGCTTACCAAAAGGGGTTTTATACATGTTGAGCACTGTAATACAGCTGACCAGATAGCTGATCTGTTTACCAAACCTGTTCCCATTTACCGGCACAACCTTCTGTGTAAGCGTTTGTGTTTGGCCTTCTGAATGTTTTCATGCATGTCTATGACACCTGCTCGCCCCTTACATACATTCACTGGTCCCTGTCATTGGCTGGCAAGAAGGGGAATTGTTAGATGATTAGTGCCAGCCATTGGCAGTTCCCCAAAAGGGTCATCAGATGGAGGCAAAGAGGCTTCTTTGCTTCCACTGATGAGCCAAGGGTCTCGGACCCACAGCCCCATTGGTGAGAGTGTTTTATGGTCAGGGAGGGACCAAGACCCCCCATAAATACCTCTGCACGAGGGGCTGCTCTTTGTTCTAGTTTCTAGTCTCTAGTTTCTAGTTCTTAGTTCTACCTCTACTCCTAACCTCTAGTTTAGCCATGTAATGCTAGCTTGTTTCCTTTTATTTTATTTCTCTCTCACATGCAGGCATGAATGCTTTCATGCCAAGTATTTCTTTCTTTTTGATCTATCATGAATAAAGCTAATATGATTGCATCTCTGCGTGATGCCTTTGCTTGGAAGCACCTTTAACGATTCATTGTGAGAACACCTCACACATTCTGAGATTTGTTGTGTTCTCATTACAGGCATGAAACAGCAGGGACATAAACAGGAAGAGTCAAATATTGTAGCCAAGGTGGCAGCCATCATTGTGCAGTTGAAGCCTTGACATCCAGAAAAATTGCATTATTGTGGCTAACATATTGGTTTTTCTTACACTTCTTCTCCATGGGTGTCCCTATGAAGTGATTTAAAGTATGCATTGTACTTTTCAAAAAGTTTCTCTCAAACTGTGCCTTTTTAAAAAAAATTGCATTTTTGAAGGGCATTTTAAAAACTTTCCAAATTTCCACCAAAACATGCTCATATGCACAGTGTAGCCAACTCACCCCCCCCACACACACACAGGGCCCAAACAATTTTCTCACTATTGTGCTAAGTCATCATTTGTGTAGTTAATTATATAAACCACAGCTTCTTGAAAAGTCCCTAACAAACTGAGTTATGGCTTAAGTTGTTGTAGGACAATCCCAACCAAAGACATTGATTACAATTTAATGGACTTACTGCTTCTTCCCATAAGTGTTTGGTGAAGATCTTTCAGGGCCGGTCCTGCCATTAAAAAGAATAAGATGGTTGTGAAGGGAGCAAAGACAACTGAACGTATACAAGAAACAGAAGGGTGGAGGTAGATGGCACAGTTGTGTATGTGAAAATGGGAAGCTTTTGTCCTTTGTTTTATTCTGCAAAAATATTTTGAGTTGACCCTGTCCTTCTCAAAGTATATTTCTGACAAATGCTAGATAGATGTATATAGATCGTAGATCTGTATTTGAATCATAGATTGGGAGAGGGTAACATGAATGAAGTAAGCACTAGGGGTTACAATCATTTGAATAATCAAAAACAAACCTCTGAGTTATAAAATACGAAAAGCATTCAAAACCTCATATTACAAGCACAATATAATAACATTAGAATGTTAAGATCTATAGTGTAATAGATATCAAAACATCTTGATTTAACTATTTTCCTTGCCTTACTGTGTTTACTTCTAATTCCATTTATGATGCAATTTGTACAATTGACTTTCATAAACATAATTTGACCAAATGAGATATAGGGTCTTAATAGATTTCAAAGTTTTCTGTTTCTGGATCACTTTCAGTTTCAGTTTGTTTCCAGATCATCTGGTTCATTTCTCACTACCTTGCTGTGCCTTTTTGCCCCCTACTAGACTGCAATCTTATCCATCTGTCATCACCGTCATTTTACCCTTCAATTTTCCTCTAAGTTCTTTGCTGAATTCAGCTTTGTTATCTATTGTATCCTAAATTACAATGGCCCTTTCCATTTTTATCTCCTGTTCCTAGTAAATAATACATTTTGTGAAGGCTGCTATTATTTTGAAACTGTACCTGAAGATTTCAAAATTGTAGGGCGACAGGTTCATGCTTTCCTTTTATGATTTCTTGCTTTTCCTTTTAATATATATAATGCATTTGGCACAGCTGGATCTAAAATGTACACAGAATTTTGGAACAGAACGGGCTGAATATCTTAAAACGTACAACACCATATGTTCCTAAGCTTATGAAATGGATGTTTGTGTGTGTGTGCATATGATACTAGCAGCAATGTATCACATTGGTTTATTGAATTTCTTTGTTAAAATAGATGGGATGAGAAGACCTGCATGATGTGGAAAGGAACTTTAGTAGTAAAAAGGAAAAGCATATGTGACCTAGGAAGAGATCAAATAGATTCCATCACTCATGGCAACTTTACAATGGGAAGCTGGAACAAAAATTAATTCATGGCAGAAAAATAGTGTTTCCTTTATTTTGAAATAAACCAGTATAGCTATAATCCATTTCATTTCTGATTTGAACTACATAGAATCAAGATAACCCTGGGTTGATGTCTGCATCTTTGAAGAGTTTGGTTCTGCATTAGAGCTATAATATAAAATGGATTGCAAAGATCACTTAATTGCACACTTTTGGGGGAACAAAATCTTTCAGTGATCAGCAGGGGCCCAAACTCTCAAGAACTGCCCATTTTTGTCACCTTCAAAATGACCGTTGTAACCCTGTCATAACAGAGTTTTCTGAAGGCAACTCCTAAGTCTTACAAGGTCCACATGCATCCTTGGAGATTCAAACTGAACAGCTTTAATTTAGTTCAACCTTCTATACATGCTAGGAGCTCATAGTCATGGGAATTTGCAAAGGAAAGAACATTTCATCTCAATGTGCCATAAAGCCCAGATTCTCAGTTTTCATTTGAAAAAAATAATTTTTAGCCTTCTTAGAAGGTGAAAGGAAGGACAAAATATGTACATGGTTTTCAAACCCATTTGTTTTGTTTAAAAGGCTATCATTGTTGCATTTAGTATCAGGAAGTTCCACAAGGGATATCAAAAAAGTCAAGATGGTAGCCCTTTTTTATAATTAAATCCCCACCTCTTTCTAACATACTTTAATTAACATAAAACAGGGTCATAGTTGCCATCTTGACTTTTTTTTTGGTTAGACTCTTTCCCCACATATGGCCCTGCTCAGTTTTTTTATTCAGTATAAATGAAACTCTGAACAATAATTGAGTGTCTGGGAAAATAATCCTATTCTTAAAAAAATCTGTTCTGCCTCTTTAAAAGAAAACTGAAATCAGAACAAGTTACAACTGAAATATAAAGGCTAAGAGGTTAGAGAGGGATTTGTCGTATGTTTGAGTTCTATTTGGTGTTTTTTATCTTTTAATTTCTGAACATTCATAAAAAATTTCCTGCCAATAAATATTGATATTATATAAATGCTAAAAGAAACAGAATACCAGAGTCCCTGTGAGGGTCTAATATTGTTATTAAAAAACTCTTTTTTTGAGTTTTCCCCCATGAGGATTCTATTCTACTAGTGCTATACTATAGTAGCTACTCTTCTACTATGGCTGAGGAAGACTCTAGTTAAGACTCAAGGAGAGCTGCTGTGATCTAAATAAAGCACACTGATTTTCATAGGTTTACTAGAAGGCAGTTTCCTGTTCTAAAATTTCATGGCAAATAAATTTCAGGGATGCTAAATGAATCTCCATGGTCATGTTTCAGAAAATATTGAAATACTATTGTATAATGTTTATGCCATGGATTATGGAGTTAGCTAAGAAAGTACAATAAAATAGAGCATGTGTTATTGTTGCACACATAAAGGTGAAAATAATAACCCTATCTTCCATTGCCATACTGCTTTCCCTTGGAAAAATTCCTGAACATAATCACATATTCAGCCTATGCTTGCTCTATCCCCAAACCCAAGAGTCTCCCTCATGTCCTATGATAATTCTTCTGAAGAACAATCTGTACTATTGGAACTACTGTACTATTATTTTTGGTCCATCTACTCTTTTTTTATTTGGAGTCCATTAATTTAGCCCACCATCTTTCAGAGCAATAGGTAATAAAACTTCAAAAACTTCTTATGTATTCCTGTTATTTAGTACTGCTCTATTACAAATTGTTTCATCTCCTTCTTGAAAATAATTATTTAGGTTTAACCTTTCATAGAGGGATCAGCTGAAAAAGAAAATTCTAGTCATTCTGCTACAATGACAAGCTGGAGTGCTAATTTGTGATTAAATACAGAAGGTGAACAAAGTCCATTAGAAATCAGTTGGTGCTCCAATTGGCTATGATTAACATCTCAGTAATTTAAATGAGATATAGCATTACTAAGATTTCTATGAAATGAATATTTGGGCACGTATGATAGGATCTGATGTCATTGTATATCTCAGTTTTGAAATACCAAGTCCTATTTAAATCCTTTCACTGAATTTTATGTGTAATCATAAAAACTTACAAACTTTCAAATAATTAGAACTATTACTGGTTCTGTTTCACAGGTGATTTTAACTTAAAATAGTTCCTTTTAAAAATCCTGCATAACTAATGATGAATTTGAGAAATGGGCTAGCTCACTATGAAAATCTCAGAAGTTTTCCTGCTTGTTCTATGAATGCCAGAATAAAATATTAATTGTAATTTTCAGTTCAACTGCAAAAGATCCTGTAATTGATTCATACCGTTTTTACTTATCATATGTATTTATGTACTTTACTTTGGAAGATCAAGTGAGTGGATTTATCCTTTACAATGAATTCTTATGAAAACCTTGGCAAAATTAAATTCATCAGTGAGATTTTCATAAAGAAGTTTCTAGAACATAGAATAATAGAATTGGAAGGGGCCTTGTAAGTCTTCTAGTCCAACTCCTTTCTCAAGCAGAAGACTCTATACCATTTCAGACAAATGGTTGTCCAGTCTCTTTTTAAAAGTCTCCAGTAATGTTGCAGTAATTTCTGAAGGCAAGCTATTGCATTGCTTGACTGCTTTTGTTAGGAAATTCCTCTAGTTCTAGCTTGCTTCTCTTTTTGATTAGTTTCCATCCATTGTTTCTTGTCTTTCCTTTTAGTGTTTTGGAAAATCTTGTCTTTGTAGGAGTCCCTCAAATATTAGAACGCTGCTTTCATGTCTCCCCTAGTCCTCCTTTTCATTAGATTAGACATAACTAATTCATGTAACTGTTCTTTGTATGTTTTAGCTTCTACCGCCCTCATCATTCTTGTCGCTCTTTTCTGTACTCTTTCCAGAGTCTCAGCATCTTTTTTATATTGTGGTGATCAAAAACTGCATGCAGTATTCCAAATGTTGTCTTTGTAAAGCCATACAAAAAACTTCATGTGATCTTAATTCTATCCCTCTATTAATGCAGCCTAGGATTTCATTGGCTGTTATTATTATATTATTAATATTATATTATCAATATAAATTTTTAACCATTCTGCTTCTGTTTATGTCAATACAATGTATATTGTAATATGTTAGCTTTCAGGGTAGTTTCTAGATTAGAGATTAACATTAAAAATGTAACCTAATCTACATTTTCTCTACCTTATTAGAATGTATTTTGTTAATGTCTTGATTGACTAAACCCATAATGACAGTGGAAGTCAATAATTATAGACATATTTGGTAAAGAGTACAAATAAATGAATATCTGTGAGATTAAGAGAAAGGAGAAAGATGTAAAATATTTTAATGAAGGCTAGATCTTGTGAAATGCAGTAAATGAATACATGCTGGGAAATAATAATAATAATAATAATAATAATAATAATAATAATAATAATAATAATAATAATAATAATAATAATAATAATAATTTAATTTCTATACTGCCCTTCTCCCGAAGGACTCAGGGCAGTGTACAGGGCAATAAATACAATAAAAATACAAAATACAAAAGTTAAGATAGAATTAAGTATTAAGTCCAATTACAGTAAAATTAATTAAAATTAATATTAAAATTCCCAAACCCATCAGACCAGGCAGGGCTGATTCAAATAAATAAGTTTTTAGATCACGGCGGAAGGAGCGAAGGTCAGGAGCCGTCCGGAGCTCAACCGGTAAATGGTTCCAAAGGTCTGGCGTGCCCACAGAGAACGCCTTCCCCATGGGGGTCGTCAGTCAACACTCTCTGACCGACGGCACCCTGAGGAGGCACTCTCTGTGGGAGCGCACTGGACGAAGGGAAGTTGATGCCGGCAGCAGGTGCTCCCGTAAGTAAACCGGACCCATGCCATTTAGGGCTTTATAGGTCATCACCAGCACCTTGAATCTCACCCGGAGGGCAACCGGAAGCCAATGCAGCTCGCGGAGTAGAGGTGTTACATGGGAGTATCGGGAGACCCCCAACACCACTCGCACGGCTGCATTCTGCACCAGCTGAAGCCTCCGCGTGGTCCTCAAGGGCAGCCCCATGTAGAGAGCATTGCAGTAGTCTAAACGAGAGGTCACGAGCGCATGAGTGACTGTACGGAAGGCATCCCAGTCCAGATAGGGTCGCAACTGGCGCACCAGGCAAACCTGGGCAAAGCCCCCCCTAGTCACAGCTCCAATATGATCTTCCAAGGAGAGCTGTGAATCTAGGAGACACCCAAGTTGTGGGCCCTATCTACAGGGGGTAATAGCTCCCCTCATAGTTAGAGGTGGAATAATCTGAATTTCCCGAGATGCCGACACGCACAACCACTCAGTCTTGTCGGGATTGAGCCGAAGCCTGTTCCTTCCCATCCAGACCCTAACCGCCTCCAGGCAACGGGACATCACATTGAGGGCATCACTGGGGTGGTTTGGGGTGGAGATGAAGAGCTGGGTTGATACCCAGCATATTGATGATACCCAACCCTAAAACCATGAATGATCTCACCCAGTGGCTTCATATAGATGTTGAACAGGAGAGGCGAGAGGACCGACCCCTGAGGAACTCCACAAATGAGAGGCCTTGAGGCCGACCTCTGCCCTCCTGCCAACACCGATTGTGAACGTCCCAGGAGGTAGGAGGAGAACCACTGCAAGACAGTGCCTCCCACTCCCAACCCCCTGAGAAGCTGCAGTAAGATACCATGGTCGATGGTATCAAAAGCCGCTGAGAGATCTAATAGGACTAGGAGAGAGGAACAACCCCTGTCCCAAGCCCGCCAGAGATCATTCACCAGTGCGACCAATGCCATCTCCGTGCTGTACCCGGGCCTGAAACCCAATTGGTACGGGTCCAGATAATCAGCTTCCTCCAGGAACAAAGGGAGCTGATGCACCACCATGCTCTCAACAACCTTTGCAAGAAAGCGAAGGTTGGAGACCGGATGATAGTTGTTTAAAACAGCTGGGTCCGGGGCAGGCTTCTTGAGGAGGGGTCTCACCACCACCTCCTTCAAGGTGGTCGGAAAAATACCCTCACTCAAAGAAGCAGTTATCACTGCCTGGAGGCAGCCTCGTGTCCCCTCCTGAGCCGCATAGACCAGCCAGGAGGAGCACGGGTCCAATAAACACGTGGTGGAACTTAGCTTCCCCATGATCCTGTCCACATCTTCCGGAGTCACAGGATCGAACTCCTCCCAGATAATATCACCAAGACCGCCCACGTCCTCACCGTCAGACTCTGCCCAGTCGGAGTCCAAACCAGTCTGGATCTGAGCGATTTTGTCTGACAGATGTTGGCTAAACCCCTCAGCATGACCCTGCAAGGGCTCCTCCCTCACCTCCTGATTAAGGAGGGAGCAGGTCACCCTAAACAGGGCGGCTGGGCGATTATCTGCGGACGCGATGAGGGTAGCAAAGTAATTAGACCTTGCCGTCCTCATCGCCACGAGATAAGACCTCATAGAGGATCTTAGTCGCAATCGGTCGGATTCAGACCGGCTGGATCTCCAACAGCTCTCTAGGCCCCGTCTCCGATGCTTCATCTCCCGGAGCTCCGCGTAGAACCATGGAGCCCACTGGGATCTGCACCGGGTCAGGGGCTGCATGGGTACAACTCGGTCGAGTGCCTCCTTGGCTGCCTTTTCCCAGGCGTCCACTAGGGCCTCAGCCAAGCTGTGAGTGAGGGTGGCAGGTGAAAACCCAAGCGCCGCCTGGAATCGCTCAAAGTCCATTAAGCACCTAGGGCAGAACCATCTTGTTGATTCAACAACCCCATAGCAGGGAGTGGCAAAGTGGAAGACCAGCCACAGGAGATGATGATCGGTCCATGACAGGGGCATAACAATTAGGGAACCCCCCCAGATCATCTAACCACTGTCCAGATAGGAAAACCAAATTGAGTGTGTGACCCCCCCATGAGTCGGGCTTTGAATTACTTGCATCAGGTCCATGGCCATCGTGGAAGCCATGAACTCCCGATCTAACTCAGATGATCCCCCCCAGGGATGGTAGATTGAAGTCACCCAAGATCATAAATTTGGGGAACTCAATCACCAAACCCGAGAGGATGTCGAGAAGCTCAGGCAGGGCTGCTGCTATGCGACTAGGTGAAAGGTACACCACCAGCAAGCCCAACTAAGCTCTAGGGCCACATCTCAGGAGGAGAGACTCACACCCGGATATTTGGACAACGGTGGTCTCCCGCGGACATAAGGTCTCCCTCACAACTACCGCCACACCCCCACCCCTACCCTGAGCCCGAGGCCGGTGAAGCACCCAGAAACCTGGTGGGCAGAGATCAACCAGAGGGACACCACCCTCCGGGCCCAACCAGGTTTCTGTAATGCAAGCCAGGTTCACACGCTTCTCATCAACCAGATCACGGATGAGAGGAGTCTTATTGACTATAGACCTGGCATTAAAATACACCAGCCTGAGCTCAGGTGGCTGCTCATCCTCGTTCCTGGAACCATGGGATGAAACCAGAGGGTCGGAGCACATCACTGCTTGAAGACAGCGGGGACGCACTCCCAGGTGTTGATACGATCCTCTGTTCGGATGCCTGCTGCCATTCCCTAATGTCGTGGGAATAGATAATCCCACACCCCGCTCTGGGGCCCCGGAGGCAACCAACCCCCACCCCGTCCCACCGTGATCTATCCCAGGCCTGGCTTGAATAGCGGTTGGTGGATACCCCCCAATCTCCGACCAACCCTGCAATCCCTCCCCCCTTCCTAACCCTACAAAATATTTTGATAAAAAAACAAACCAGGGGCCTCTTGTTGAATTTATCTCTCAGGGTCCCAATAATTGGGCCCGTCATCAAGAGGAGAGGTAAAAACAGAAGCGGGTCGCACCCAGGAAGGGGGCGCACCCCTGAGAGCGAATAAGTCAATGCTCGAGTAAAATAGGCGAGCCATTGTGTAAATGAGTCCAGCAAGGCATATATATTTGATTATTAAAGAAAAACAAAAATATATGCCTTGGGATATGAATTTATATAATTTATTGTGGCTTTTGTGTGAAAGCAGATGTTTATAGAATGGTGATAATTATGTGATATCCACAGTTACAGGTAATAGTAATAGTGAAAGAATCAGGGATGGATGTAGGAAAATATGGAAACTGCTTGGAACAAACAGAATGAAAAATAATATGTTGCTACAGAAATGACATAGAAAAGGTGAAGTGAAAGAAGCTGTGGATGACAAAAGTTATATGTACTACAAAAATGAGGGTGAAAGAGAAATAAATTATATTATGACATGGAGACAAAAATAATCACAAATAAGGAAACAATTATGAGTAAAAGGGGTGAAGAAAACATTTCTGATAGAAATATTTAAAAAGGTGTTTGAGTGGCAACATCAAAGAAGAGGATTCCAGTGAGTGGATGAAATTAAAAATAGAAGCAATGAAATGGGGAATGATGTATGATGGAATTAAACTTTCAGTGAGAATAATGGAATGCTTAACAAGTGTTTAGTCAGATACATGAATATACATGCATGTATGTGATGACATGGTGTTGGTTGAGACTCCAAATGAACTGCAATGAAGGTTAAGAAAATTTTATGATACAAAAATTGTATGGATGTGAGAATAAAATTGCCAATGTATCAAAGACCAAGGTAGTTGTGTTCAACAGGGCAAATGGAATAAGCAATGCAAGCCATAAAACACTGATGGAAAAATAAAGTAAGTAGATGAATGTCTGTCTTTTGGCCAAAGTTTGATTGAAGATGAGAGGAATGAATTAAGAAATCCTGGATAAACTTGCAAATATTTATAGCAGTGTGTGGTCTATTGTGAGGAATTTGTGCTAGTTGAAAGTAGAGGAAATGGCTATGTATTTATTCTGAGGAAGTAAGAACTGGGTATGTGAGAAAAAATGAGTTTAATGCATTTAAAAATTGTGTGCAATATGAAGAAGAAATTGATGCTGAATCTATGTAGATCTGATACCAGACTGAATGACCATGGCAAAAGAAATGCATAGAAGCAAGGCTTTTTTTCTCATAGAACGCTCAGAACGGTGTTCCGTCACCTTTTTTTTTGCAAAAAAAGAAGCTCCCTCTATTGGTTTTCCTAAGCCTATTGCAGGGCTAGGCAATCTTGGCTCTTTTTTATGACTCGTGGACTTCAACTCCCAGAAATCCTGGGCCAGCCATGCTGAGGGGAAAAGGAGAGGTTTCCAAGCTGAGCCATGCTGGCTCAGGAATTCTGGGAGTTGAAGTCCTTGAGTCATAAAAGAGCCTGCACTACAGGAGGACATTAAAATTATTTACAGGGTTACTTCTTTAGGAACTAAACTTTTAGAATCTAAAGCAGCTAATTCAAAAAAGCCAACAGGAAAGAACCTCAGATTTTTCATCTGCTTCTGTCTTTTGGAAGGTAAAATTAGATAACAAAATAATCTATTTCCTATGTTAACATCTCTGCAATGATGATTTCATAAAGGTAACAGGAAAGAAATGAAAAACATTTTTCTCAATGTAATATGTCTAATTTAACTGATGCTAAAATAGTATCTTTTGTACTATTTTATTTATTTATTTATTTATTTATTTATTTATTTATTTATTTATTTATTTATTTATTTATTCAGTTTATATACCTCCCTACTCCCAAAGGACTCAGGGCAGTTTACAAGGCAAAATTTAAAAACAATACAACATAAAATTAGAATAAAATTAAATTAAGTCTAGCCCCAAAAAATTAAAATCACAATTTAGAAACATTAAACCCCTCAGTCCAGACCAGATAGCTCAAAGAGCCAGGTTTTTAGGTCCCGGCAAAATGAACAAAATGTACTATTGAAAACTATTTTGAATCTAACCATCTATTACAACTAAACCACTTTAAATTAAACAATTCTTAAGAATGAAACATTCTTAATTTGGACTTTACTTTTACTGTTTAGACTGTTGTTTGTTTTGAAAATGAGATTATTTAGAATCTAGTTATGTCGCTGAGCTTGTCGATCAGAAGGTCGGCAGTTTGGCGGGTTGAATCCCAAATGCCGTGTAGCAGAGTGAGTGCCTGTTACTAGCAGTTCGAAAGCATGTAAAAATGCAAGTAGAAAAATAGGGACCACTACAGTGGGAAGGTAACAGTGTTCTGTGCGCCTTTGGTGTCTAGTCATGCTGGCCACATGACCACAGAGACGTCCTCGGACAAGCGCTGGCTCTTCGGCTTTGAAATGGAGATGAGCACCGGCCCCTAGAGTCAGAAACGACTAGCACGCACATGCGGGGGAACCTTTACCTTTACACATAACAATATATGATGTTTTCCATGGTGAGCTTAACATCAATAACATTTATTAAAAAGGCTAAAATAATTTCAGGTGGTATTATCTGTACATTAAAATTTTGTTTAGTCACAATCTTTCACTTTTCACATTCTGGAAAAGCAGTGGTCATGTATTCTAGCAAAAGATGTTGCATATGTGCATAAGCGAAGTCAGTAGCATATGCCTTTTTAAAAATATCAAACATGCAAAGAAACAAAAATAAGTCCAAAATATCTGTATCACATCCAGAAATGCCAACTTTGCAACCAATATTTCTCATCCATAACTGTGGCACACTAAGGATACCTGCATACATGCAAATGCTTCTCTGGGATCAGTTACGCAGCAGAGATTGCTTTTTCCTTCCAGTAACATATACCTAAAACCAGTTTATTGCATTTGGCAATTGTACTAAAAAAAATCTCATTGTCAACCAATATAATTCATTTAATTTAAAATCAAGTGAAAAATTGATTTAAATTATTTTATTAAAACAACTTACCGGTAATGGCAATTCTTTTATAAGAAGTTGCCTCAAACAAAATGAGTTTGACATGCCTGCTCTAGATAGTTGAATGCTCCAAAATAAATTCTATACCAGGCCTGTACATGCAACCTGCCAAGCACCCTTGGACAAAGCACAGACTTTTTTTTTTAAAAAAAGTAATAAAATCACCACCACTGCCCTAAAAGTCATGTTACCTAGTGTCTCCATGGCTTACCATGACCACGAGCTCCAACACTGTAGATGCTCCTCTAGTCACCAAATCATTGATTAACCCACCAGCATTCCTTTGCAGACCACAAAGATTTTTAATTTATCAGTGTGGGCCTTTCCTTTCTGCAAGTTGCACAGACCTCTTCTAGATTTTCCTCTTGCCTTTCCGAGTTAACTCCTTAGTTTGTCATTGAGCAAGAATTGACTTTGTAGGGAAGCATATTATCATTTGATGTATATTTAACATATGTTCTACCTTTATTTACCGATTATATAATATTTGTATGCAATCCACATGGCGAGGTTTGGGGCAGAAAAAATATATTTTTAAAATCATAAGATTAAAACATAAAAGCAGGGCTTTTTTTTCTCATTGAATGCTCTGAATGGTGTTCTGGCACCTTTCTTTTGCACACACACACAAAAAAGCTTTTGCACAAGGTATGCTACTCCCTCCCTCCCACAAGCTATGCTACTCGAAAGCCAGTAGGAATTGCTGCTGAGAGCGCCAAAAGACCCAGCCAGCAAATGTTGCACCGGCAAGTTGTCTGCAGCGAAGGTGAGTTGGCAGGAAGTTTGCATCCCTCCCTGCTGCCCAACTATACCATCTCAACTAGGTAAGTAAGAGAGGACAAGGAGTGGGAGGTGGGTTCTGAAGAGTCCATGTGCAGTCCTTCCTTGTGCTCACCTGTGTCAGCCAGGATGGTGGCCCACCCAGTGCTGGACCTGTGCCACCGTCGCCTTGCCCTGTGAGCCTAAGTGGCCACCTTGCATCGCCTGGCCCGCCACGCTTCCACCACCTGCCCCACGCAGCCCCGCCATATAGAGCGGGCCCTGCTGCTCCCACTGCACCAGCCGCACCGGCTCCAGCCCCAGGGGACAGCCCACCGCCAACACCCCTCACACCCGTGACCGCAGCAGCACCACCCCCAACCCCTCCTCCTGCCAAGATGAGAGTTCCGACACCTTTTGTTTTTTTAGAAAAAAAGCCCTGCATAGAAGTAGTTACACTGTGTAGAAAGAATGGTCTGAATTGTATGAAGGATTTATGAAAGAAAAGGGAATGGGATAGGAAGAATGGAAAAACCAAGAAAGTTGTAATTTGGGGACAATTAGTGACATTCTCCAAAAGAGAAAATAGAGAAGTATGAAGAACAAAAAATTATGGATCAAATACCATATGAACGTGGTAAGCAGGACTTCTTTGCACAAATAGAAAGATATGGAGAGATTCAATTACTAATTTTGGTATAACCTAATTTCCCCTTCTTTTTCTTAAGTTGTATTTTTAATTTGTTTGGCTTACTGTCAGGACCCACCCCAATCCACGTCTTAGGAAGACAAAAACTCTTGGAGTCAGTTCTAGTCCAAAAGGAATCTTTACCAGGACATGCTTGGTTGTGGGAATACAAGACAGGACTTACTATTGTTTTACAAATTGAAATTTTATAAAGGGTACCCAGTTCAACCCCCCTTCCCTCAACCCCATTTGGTCAGCCCCCATCCTTCTACTTCATGTCAACCCTTTCATGGGGAAAAAAAGGAACTTCGAATCTTTATGGTTATTGCCTTATTCCTCTCCCCCTCCCTTTTGATCCCCCCAGTTGAAAAGGTTTCCTTGGTCTTTGAAATAACCTAAGGCAGGCTGAATCTACATATGCTCCTCCTTCCTTGGGAGATGGCAGAATCCGTATGGGGGGGATAATGTTTTAAATATACATTTATGAATGTGATATAAATGGATTCTGACACTTACTATACTATTTTTCAATCCTTTTCTGCCCTCTGTATATAATATTGCTTTCTCCAAAAGGAAATAATGCATGTATGCATACATTTATAATTTTTCAAGATGACCAATTTTATGTAATCTGGAGGGAAATGGTGCATCTTGCAAACCAGCTATAAAATATGAAAATAGTCACAAATAATAGTGACACTGTGTCATTAACTAAGCAATTACGAGCCACACATTTTACATTAAACAAGACATCTCCCTTTTTTCTCCCACTTTTCAATTAAATGAGCAGAAGCATTCTTTAAATTTTGTCATTTTGAAAGAGGCATATTTGCATCTTTTGTCACTTTGAATACCACCTGTTTGTGCTACATCATCATTAATATTCCATGATGGTCTTTGTGTGTTTATGTGTGCTATTATAGTTTAATTGACAGGTATTTAACTATTTCATATTCAGAGACTTCACAGCTGTCACTGGTAGATAATTATCATGTAAAGGCTGGAAAGAAATCAGTTTATATTCACAGATGTCTGTTTCCCCACCTTTCTTAGTGATGTACTCCATGCCTCCAATATAAAGCCTTCAGAACAAATATCTCAGAGGTGGTTTGCAGAATATCAACTGTTTGCCCCCCAGCCAATATTTACTGACTATAACTCTTGAGACTTTGAGATCTTTCTTATTCCCAGAAGTTTACTCACTCAGCAAAAATCTAAAGAATCACTGCATCACAGTAGCTAGGGTTTTTTGGGGTCTCTTTGTTTTCTACATCTTTAATATCCCTTCACATTTTGTAGTCCATAAACCAATTCATTTATTTTATTTGTTTTGTTTTTCAATTGCCAATTACAGAGTTTTCGTGGTGGGTCCTGGGTATGTTTTAGAATAAAAACAGTAATATACAGAGAAGAAATATTAAAATAAATAAACAGAAGAGGAAGTAAAATAATGAAAATATTCCATTGTTTAAAATATAAAAGGCGCTATCTTAGTATAATACAGGCAGGTGGAAAAGGCAGACTCTTAAAATGATAAGCATAAAGACAAGAGGAAAACCTCAGGCTGGTGCTGAAAATATAGGTTTGGGCCTCCAGGGCTATTTTAATAAGAAACAAAGGATGATTAAATCTTTGTGCATTATTTATCTCTGAGCCATTCAAGGATATAGAAGCCGATATAACTTTTTGGGATTGAGCAACTGCATCTTTTAATTAGAGGCTTTAAAGACTAAGACTAAGACATTAAAACTGCCTCTCAAAGTAGTTGATGCAACCAGTTGGAAAGGCTGATGTATCCAAGGGAGACTTGAGGCAGTCCAAAGTGCCTATAATACGTTTTACCTGTAGACTGTATTTACCTGCATCACCATGGAGCCTAATTGGATTGTAGCAGTTTTGAAAGAAAAAACCCCTCAAATTTATGGAGAAAGCTTCAGGTGTCTGGAGCAGAAATCAAAGAAGGACGATCAAATGGTCACATGTGTGATAGTATCATCTCACAAATGGTGTGACATATTTATGTCAACTCTCACTGATTATAATATAATTGTGGCTTTTGTAGGATATTATTATATGCAATATTATATGTGTAACAGCTGTGGTGGTACAGTGGATAGACTACAGTATTGCAGGCTAATTCTGCCAGCAGTTCAGCAGTTCTATTCTCGCTGGCTCTATGTTGACTCAGCTTTCAATCCTTCCGAGGTAGGTAAAATGAGGACCCAGATTGTTGGGGGCAATATGCTGACTCTGTAAACCACTTAGAGAGGGCTGTAAAGCACTATGAAGTGATATATAAGTCTAAGTGCTGTTGCTATTGTTACAGCTTCTCTCAATAAAATGTGTGTGTGCATGTGTGTGTGTGTGTGCGTGTTCCCAAATGCACAATATTTTCCCTTGCTTTGGTGCAGATTGCTCCGTTGATAAGATCAAGAGTATCAAATACATAGGCCTATCACTAACCAGAAGAGTGGATGCTTACTGTATAACTGCAATTATTTACAACAGTTTTCATTAAATTAACAATATAAATTAGTTGCTTCTCCAAAATGCTCTTCACTGCTCTCATATTGTCACATAGTTTACAAGTCTGACCCAGAATATGGTTGACTATAAAGTCAAAATTAAGATATTTTTTTATACTGCCCTTGTGACTAACTCTAGAACTGTGGATTTCCTAAAAATAAACACATTTATCACCAACCTTAAATGAAAGAATCCTGAGAATATTTTGCCTAAATCAATCACCCAGATATAAAAGTGTAGAATGTATATAAAATGCATATAAAGCAATGGTGGGATTCAGTCAGTTCGCACCACTTCAGTAGAACCAGTAGCTATTTTTTTGTTGCCTAGGCCCAGAATTGACTTCCAGAAATAGCATCCACACAGAGAACTGGTTGTTCACATATTTGCATCCCACCACTGATATAAAGTATTTGTTTTACTTCAAATGGTAGAGATATTTCTCACTGAAAGAAATGCAAGGTTGAATCATGTCTAAAAACAAAAGACATATTTTAAACAACAACTAGAATAAAATGATTTTTTCCCATACAAATTTAAACTAAAATTATCCAGCTGCTTTTCTTAACTACTAGTTGAGGTTTCTTTCACATCTACTACCGCCCCATACCATTATAAAAATGGCTTTTTATTTATTCTGCCTAAGAAACAGGATTAAAAGCAGGAAAAAAATCCTATATTTGATAATTATGAAAAAAATATTGCTTTTTAAAAAAATGTTTTATTGATTTGTAAAAATTACAATCTTTAGTGCTTAGGAAACAGCCTGTTATCTGGGTGCACCTATTTAACATTAACTTCTTCAAGTTCAGTACAGCAGAATCCAATATTTTTTCCCTGGTCCTCCTTTCTTCCCCATATTTCCCCCCCTCATTACACAGTTTTGATTCTTAGTACTATTGATGTATATACATAGTTAGATATAAACATCTTCATCATATTTTACTAATATTATGCAAATAACAATAATGTCAATTCATACATCAGTATCCTGTTTTCCGCGCTCTCATTAAAGTTTGATTTCCCATCAATATTTGAAGTATCCTTGTCAGTTATGATTTTCTCAATATTAATTACATTTATATAGCTAAAGATCTTATTCATATCAATCCTCTTATTTTTATATTTTCCATATCAAAAAAGAGAAAACAATGCTATTTTAATTCTAAATCATATCTTCCATTATAAAAATCTAGTTATATTTAAGGGTCATCCATTCTTTGCCTCATATTCAAACATGTATTTAAACAGATAATGCCCCCTCTAATAGATCAAATCCTCTGTTTTCTAAATCTCTCATTTTCTTTCTTTGCCAAGTAGCTTTCCAAGCCAATTAAATCACCCAGAAATTTTCTTTCTATTTTTGTGAAAGCTGCTTTCCATGAGAAAGACAATTTAGGTAGGGTATTTTTTGGGGGGAGGGGAACTCCACCCATCCACATTGCCTAAACAACTCCTACCTTCCTTGTCCCTCAATTTCTCTTTTTATTTTTGTCTCCCAAGTTGTAACATTTCCCCTGACAGCTGTATGTTCCATTTTTTAAAATCTTCTTCCTTATCAGGTGTATTTTGGAGACCTAAGGAGTAAAGGATCTTTTGCATTTTCATTGTTAAAGTAGGTCTTGCAATATTTTATTTGTGTATGGCAGTCCATATTTCCTTCTATCTCCTCCGTCTCTAGGTCCATTATTTTTGCTTCATCCTCTGATTTCTAATTTATTTGTTCATCCTTTGTAGTCATTGTCTGGGAACTTTCCAGTTGTAGCTTCAATTGGGAGATTTGGTCATTTATATCATCTAGGTTATTTTTAGTCTCATCACAGTTTCTTTTTATGTCCTCTTTGTGTGCAACAATTGTTTGATGAATTAGCTGTAACATTGAATATAATTCTTTCTGAAGGTGTTTGTTTTTTCTTGAGGCATCATTCCTAAAAATCCTCTAGTTAGTATCATCAGTCTCAGTAAGAATGGAACAAAGTTTCCTTTGGTTTTCTGGTCTTTATATGTAGCCTTTATATTCCAGTCCTAATGGCAATATTATATAGTAATCCTTTGTCTCAAGTATCCTGAAGATTTTCAGTCAGGCAAGATTGTAATCCACAATGTTCAAAGTGTTCAAAAAGTTCGATCTCCCTGAAAAAAGCTCAAATGTTTCTCCCACCAGATGTATTCAAAAGTCATTTTTTTCTTTCTCTCCCACTAGCTCTTGAGATTAAAAGTCCAAGCTCAGTAAGTATTTATAGTCCTAGAAAGTCAAGATGATAAGTATGCCAAAATATTTTCCTTTATTGCCAGCTGTTCTCCCTTAAGTCACCAAGCAGCCAAGGAGCTAGTTATAGTACTATAGTCAAATCCACCATTAGATGTCATTCAAAATCCATTTTCCACTCTTAAAACAAAGGGTTGATTTCTTATATTTCACCTCAAGGTTTTTTTTTCCCCAAAGAGAAAATTTTAACAATTATCTCAGTTCTCAAATTTATAAAAACTGTAGCTTTGTGTTACTTCCACTTCAGTATTAAGTATTTCTGTTCCCCATAAAAAATTTGAAATGCAGCTTCCGTTCACATCTGGAAGTTTTTAGCTTCTTGGGAGCCTTTTCCAGGAAATTCAGTTGTAAAAATAGTAAAGAAAGGATCAATATTCTCACTCAGTTCCAAACATGCTGTTTACAATGTGCTAATTGGTGCTTTTGTTCCTCAGTTGTCAGCAGCTAATGGCCTGCTGCAGAGATGTAGCCGGTCTTTCCCCTACCAATTTGGAGTCTTTCCCTGGATCAAACAGAAAGACTGCTGTTTCTCTGTGATGAACAAGGCTTCCTCCTTCTTTGTCGCCTCTTCGGGGTGACTTTAGGCCCTTTTCAGGACCCCCAGCAGGGCAAAATTGGGCACAGAATGCAGGCCTTGCCTTCTGCATCCGTTTTGCTGTGACACAAAAGCCTCAGAAATTGTTGCTTATCAAGTTCTTCCCACATACCTGGGATAGGAAAATGTTTAAATAATATTAAAAGTATCATCACAGGATGTAAATTGGTCCAAATAAAGCTGCTTCTGGGAGTTGACTGATGGTTTTCATTGGTGCCCCAGATGTTTTGGGGTTGCACACCCAAAACCCAAAGAACTTATCACTGTTCATATTACATTAGCTTTCTTTTGTCACAGTAATTCTACTTCAATTTGTATTTTGTGATTTTCTCCTGTTCTTTCTCTTATCTTCTGCTACCTCCAGGAATTGCAACAGATTGTCCATATGGAGGAGATGGGCTAACCTGGCAGATGTTTTTGATGCTTTACAACTATGAACTGACTTGTTCAGTGTTATTGACAGAGGGATCATTGCAGTGTGGCAAACAGTAGTGGTGATGTAAGACTCTCTGAAAGATTCCTCTCTTGATTATAACCTACCATCATTGGCCAGCAACCATTGCGTCATTCATGTTTCTATTGATTCCTATTATTTCTTGACACTTGATTATCCAGTCATGTGGCAACGGTTTTCTTGAAAACCATCCAAGCTTCATTCAAGTGGATCTTCCTTCTTTTGCATGGTCTCAAAATCATCTCCTTAATTAGGATTTTTTTTTAAAAAAATCTTGAATGGCTTTCTTTTCTGCTGAGGTAGAAAAAGCTTGTTTTCAATTAGATGCCGTTGGACTGCATCAACAACCACACCCGTTAACAATTTGAAAGTGGTTGGTAAGCAGGTGATTGGTCTGCAGTTTGCCTGGTGCTGCCCCTTTTGTCGAATATTTCATTATCACATACTTTTGACAGATGTTAATCAATCTTCATTTTACCTCCTTGCAGTATGTTGTTAAAATGCCTGGCTATAAGTAGGTATAGATCAGTCAGATGTTTCAATTAAAAATTATACAGGTCATCTTGACCTTGATTCTTGAACTTTCTTGTCAATTTTTGATCTTTCCTGTCTTTTTCTCTACCATTTTGGCTATTATTGTAAGTTATTTCATCTCAGTTTCTTTTTTATTCTTATCTATTTTTATCCAAGCCAGATTCTTCTTGTATTTCTTTGGGTTGGCCCGTATCTATAGTTGTCACAGAACTTAAATGTTTCTTCTTTGTTCTGTGTTGACTGTTTCACTGCAGTTGCTCTGCTGATTGATTGGTAGAAAATTGGAGATTCTGCATTTAGTATACAATTTGAGCTTCTTATCTGCTGATCTTCTTGGCTGTTATTTGCTGCTTTATTATTTCTAGGGTTTTCTTAATTGTCTTTGTTTCTAGGTGATATTTCTTGATCAGGTGATCTTTGGTCTTCTTTTTCTTCAGCTTCTTTTATTTCATCTCTTCTAGCTTGCTTGCATCTCATCTTAGCATTTGAACATATTTTCCAGCATGATTTTCCATGTTGATAATCCATTGGATTTTTTTGGATTTCTTCTGTGTTGATTTTTCATCCCAGATATTCAGTTATAACTACAGCCATGTTATACATTAGTTGTTTTTTTTCCTTGCAGCGAGCTCATGTTTATATTTATATTGACATCTTTTAATACTTGTGCTAGCTGCTTCTATGTAACAAGCAACTTATTCTGTCATTTTTATATTGTTCTAGATAAGAATTATTTTTTGTTTAAATTTTTTGTTAGTTCTTTCTGAGGAAAAGGCAGTGGAGAGAGTGGAAGCGAAAGCAGTTCAACAGCTACACTAGATTCTTCTACTGCTGATTTCCCCAGATTTGACTCTACAGTCTGAACTACTTCTGACAAGGCTTTTCTCTGGGTAGACCTTTGCAGTTCTTTCAATTTTTCTTTGAATGCTTTATTTTGTATTATAAATTGATGTTGATCTGCTTCTGTTGTGTTATTTCTGATTCTGAATGTTTTTCTTTCCAGAACTGGTACACACAACCCCTTACACCGCCATGGGCAAAAGTCTAGCTGAGCTTCAATGGGGCAGGCGTTTGATTACCAAACTGGACAGGCTTCACCCCAACAGAGTCGCCTTAGACACTGCACAGCCAAAAGCACCCAAAAGCTTGCAAGTGGGTGACTGGGTTTGGACCCGGAATTATGGGCAAGGGGCTTTGTGGGTGGCAGCAAAGGTTGTTAAATTATCAGAACCACTCTCCTATGAGGTGGTTCTGGAAAATGGGCAAGTCATTCACCGGCACATTGATCAGCTGTGTTGGTGGCTAGCAGATCAGTCGCCAGCTCAGGACTCCCAAAGAGGGACAGACACAAGGTCCACAGGACAGTGGTCCAACAGAGCAGTTTGCATGCTCTGAAGGAGCTCTTGCGAATGGTGATGGGAACATGGCTGTCGAAGAGTCCCCTCCTGACACACAGACAGTATCCCAGGATCTGGACAGACAAACTGCACTGAGAAGCAGCCCTGCAGACTTTGCTGCACAATTGGACTTTGGTTTGGGCCGACCGGAAGTGGCCAGCAAAAGGGACTCAAGTCACCCTGATTCCACTGAACCTCAGAGCCCTGGTCTACCCAGCCTGGCAGGCAAGCAGGTAGACCGGGAGTTCCCTGTAGCTCCTAAACATTCTGAACAGTCACGAAGGCCACCTAAGTATCTGCAAGATTATGTAAAACAAATGAGAGTTTCTGCTATCCAGAGGGAAGGAGTGTAATGTATTGACCTTATCTGTGTAATTCATTTGTTTTATGTCTAACTGCTTGCTTAATGGCTGACCTACTTTTGTATGTTATGTAACAGTTGCTAGGTTGAGCTAGACTTGCTGTCTCCAGCCTGTTAAGTAGGTTTGGGGCAGGAAACTGCTACTTTAAATCTATTGGTCACCACCTAGAGGCCAACTGTATAAATAGCTTCACATCAGCTATTAGCTTGCTTCTGTTCTGTTCTGACTTTGAATAAACTTGTTGCTGTTTGAACACTTTGTCTCGCTTAACACCTTCAAGAACCGAATACTTAACGGGGGAGGTGCTGGAGTCTTTTCCTCTTTTGGGCTGGTTGATTGTCTCTTTTGTATAATCTATAGATGTTGTTAATGTATATGTGTCTACTGGTGGCTGATTTGTCAGAGAGACAGGCTTCTAGAAATTCCCTGGTGTTTTTGGATTTGGCCTGATCTAGGATTGTCATATTTTTCCCAATTGAAATGATGGTTAAATCTGTCTATATGTTGTGAAATTACAGATTTTTCATCATGTCTTTTGATGTTGGTGTTTATGGATGCTGCCAGTCTTCTGCCTGTTTGTCCTACACAGAAACTATTCCATCTCTTATAATAGTTTTTCAATCATTCAGCAAAGTGCAGCAAAGCTTTGACGTTTAATCAAAGCTCTATTTACAAGGAAAGTTTAAAGTTGAGATAAGTCAGCAAACTGCTATATAAATATAGGTAGTCCTCATTTAGCAATCAGGACTGGCAATTTGATTGTTAAGTGAAGCTGGTGCTAAGTGAAAACATGAGTGCTTTTATGATCTTACTTCACAAACTGATTTTTCTTTCCTTTAAGGATCTGCTAAGATTATAAATGTGAGGGCTGGTTTGCAAAGTTATTTTTTCATTACAACCATAATTGCAATGTTTATTTAGGTGGGTAAACAAAGCAATCACTAAACAACGATTATCTGTTGATTAAAGAGACTAAATGGGTCTTCCCACAGACATAAAAATTCAGAAACTTTGCCTGATTTTCAGGGAAAATTGCCAGGTTATTCTGGTTCCCTCTATGCCATAGAAACAAGGGCAATTTCTTTTGAGCACAAATGGGCATCTATATAAATGAGTAAGATGAGAGAATGAATGTAGTTCATGTGAACAGTATGTCAGTATCTAAATTATGTATATGCTTATGGTATATTTAAAAAAACAACAGTAATCCATGCAACATTTGCCTGCAAGCATGCGTATGCACAGCACCCTGATCCAAGGTCTTGGGAAATAATCTGGCAGGCCAATTGCTCCAGTGTAAGAAAAACAACTGCATAATAACTGAAAAGCAAAATATGGATGATAGAACTCACAAAGCTGTTTCTTATTCAGTTGTTTTGTTAGATCAGTTGTAGCAAACAGCAACCATTTGTGACATTTTATTTAATTCTACTTGTACAAAATTGCATTAATTTTTTAAAAGTCAACATTAATCCTACTGGTTTCAAGATACATGATATTATGTAAGATTCTGCTAATGAGCCTCATCCTCTGTGAGAATTCAGAACTACCAATTGTCTGTCTGCAAAGGAATGGAATTAGTATTCTTTTCCATCAATGTGTGGGAAAGACAAGCCAAAGCACAAAGTGATATTTTCTGCAGTGTTTCAGTGAATTAGACTACAATCTCAAATCTTCTTCATTCAGCAGCTAATATGAATTTCAGTGATGGTGCAATTAGATAATTTTAGACATACTGATCTTCTGATTTGCCTGCTTTAGACATGCAGTATATTTTGCTGATGCCACAATCAGGTCTGCATTTGAGTGAAACCTCCTGGTCATTCACTAAATAGACTCCTAAATGAAGATTGACGGCACCACTGAAACTGGGTACTAGAAATTTTGACCTGGCCTCCAAATATATTGCATTATTTGCCTTACATCATTCCAGCCAAAGTGTTGCTTTTCCACCTCAAGGAGTGAATGTGAAGGTCAGGGAGATAACTCCATAAAACCATTGTATCACATATAATCTGATGAGCCCATAAAGCATGTCATACTAAAACTGTTTACTAACTTTGTGAGAAGGCCACCTATATGTTCATTTTACATAGCTGGATTTGTTTTTTAGAATCTGTGCAAATTGATCCTAGCACAGAGCCGAATGCTGTCTAAACAAACCAATAGGTAATATTTGTAATTATTGAGATAAAGATGATAAGTAACAGGCCAGTCATGTTAAAGGTTTAGTGGTTTCTAGGAAATCAATCTTTTGTGCAAACTCACTGTAAAGACATTAAATCAGTCAGTGTTTTGTATAGGCTGCTCGATGTAAATTTAATTTAACTGCCAGCCCCTCTCCCCACCCCAAACTTGACAGCACCTTGAGTTGCAATTTAATGTGTGTAAAATAAAGTCCCTGGTCTGCATAGCCTGTCAGTTTACCTTAATAAAACAATAAAGAATGCTGATCTCAGGAGACAAAGAAGACTATTTGCTGACAACCATTTTTTATTTGGCAGAAAAGGAGAAGAAGAAAATATCTGTAGCTCATTTGGACTATGGACTCTTTGGTGCTCTCTGAGCTTGATTGTTTGCTTGCAGACATTTCATTACCCAGCTAGGTAACATTATTAGTGATGTTACCCGGTCAAGTAATGAAATGTTTGCTAGCAAACAACCAGGCTCAAAGAGCACTAAGGATTCCATAGAGACTATCTTGTTTTCCTTGCTTCCTGACGTTGTACCAACTGTGATCTAATGAAATATATGACTAGTTAAGTCAATCTTCAAATGTCTGTCCTGATGCAGAAAAAAGAAAGGTTTCCTATGTGTTACTCAGATCTTAAAATATTATTTAGGGAGAATCAAAAGCAAAATAACCTAAAACAGTCCTTCAAGAATTGAATGCGCTCAAAGACTTGTTTGAAATGGTATGGGACTTCCTGCCTGAGCTCTAACAGACCTCTGAAGTCAGTCTGTTATTCTGTTAATTATTACATGTATAGATTATGTAGCTGAAATTTATTTAGATAAATTATTATATCTATGTGATTGAGTGGTGTGGTGGCCTAGATGTGGAGCTCTCTCCTCACAATCAGGAGGCTTTGAGTTTGATCCTAGGTAGCAGCAGATACCATATTCTTCTCTCTAGGCACAAAGAGAAAATATCTGCTCCGAACTCCATGTAGGAGTCAGGAAGGGCACCAAGTCATTAAATGGTCAGCTCCATTAAATCGCCTTTTAACATGATTGTTAAAAGACAAAATTATATTTATATGATCATGAACTGAAATTTGAGGAATGAAATCTATGCGACTTTTACAGTATGCTCTTTGGGATAGTCTTGATTTATTCAGCTATAGTGATCAAATTGCAGAGTGGACACTGTTATAATCAGACACAGAATAATTAGACACAGAAGTAAATTGTTCTAGTCTAAGAGTTTGATCACATCTCACTTTTGTATCTCTAGTTCTATTGTACCTCTAGTTCTTGTCAACGTTAACCGATGGATGAAGGAACTTGTATGGTACTATTTGAGCTAAACCATTTAATAATGGTATGGAACAAGTTAGGAGTTGAGAACTAAAAATGAAATTATAAGATTAGAAGGAAATTCAGAAGGCAGAATAGAATGATGATGCAGATGTTGAAGCAAAGTCCAAATGTAGTGACAAAAGACACAATGGATCAATATTTGGGTAACAGGAGAGAAATATTCCTGGCTACTTTGACAGGTGTAAATAGCCCACATCTGGAAAGTTCTTTGATGGGCAGTAGCCACTATTCTTAAGGATCAAATCTCCACTATTGCTGTTGCCATCTATGTTTCACTATCCAGAGGTGGTGGCTATTACTCTAGCTACGGCTAGTTGAAGGGAGTTGTTACAAGTCTGCTAATTCTCACCATTTTAATTAAATGTACTTGAATATAGCTTTAATGCTCTGGTAAAAAAACCTGTCCCAAGCCTATTTAACTGTGCATGTAACACAGCCAGTCTCTAGAGTTTTCTGTTCCACAAAAGAGCAGGAAAGAAGTAATTAATCAGGTAGGAGAGGAAAAAACCTTTTAAAATGTAGTTATTTGGGGGATTGCAGCTGTCTCTGTCTACTCTATTGATGAAGGTAAGATTATTTTTCATCTTGATGCACCAACATTTAAGTTTGAATAATGCTTTCTGAACAGTAAGCAACGGCTTACCACAGATTCTATATGGTTTGCAAAGGAAAATGTAATCTTTCCTCTGCCTTCTTCCTATCTTATGAGCTGCTTAACTCATACTTTGCATCAGTCTTCACACAAAAAGAAACTATAGCCCAACATACCAAAAAACCACTGCAAAAGACAAATTAGAAACAAAGTTAAAACAAGCAAGAAAGTGATAAAAGAACATATATCCGACCTTGACGAATATAAATCACCGGGACCTGACAGATTACATCCTAGAGTTCTGAAGGAGCTGGCAGATGTTATCTCAGGACATTGTACCACATCCTGGAGCACTGGGGAAGTACCTGAGGATTGGAATAGAGCTCATGTGGTTCTCTCTTCAAGAAAGGGAAAAAAAACCAGACCCAGGGAACTACAGATCAATCAGTTTAACATCAATACTTGGGTGATCCTCTAAATCAAAAGATCCTATATAATCAAAAAACAGATCTGCAAAAAACTAGAAGCAAACAAAGTTATAACTAATAGCACGGGTTTGTTAAAAACAGATCATGCCAAATCAATATTATTTCATTCTTCAACAAAGTGACTAAACTAATAGACCAGCAAAAGACTGTGGACGTAGTATACTTAGACTTCAGTAAGGCATTTGTTAAAGTAGACCACAACCTATCCCTTGGTAAGATAGAAAAGGTGGAATATATAACATCACCACCAGATGTAGCTGGTTGGCAAACCGTACTCAATGAGTAGTCCTCAACAGCACTATATCCACATGGAGAGAAGTAAGCAGTAGGGTACCACAAGGTTCCATCTTAGGCCCAGTGCTCTTCAATATCTTAGAAGAGGGAACTGAAGGGGAATTCATCAAATTTGTGGATGACACCAAACTGGCAGGGGTAGCCAACACCCCAGAAGACAAACTCAGGATCCAAAAAGATCTTGACAAACTTGAACTATTCAACAAAATGAGTTTTAATGTGGAGAAAAGCAAAGTTTTACATTTAGGTAGGAAAAATCAAAGATACAAGTACAGATTGGGCAAGACCTGGCTTAAAAATAGTAACTGTGAGAGGGACCTTGGAGTCTTAGTGGACAATCACTTAACCATGAGCCAGCAGTGTGCAGCCGCCGCCAAAAAAGCTAATATAATCCTGGGTTGTATAAACAGAGGCATAGAATCAAGATCATGAGAGGTATTACTACCACTTTATTGAGGCAGGACATAAAAGTGAGGCATAAAGAAAACACGTGTATTAGTTAGAAAAGAACAAGGAAATGGAAAATGCCAAACCACGAGTTCATCTGTCTCTCACATCTATTTAGTCAAGCATAGAGCTGTGATACATCTAACCACATATGTCTCGTTTGTAGCTAACCACAAACATGGTGCTAGAAACTTAAGTGCTTCTACAAGGAACCTGTGACCTCGATCAGTAAAAGGTTGCAAGATATTTAGCTAAATTGAGCACGGCAACATGGGGGGCTGGGGGCTTTACGACAAGGGGAGTTGGGGGCTGTAATTCAAGTAACCAATCAATGCTCATAAGTTACATTTCCGTGTTTTGCTACTTTTGAAGACAATATATGTACTTGCTTTTCCATGAAAACCTGTTCAGATATTGATATTGCTTTTTGTCTGAACCTTTTGCGCAAAATAAAACAAACTTTTTTTGATTCCGGGGTCTGAGTCTTTTGATTCTGCAACATTATAAAACCTAGTAAGACCACACCTGGAATGCTGCAGCCAATTTTGGTCACCATATCACAAAAAAGATGTTGAGAGTTTGGAAAAAAATCAGAGAAAAGTAACTAAAATGATCAAAGGCCTGGCTTGGCTAGTCTAAAGAAAAGAAGAAATAGGGGAGACATGACAGAAGTATTCCAGTATTTGAGGGCCTGCCACAAAGAAGAGGGGATCACTTTATTGACCAGAGCTCCACAGGGCAGGACAAGAAAAAAATGGTTGGAAACTGATCAAAGAGAGAAGCAACCTGGACTTAAGGAGTAACTTCCTGACAGTGAGGACAATTAACCAGTGGAACAGCTTGCCTCCAGAAATTGTGGGCCCTCCATCACTGGAGATTTTTAAAAAGAGGCTAGACAGTCACTTATCTAAGATGGTCTAGGTTCTCCTACTTGAGCAGGGGGCTGGATAAGACCCCCAAGGTCTACAAGACCCCCTTCCAGCTCTATTCTATTCTTTATAAATATCTATGATTTAGAAAGGTCATTCATAACTGAGTAGAAGCTTAAGATGTCAAAATTAATTTCAGAGCTTTGGAGAATGACTGAAATAGAGAGACCTGACATCAGTTTTTGGGTGAAGGTAAAATAAGGAAAGGATGTTTCTGACTTCCACTGAACAGTCAACACATTTCACAGAAACCAGGTCTCAGCAGGGATCTGCAGTCAATCCTATCCATTTCCTATCCATTTCAGTAAATTTTATTACTAGGTAACATGAATGGAGGATTTCAAAGCAAGTTTATGTGCACTGCATTTTTACTTTACAGTTTTTGGATGGAGTTTTCCAGGAAACCCCCGAGTGCAGAGTAGGCAGTGAAATAGAAATCACAGAAGATAATAATGGGAAGCTACTTCCAAACTGCTGTCAGTGATCTGCAAAAATCTAGATGCATATCGGATGTCATTAATAATTTGGGAAATTAGTTTTGCTACTATATGGTAGATGTTTTGCAGCCCAAATATAGTATGTCTATTAATGATACCAAGAAAATGTCATGGACATGTCCATACTGTTGGTTACCAGGAAATGAATTTGACTGAAGACTACTTCAAACACTTTGTGTGTCAGGATGCCATGTGATAGAATATCAGGGTTTAGAGATGGAATCGGTATGTATATTGGTTTTGGAGACTTTGACATAAGATTCAGCCTCTCCAGTTCCCAAAAGCTTTCAAAGATTTCTGTTTCCAAAAGGTCATAAAAGGATGTACAGCAAAGACAGACTGGAAATATAAACTGAATCTTCATCCTCTGGATATTCACAGTGCCTCTTCCTTAATTATATGGTGAAAACTATCCCTTCTTCAAATAAACAGAACATAAAATTCTGTCTTCCTCTCTCCCACACTATTGGTCTATTGGCAGAATATTGCTTAAATGTGTTTTTAAGTTCCAGCAAGAATAAAATTTCAATTTAGGAGGCAGGATCCCATTTGCCTCTGAGCAAAAGCTGCATCCCACTGGCTCATTTTACTCTTTCTCTAATCAAAGATAATTATGATACTTTAGGACTGGGTGATCTAGACTTGATGTTAAACAAATAAATTACACTATCCCTACTCTCAAGGATTTGGTAAAAATGTGAATCAAAAATAAGCTGAATTACTTCTTCCCACATTGAAAGCCATTGATAAGTAATTCATTTATTTGAAGGATGGACTTAGAAAAGGGGAATGTCTATACTTTTTTTCAACCTAACTCTGTTACTGCCCATAAACAAAAGAGTCATCTGGACAGATTCCTGCTCATCCCTTGCTTCTTACTATTAAGTATTTGAAATTTCTATGTAGGACATAAAATTGTAATTCAATGATACACTGAACCACACAATTTGTTATACAAACCTAGTATGTATGATTGGTTAGTTCAGTAAATGTAAATGTAACTCCAGAAAGCCTTATTAATTGTGTTAACAATCATATTAAGTCAAATTAAGAAGCATATAGTTGAGCTGGACTGAGTATGAAAGCTAGGTAGATTTGGGTCTGGTTAATACTTGGGTGGAGACTTTCAGAGAATGCCAAGACTATAGGATAGACTGGAAGATGAGAAGACATCAGGGAGAAAAGCTGTAATTTTGGCTCTTCGCCTAAAACTGTTACTATAAACAAGGAATAGTCACTTGGGCAGATGTCCCTTGGCAAACTACTTCTGTATAATTGCAGGACATAGAACAAGACCTACAGAGAAGCATGAGAGAAAATAGTCCTAATAAAGGAGAATATTTGTAGCTCAGAGTTGAAATGAAGGGTCCTTGGTGCTCTCTGAGCTTGGTTGTTTTCTGGCAGATGTTTCATTGCCCAAATTAGGTAATATCATCAGTGCTGTTTCCCAATGCCATTTCTTGCTCCAGCTGGATATGAAGCCCATGTAAGTGGGAGAAGATCAGAGTCATATGGATCCAATTAGCATGTTGAATATATGATACAAAAATTACATCACAGAACTGATTGCAATTTGAAGCAGTTGCATTCTACTATAATAAGCTAGAGGAATAACAACATGCTAAATAGCACCAACACCCATAGTAGAGATCAAGCAATTCCAGTCATTTTGAGCAATAGTGAGAGCAGTTAAGAGTGTAGTTCAGCAACAGCTACAGAGATTCCAGACTTCTGCTTATGCAAAGTTTCTGACTACAGTTTTTTCAGTGGACAGTATCTGTTGCTTAAGATTTATAGTTACTGTACTGAATGCTTTTGTGGTGGTGGTGTCAGAAGGAAAGAAAGCTTTGCCTTTAACTGTACTTGAGTATTACACAAAATTACAACCAGTATTTGTTTTATCAATAGTTTCTTCTCTTGTGTATTAACTAATTTAGAGAGACAACTTTGCTGGCAGTAGGAGGAAAGAACATAGTCAGCAGCTTGGTTTGGAAGTGCAGAGATCCTCGTGTATCTTGCCTCAAATGTCCTCATTAACTTTTCAAAGCCTCCAGATTTGGTGGGATTACTACAGCCAAGTGTAAATTATGCATGTGAAATCAATGATTTCTTGCCTACATAACACTGAAAGATGCAAAGTTATGCATATTATGGAGTTGCCCAATTCCTGCTTTGTAGTTAGTAATCTATTATAGAAGAGTTGTTTTCCTACTGTTATGTTTTGGAAACTTAGTGCCTGTCTTGTGGCATTGACCCACTAATTTAGTCAGTTCTGGGCAAGACAGTTTACCCCAGAACTATAGTAGGGCAATTATGAGTCAACACTCTCTCATTATTTATATTGTGCAAACACAAAACCCCAATCAAACATGCACCATGGCCAAGTTTCACCATTCTGTCCTCTAAACCAGTGGCCCCAAACTTTTGGACACCAGGGACCGGTTCTGTAGAGAGAGGTTTTTCCATAGACAGTTGAGGGCATGGTTTCATGTGCTGCCTGCATCCTGCAAATGGGGCTTCACTTGTTTGCGTGGCCCAGTTTCTGACATGCTGCAGACTAGTGCTGATCCATGCATGGGGGTTGGGAACCCCTTATCTAAGGCCATGAGATAGAAGGGCAGAGCAACAGAAAATTATGAAACTCACTGCCAAGACAGAGCAGACCTTCCAAACATTAGCTACAAATGCCTCAGCCACATTCACCGCTGCCTAACTGATAGAGAAGGAGGTGTTACTACATTGGAATCTTCTCATTCCTGTTTTGTAGGAAACAGGGCAGAACTTTGTGTTCTGTACTGTGTAGTGGATTTTGGAGGTAGTCTTTGATCAATTAATTAACTTCCAAATTGTGGAATACAAAAGCAAAATGATATGATTAACTATCATTAGATGTGATTAGACAGAGTTAAGTGTGTTACACCCAATTTTTAATTTTAATTTGCTTCTCATTTGATTATTTTACTGCTACCTTAACTTCCACCAATCTAGTACATGTATGAGACTGAAATTCTGTAATTTCCAGAGTTTGCATCCAATCTAAATACTTTGGGCAGTTTGATATAACTTGGGTATAGAAAAGGTTTTGAGTTTTGAGAGGCCAGTCTTTGAAATATTGTATATGACAGTCTTTCCACTCTGTCACTGACATAATATGGCACCATGACAAGATGGTCCAAGAATATCTTGTTTTGAATTTTAAGGGTCACTGAGACTCAAGAGGAATGAGCGGGGCGGGGGTGCTGTTTCAACTTATATATGAATATCAGATTGGGCTACCTAAGGCAAAACTCCCATTTCTTTATTCTTCTCCCAGACTGAGATTATATAACTAAGTATTCTGTCCTGTGTAGTGGATTTTGAAGAACATATATCTCTCCCCATCTCCCCAGGGAAATTATTCCACAGTCTATTACTGCTTACCTCTGGGACATTTTTTAAATATATATTCACCTGATCCTTTCTCTTTCCCTTTAAATCTATCACTTCTAGTTATAATTGTCAGAGTCAGAGCTTTTACTTAACAAAAACTGGCTGGCTGAATTTTATTTTACTTCATTTTAGAAGGAAACCTTTATGCTACAAAGTGTTCATTTGAAATTGCTTTTCTTTCTTTTGAAACAAACATCACTATTTCACAAATATTCTGCTAAACAAAATAGCAGTCTTTGAATTGACCATATGGGTGTATGTATGTGTCTGTCTGTCCATAGGGCCAACCAATGATATTAACCACCCATTTTAAATCAAACATATACAATTAAAGTCAAATTCTCTGAGGAAAAAAATTCCAGCAGAATTTCTTTACTTTGAAGTCAGTAAAAATAAAACCACTGATTGCACAATATAATATTTCTACTGATAATGTTGTTGTTAGCTGCCAAGTCATGTCCGACCCATCGCGACCCTATGGACAACGTTCCTCCAGGCCTTCCTGTCCTCTACCATCTTCTGGAGTCCATTTAAGCTCACGCCTACTGCTTCAGTGACTCCATCCAGCCACCTCATTCTCTGTTGTCCCCTTCTTCTATTGCCCTTAATCTTTCCCAGCATTAGGCTCTTCTCCAGTGAGTCCTTCCTTCTCATTAGGTGGCCAAAGTATTTACGTTTTAGCTTCAGGATCTGGCCTTCTAAGTCAGGGTTGATCACCTCTAGGACTGACCGGTCAGATCGCCTTGCAGTCCAAGGGACTCGCAGGAGTCTTCTCCAGCACCACAGTTCAAAGGCCTCAATTCTTTGACGCTCAGCCTTTTTTATGGTCCAGCTTTCACTGCCACACATTGCAACTGGGAAGACCATAGCCTTGACTATACGCACTTTTGTTGACAGGGTGATGTCTCTGCTTTTTAGTGTGCTGTCTAGATTTGCTATGGCTTTGCTCCCCAGGAGCAAGCGTCTTTTAATTTCTTGGCTGCAGACCCCATCTGCAGTGATCTTGGAACCCAGGAAAATAAAATCTGTCACTACCTCCATTTCTTCCCCATCTATTTGCCAGGAATTAAGAGGGCTGGATGCCATGATCTTGGTTTTCTTAATGCTAAGTTTCAACCCAAGTTTTGCATTCTTCTTCTTCAACCGCAAGAAGAGGCTCTTTAGTTCCTCTTCACTTTCTGCCATTAGAGTGGTATCATCTGCATATCTTAGGTTGTTGATATTTCTTCCGACAATCTTAATTCCATCTTTTGATTCATCTAGCCCTGCCTTTCTCATGATGTGATCTGCATATAAGTTAAATAGGCAGGGTGACAGGATACAGCCTTGCTGGACTCCTTTCCCAATTTTGAACCAATCAGTGGTTCCGTGTCCAGTTCTCACTGTTGCTTCTTGGCCCACATATAGGTTTCTCAAGAGACAAATAAGATGGTCTGGTACACCCATCTCTTTAAGAACTTGCCACAGTTTGTTATGATCCACACAATCAAAGGCTTTAGCGTAGTCAATGAAGCAGATGTTTTTCTGGAACTCCCTAGCTTTCTCCATGATCCAACGTATGTTGGCAATTTGATCTCTAGTTCCTCTGCCTCTTTGAAATCCTGCCTGTACTTCTGGTAGTTCTTGATCCACATACTGCTGGAGTCTAGCTTGAAGGATTTTAAGCATAACTTTACTAGCATGAGAAATGAGTGCAATGGTGTGATAGTTTGAACATTCTTTGGAATTGGAATGTAAACTGATCTTTTCCAATCCTGTGGCCACTGTTGAGTTTTCCAAATTTGCTGGCAAATTGAGTGTAGCATTTTTACTGCATCGTCCTTTAAGATTTTGAATAGCTCAGCTGGAATACTGTCACCTCCACTAGCTTTGTTGTTGCTCAGCTTTTCTAAGGCCCACTTCACTTCACATTCTAGGATGTCTGGCTCGAGGTCAGTGACCACCTCATTGTGATTATCAGGCATGTTAAGCTCATTCTTGTATAGTTCTTCTGTGTAATATTGCCACCTCTTCTTCTTTTTTATTTTTTTAATTAAAAAGTTTTAGAATACATTTTATCTTTAACAAACAACAAAAACAAAACAAACAAAAAAGAAAAGAAAAAGAAACACCCCCCCAGCCCCCTTCCCTCCCACCCTCCCCAACCCTCCCCAACCCCACCCTCCCTTTCCCCTCCCCCCCCACTTCCCAGAGCAAAATACAGGGTATAAAAATACAATCATAATCTATCTTACACAAACAATCCTGAACTATATAGACTATCGAACTTTTAACTCATATAGATAAATTCCAAACATATATATATATATATATCATATCAATAATTATTCAAAAACAAGATAATACTTTTCAATCTACCCAATAAAAACAATCACAAATAAAACAATTTATATCAATTGTCTAAAGCTGTTCTTCTTCCCAACTAAGCTTTAAATTCATATTATCCTGATATATTATACAAATTAAAATACCATAGATTACTTCCAAACTTAAATTTTTTTATATAATCACATCATTCTTATATTCTTATATTCTATTACCTACTCCAATATTGCCCATAAAAGTATTACAAATTAATTTCAATCACACATAAAACAATTTATATCAGTTTTATAAAACTATTCTTCTATCCAACTAAACTTTAACATACTAAAACCAAATTTATACAACTTTTCCTTCTCCTAATGTATTATACAACTTAAAATACCATACATTACCTTCCAGGCTTAAAACTTTCCATCCAAATAACAAAGCATAACCTACAGAATATCAATAAACACGACTACAAATCTTCCCAATTAAATTTTCATAATCATCTTAAAACTAAAGCAACACAAAATATTATATAATTATTTTATAAGGGTGAAAAATGAATCCCCAAATACTTAATCCTTCTAGCATCCTTATTACATTATTATCTCTTGCAATTATGCAACTAAATCCTCAGGTTTGCTTCATTCTTCCAGAAACAGCACACCTCTTCCAATTTCTGGCCTTCTCCCGTGGTGATGAAATTTGACCCACTCCTGTAGCTTTCACATCTGTCTGCGTTAACCCTTCAACATCTTGTGGATTCTCTCTGGAACATTGAGGCTCTCTGTCACCTTTTTTCTTTGTAGACTCCAAAGACGGTATGGGGACTGCTTTTAAAACATTACTGTAAAAGTCACGTGCCTGAATCACCGTGGTAAGACAATGCCTCGTACCTTCATAAGTCACCACCATACCCTCTGGTATTTGCCATCTAAACTTAATATCACGTCGTCTCAATTCTTGTGTCAAAAAAGCAAATTCCTTCCTTTTTCTTAAAATTCTTGCAGGAATCTCTTTTAAAATCAAAACTTTTTGCTCATCCATTACAAAATCAATATTATAGGAGGCCTGGATAACTTCATTTCTAATCTTTCTCTTTGTGAAATAAACCACCACATCTCTGGGTAATTTCCTTTGTCTTGCAATCCACGAATTAACATGGAAGATTTTATCTATATCTTCCATTATTTCATCTGCTGGTCGCTCCAACACCCCTTCCAAAACCTCAGAAACCATTTTCGTCAAATTTTCCTTAGAATTTTCTTTTAGGCCTCTGATTCTCAAAGCAAACTCCATCTGAGAATTTATTTATTTATTTATTTATTTATTAGTTTTTATAAACCGCCCTTCTCCCGAGGGACTCGGGGCGGTGTACAGAGGAAGGACGAAGAATACAGACCGAACAATAAAATAATAAGAAACACTAATGAACACAAACTGGGACCCCAATTAACGCTATCATGCCAGGCCAGCCTGCTGGAACAAAAAAGTTTTTAAGTCGCGACGGAAGGTACGGAGGTCAGGGGCCATCCGGATTTCGGTAGGTAAGGTGTTCCAGAGGGCTGGCGCACCCACTGAGAATGCCCTCCCCCTGGGGGCCACCAGCCGACATTCCTTGAGCGGTGGCACCCTGAGGAGGCCCTCTCTGTGGGAGCGCACAGGACGGTGGGGTGCTGACATCGGCAGAAGGTGCTCCCGTAGGTAGTCCGGACCCATGCCATGTAGGGCTTTGAATGTCATTGTTAGAGAATACTGTGTCGAAATCAAATCATAATCCATTTTCTCTATCACATTTTCAGTTTCTGTCATTTTGGCTTCCATTTTGCCACCTCTTCTTAATCTCTTCTGCCTCTGTTAGGTCCCTGCCATTTTGGTCCTTTATCATGCCCATTTTTGCATGGAACGTTACCTTCATCTCTCCAATTTTCTTGAAAAGATCTCTGGTCCTCCCTATTCTATTGTTTTCTTCTATTTCTTTGCACTGTTCATTTAAGAAGGCATTCTTATGCCTTCTAGCTATTCTCTGGAATTCTGCATTCAATTGGGCATATCTTTCTTTTTCTCCCTTGCCTTTCGCTTCCCTCCTTTCCTCAGCTATTTGCAAAGCTTCCTCAGACAGCCATTTTGCTTTCTTGCATTTCTTTTTCTTTGGGATGGTTTTGGTTGCTACCTGTCATACAATGTTGTGAACCTCTGTCCATAGTTCTTCAGGCACTCTGTCTATCAGATCTAATTCCTTAAATCTATTTGTCACCTCTACTGTATATTGAACAGGGATATGATTTAATTCATACCTGAGTGGCCTAGTGCTTTCCCCTACTTTCTTCAGTTTAAGTCTAAACTTTGCAATGAGAAGCTCATGCTCTGAGCCACAGTCAGCTCAATCTGATTTCTGTGTTGACTGTCTGGTGATGTCCATGTGTAGAGCCGTCTCTTGGGTTGTTGGAAAGGAATGTTTGCTATGACCATCGTATTCTCTTGACAAAATTCTATCAGCCTGTGCCCTGCTTCATTTTGTACTCCAAGACCAAACTTGCCTGTTATTCCGGTTATCTTTTGGCTTCCTACTTTAGCATTCCAATCCCCCATGATGATAAGAACATCATTTTTGGTGTTATTTCTATAAGGTGCTGTAGGGCTTCATAGAACACTACTGATAATATTAATAACTATTTTCTCTTTTGTTTTCCTGATGCAGGGACATGCAAACATTTTCAAAGTAGCTCAGAGTGAAACTGTGTTTGGAACTATCTTGTTCTGTAGTTGCTCTCCTAAGTAAGCTGAATTTCCTGGGTGTTGCAGCCAATTTGACTGGAAGGTTGTCTTTTCATGGTACTTTTGATTGTATTTTCAAAGAACTTTCGAGGTTTGTAGAGGGAAGAGTCAATAGTCAGATGCCTACTCCCAGTCCTTTTTTTGTAAAAGAAAAAGGTGCCGGAACTCACACATGTCATACAACCCGCCTTGCCTACCCTACAAGGTTCCATCCCAAAAAAGGTGCCGGAACTCCGTTCTGAGCGTTCTATGACAAAAGAAGCCCTGCCTACTCCTATTAGCTTAGGTAGATGAGATAAAGAGCAAAACAGTGATGCCCACCATCTGAATGTTTTCAAACACATCTGTCTTATGAAAGCAGTGTTTGCCATCAGGAGACAATTCCTATCCTGTAGAACAGGAGTGTCAAACTGACAGCCCTTGGGCCAGTTACATCATAGGGAGGCCGCACCCACTCCAGCTTCGGCAATGCAAAAAAAGTTGCAATACATTGCAACACATCATGTGACACAGCGAGTTTGACACCCGTACTTTATAGATTTGCTCTGTGATGTTGCTTACTTGTGCAAAGGAGGCAAAGCATATGATACAATCATCACTTTGCAATGAAATCAGCTAAAGTCTACAGATGTCCGTATGCCAGATCTCAGTGAAGACTTGGTGGTATAGAAACCATAGTCCTTTAAGCAGCATTTGTTTCCAGGATGAGCATCTTTTGACCTATTGTTGGTGGTCAGAGAAGGACTGCACTTAATGTGTGGGTCAAGCAACTGGATGTATCATTCACCAGATAGCTGTTGTTGGTGGAACTGGGGAATGTATCACTGGCTACTTCCTCTGAAGTCATCTGCCCAGCCAACACACCTAAGCCTATTTAAGCTAGAAATAGTCGTATGAAGAGGGATGAAAGGAACTAGGAATGATTAACTCTGAAAATAGCCCTGAAGGAATGTCATCTGTAAGAAGGTCAAGACTATTTGCTACTTTCCGGAGTACAGCATGAAATAATGACTTTAAGTTACAAGAAATCAGATTCCAACTGAATTTATTTATTTCAATTTATATGACCATATATTTCAAATACCCCCCCCCACTTAACAGTAGAATAAATTAGCCAAAATAAATGATGGGTTCTCCTTAATTGAGTTCAGGCAGGGACTATAGAGCAATCTGTTAGTGGTGTTTTGATTGGCTTCCTTTGAATTCTATTTTTTTTAAAATCTATGTACGGCTCCAAAGATATTGTGAACACATGTTATGAGTTTAATACAAATATTATCTTGAAATAAGTGGATTTGCCTATATAGGCAGTTTTAGTGACATACTCCTGTAAGACATCTATCATAGCTTATATGAGCTACATGGATGTGGAAAGGTAAGTAGGTAACATAGGATTACATGGCTTCTGGGATAATTGGTGAATATTGACTGGTTGCCAAAGGAGTTAAAATATAGGTAGTCCTCACTTAATGACTGCTTGCTTGTCAACTATTTGAAATTAAGATAGTCCTCATATGACCCATTTCCATATTCCAACAGTGCAGCTTCCTTGCTATAATAGGAAATTGCAGTTAGGGTGTTTAGCAACCAACTTGCTGTTATAGCTAATTGCAATGTTTTTTGGTCACATGACACAATTACAACCCCTCCCCCTAAAATTAGCCTTTTTGTCCAATTTCCAACAAAACCTGCTTGTAGGCACTGATTCACTGAGCAATAGCACTTAGACTTTTATACAGGTTCATAGTGCTTTAGAGCCTTCTCTGAGTAGTTTACAGAGTCAGTATATTGCCCCCAATCATCTAGTTCTCATTTTACCAACCTCAGAAGGATGGAAGGCTGAATCAACCTTGAACCCTGTCATAATCACACTACAGACTGTGTCAACCACTGCAAAAAAAGGTCATAAAATGAGATTAGTTATGTGGATGCCTTGAGTTATGATCATTATGACTATGGAAATTCAGGAATCCATTATGGTTGTAAGTTTGATGACTAATTGCATTAGCAGAATGAAGAGTTTTAAACAGTAGATGATAAACAGTCAAAAGAACATAAAGACAGAGGGATGCAGTTACTTTCAATTGTGTATAGAATGGAGAAGATGGTAGATGTTTGGAAGGCATTGCTGGAATGAGGAAGCAACCAGTATGGCTCCACTATTTGGAACAGAAATGGTGAGAAGGCATTATGATTTGCAATATACAGCATCAGTGACACCCTATACGGTGTTGGATACCCTCATTTTTTTTCTGCTCCCCCTCCCGGAAGGATATTAGAAGCTGCAACTAAAACAATAAAACTTAAGAGTCAGTGCAGTGGCAAGAACTACATATTCTATTGATTATTAAATGGAACTAAAAACTATTCGTGTGTTTTGATATTATTCTGTTTGAACTTTGATTCTATGAGTGAGTCTCTCTCTCTCTCTCTCTCTCTCTCTCTCTCTCTCTCTCTCTCTCTCTCTCTCTCTCTCTAACATTTGAAGCCTTCAATGTATATTCAGTATGATTTTTCTTTCCTGAAGTTGACTGATAGGGGTAAAAATAAAGCAGGTCAGTTCTGCATGTTGCTGTCCTTTCTGCTTAAGCAAGAAGGAAACCATCCATACCAGATCTCTGCACATATACTGGCAGGTAAAAATAATTGTGTATCTAAAGCATGGCCTTTACATGAGATTGCTTTGTGAAATGTTTAACATATAATCTATTCTCATTAGGTCAGTCATACATTAAAAGAGAATTGCAGCAATAACCATTTAAATCCTATTGATACAATATATTGAAAGTGCATTTTATACAACTTCTATAATGGTTCAGGAAAAAGAATAACCTTGAAGCAACAAATACCATTTATATGACCTTTTGGTAAGAGAACATTTGTAGGCCTATTTAAAAGTTTAGCTGCTGGAAATACTGACAACTTAGCTGTCACTCAAACTGTTGGAAGGCTTCATTCCCAAGCTAAAATTCAAAATTGATCTTTCAATCAAATTCTCTTATTTAAGGCATAATCAGAAGTAAGACTTGCTGTGATAAATAGGATTTACACCAAAGAAAGCACTGTTTAGAACATAGCTTTATCAAAGTGCTGTTGACTTAGTTTTTCTCATATTTATTCCTTTGTTTCTCAGATTAATTCCTTCTCTTCCCTTTTTTTGTCTTCCCACGCTGTCTCTATTTAAGGCCCTTTCAAAGTGATGATAAACTATTATTTGCCAGAATGAATAAACCACCTACAGCTCTTGGGTTAATATACTGTCTTCTTTTCCTTTCATACTGCAATGCAACCAAATGGGAGAAAGTCAAAGTTTTCACTTCTGTTTGTTATAAATCCAGTTTAGAAAATAACCCCAAGATTCCTTCTTATGGCTTATTGAACGAGGCCAGCGTTATAACATCAGGTGTTGAGAATAAAGTGATTTCAAGGAAAGCAGATCTAAAATGAGCTGTAGATGGGCTCCTAGTCAGGAAGAGGGAAAAAATGATATGAAGGATCTCGATTCCCTTCACCGTTTATAGAAGAACCTTAATCAAGGATATCCTTAGGAATGTGAAAGTCTACGTCCATATGTGACCATATCCCATTTTCCCAATTTTCCAATGCTTCAAGCCATAATAAATAAGTACTAGAGGAATCATCTGGAAACATGATACATCAAGTCATTAAAAGTATCAGTTGGTCAGTTTCAGCTTCTCTCCTTGTTATATACTCTCTTTCCCCTATTGCCTTAAATTATTTATTTTTCTCTTCAAATACTTCTAAAATGTAAAGTTGCTGTGGAATCTCAGAGAATATTTTTATATTTCTCCACCGTTAGGTGACTTAGTTTTAATCAGTGACATCTGCCTGCTGATGGCTGGATTATTGAATAAATGTAGAGCTTTAGAAGCTGGAGTAAGTTTGCCTGGCCTGGGGAATATCTTTACCCCTGTGTTGAGCTACTGACTAATCCTGGAGAGAAAAGGAACACTTTCAAAAAGGGATATATTAAAAATATTTCTCTATATTCATACTTTAGCCCTGGATAATTGTTGATAAATTGCTGTGTATTTAGGCAAAGTATCTGCCTCTGAAATATGACAAATGGGGTCTGACAGCTTCTCCTGTAGGGTTAGACCTATAGATGACCCAGTTGGTCACACTTTGCTTAGGAAAAATTTATTGCCAGTTTTAATAGTGGTGGCTGTACCCAGCAAGAATTAAAAACACATTTGCAAACAATTCCTAAATCTTCAACCTTTTTTTGAGTACATAATATAAATACTTAAAATAATATCCTCTAGAAATGTAAATTACAAAGTTATACTTTTGAATGGGAGAAATAAAAATCACAATGCAAAAGAAGAGATAATAATATTACTTTGTGCATTTAGAAAAGAACATGTTATACGGGAAAAAAACTATCAAGTGTCTCAGGAATCAGCAACCATAATACTACTAATACCATTGAAAACTCTAAATGAAATAAGTTGCATTAGTGCAACCTAGGAGATCTTCTTCCCTATCGTTTGAAAAATCAAACTCTGGTCTCAACATTGCATCAATGCCTTTAATACTTTCCAATGGATGACCAGTTAAAATGAAATTGGGCAAAAGGTGTTCCATGTACTGAACTGATTTCCAACATAATATCAATTATAGCAAACAAATATTTAAAAAAGAAAGAAGAGAGCCAGTTTGGTCTAGAAAGTCTGAGGCTTTGAGTTCTAGTCCCCTCTTAGCCACAAAAGGCATCTGAGTTACCTTGGGTTGGCCACTCTCTCAGCCCAACTCATGTCACAAAGTGGTTGTTGTGGAGAAAACAAGAGGGGGAAGGCATGTTGGATATGTTTGCTGCCTTGAGTTATTTGCAAAAATAGTAAAGCCAGAATACAAACAAACAAATAGTTAAAATCACACTGAGAATCATTTCATATAGAGAGCTTCATATAACGGCACAAGGCTTGCCCTTATATAATTGGATCTAAACAGCTAACCATGAAAGAGGTTGCTCGTAATAATTTAGCTATAGGACTATTTGTCATTGTGATTCCCAGGGGTTAAATTGGGAGCTGAGAGATTACGAGTTGACTACAAAGCTCTGTGAAACTTCTAAAGCAGTGTTTCTCAATCTTAGCAACTTCAGGACATGCACACTTCAACTCTGAGAATTCCCAGCCAACATGGGCCTTATACTTGATGAGGTTTAAAAACACTGTTCTAGAGATACTATTTGGAATCTTTCAAAGCAACTCATTTACTCCACTGCCCTGTTGTCCCTGTCAAAAACATGAAATATTGTGAATAAACATCATTTGGAGTTGCCTGCTCCTACCTTTAAAACTCACCCAACTATTCGAAGAAAGTTCTCCACTTTAATGGAAGAGCAATTTTGCTCATACCTTGTAGTCTTTGAATTTTTTTTCAAAATAATACCTAATTGTTTTTGTTGCAATCAGGCCCCTAACTCTGTAAATTGTAAGGCATTTTTATTCCAAAAATACAGTAAAGCAAGGCTGAAGGAAAGTAATTTAACTAATGTCACAACAATTTGAGTTCCTTTTAGAGTGCTTCAAAATCAGAATGTTCTAGCAAACCTTGAAGCTTTGCTTTCCCCCCTTTTATTTAAAACCTTTTCATTACATTCAGAGAAAAGCAATAAATTTACTCCTGCTGTTAAAATGGTTCAATTTGTATGGCTGTTTGGGGGGGGGGGCGGGTTAGTGGATATTATTGGGTAGAGCTAAGATGGCTTTTGTAGTCTGAAACTGGTCTCTGGAGTCACCTAGTTTGGTTCATGTCATGCTAACTTTTGAGACTTTCATTTGGCAAGAGTGCTGAAGGAAAACGCTTAGAAGGCCTTGGCCTCAGAATACGATGGGACAGTAAGAGAAGGAAAGAAAGAAAATATGGATGTCTGAGTAATTAGTGAGATTACATAGTCCTTATTCCAAGACTGTGTAGCTCTTTATTGTAATACCAGATTATTTTGTGCTGTTTTACTGTGAGGTTTGTGAAAACTGTAATGTATTGGCATTTTATTATATGTGTGTTTGCTTATGTTGCACAGCTTGCTAATCGCTTGAATTCAACTGCTAAGTGCTAGTTCACATGTAAGCTTGTAACGGTTGCTAACCAGGCCAAACTGGTTGTCTCCAGCCGGCTAAGTAGGTCTTTGGGTGGGAAACCTCTGCTTCAAATCTATTGGTCACCGCCTATCGGCCAACCGTGTAAATAGCTGCACAGCAGCTCCCTTGTTGTTTCTGTTATGTTCTGACCTTCAATAAAGCCTGTTGCTGTTTTGAACCTTCTGTCTCACTCAATGCCTGCAAAGAACCAGTGACACAACACTGTGCTACTTCATCGTAAGAGCCTGAAGTTACTAGAGAGTGAGACCAGCACAGAGCCTGGTAAGGAACAGTGTTCCCCCCCCTCGGTTTGCCTAGTAAGCCACACTGGAGACCACCCTGCCCTGAGGACCAGTCCCAGGGCCTACAAAGAAGCCAGCAGCATGAGGCAGTGTGAGAGGAGCTGCGAAGACTATATTTTAATTTTAATTTAATTTAATAATATTTATATACCGCCCTTCTCCCTGAGGACTCAGGGCGGTTCACAGGGCAGAATAAAATACTAAATACAAACGTTAAAACAAGATTAAATAATTGCCCATGTTAAAACAGTTGGAATCAAATTCTAAAGCACCAATTAAAATTAAAACGCAAGAATAAAAACCCCACCAATCCCCATCAGGCTAGGCCGGCTTGAACAAACAGAAACGTCTTGAGATCGCGACGAAAGGAGCGAAGATCGGGCGCCATCCGGAGCTCTACCGGTAGCTGATTCCACAGCTCCGGAGCGCCCACAGAGAAGGATCTCCCCCTGGGGACCACCAATCGACATTCTCTGATCGGTGGCACCCTGAGGAGGCCCTCTCTGTGGGAACGCACAGGGCGCAGGGAGCTTGATGCCGGCAGCAGATGTTCCCTAAGGTACTCCGGCCCCATGCCATGAAGGGCTTTAAACACTGTTACCAGTACCTTGAATCTCACCCGGAAGACAACCGGCAACCAATGCAGCTCACGGAGCAGCGGTGTAACGTGGGAGTATCGGGAGACTCCCAACACAACTCTCGCGGCTGCATTCTGTACCAGTTGGAGCTTCCGGGTGGTCCTCAAGGGCAGCCCCATGTAGAGAGCGTTGCAGTAGTCTAGACGAGAGGACACGAGCGCATGAGTGACCGTGCACAAATCATCCCGGCTAAGATAGGGCCGCAACTGGCGCACCAGGCGAACCTGGGCGAAGGCCCCCCTAGTCACAGCTCCTATATGGTCTTCCAGGGTGAGCCATGAATCTAGGAGGACACCCAAGTTGCGAGCCCTATCTACGGGGGGTAATAGTTCACCCCCCATAGCCAAAGGTGGAACATCCGAATAAACCCGGGATGAAGGTATGCAAAGCCACTCAGTCTTGTCGGGGTTGAGCTGGAGTCTGTTCCTCCCCATCCAGACCTGAACCGCCTCCAGGCACCGGGACATCACGTTGAGGGCATCACTGGGGTGGTTTGGGGTCGAAAGGAAAAGTTGGGTATCATCAGCGTACTGATGATACCCAACTCCAAAGCCACGAATGATCTCACCCAGCGGTTTCATGTAGATGTTGAACAGGAGAGGCGAGAGGACCGACCCCTGAGGAACTCCACAAATGAGAGACCTCGCGGTCGACCTCTGTCCTCCTGCCAACACCGACTGCGAACGTCCCCGGAGATAGGAGGAGAACCACTGTAAAACTGTGCCTCCCACTCCCAATCCCCTGAGACGCCGCAGCAAGATACCATGGTCGATGGTATCGAAAGCCGCCGAGAGGTCTAATAGGACTAGAACAGAGGAATATCCCCTGTCCCGAGCCCTCCAGAGATCATTCACCAGCGCGACCAATGCTGTCTCCGTGCTGTGCCCGGGCCTGAAACCCGATTGGTACGGGTCTAGATAATCCGCTTCATCCAGGACCAGAGGGAGCTGATGCGCCACCACACTCTCAACAACCTTCGCAAGAAAGCGAAGGTTGGAGACAGGACGAAAGTTGTTTAATACAGCTGGGTCCAAGGCAGGCTTCTTGAGGAGAGGCCTCACCACCGCCTCTTTCAAGACAGCAGGGAAGCAACCCTCACTCAGAGAAGCCGATATAACTGCCTGGAACCAGCTGCGTGTCCTCTCCCGGGCTGCATAGACCAGCCAGGAAGGGCACGGGTCCAATAAACATGTGGTGGTGCTCAGCCTCCCCATGATCCTGTCCACTTCCTCCGGAGTCACAGAATCAAACTCCTCCCAGATGATATCGACAAGACCGCCAGTGTCCTGATCGTCAGACTCTGCCCAGTCAGAGTCCAGACCGGTCCGAATCCGAGCGATTTTGTCCGACAGATGTTGGTTAAACTCCTCGGCACGACCCTGCAAGGGATCCTCCCTCACCTCCTGATTTAGGAGGGAGCGAGTCACCCTAAACAGGGCGGCCGGGCGATTATCTGCGGACGCGATAAGGGTGGCGAAGTGGTTAGACCTCGCCTCCCTTATCGCAGTGAGATAAGACCTAATATAGGCTCTTAGTCGCAATCGGTCGGATTCGGATCGGCTGGACCTCCAACCGCTCTCTATGGCGAAGGTCAGAAAGCTTGAAGAATTCAATGTGACACACCCAGAGAGATGGCAATCCTACATTTCCTGCATGGAGAACTACCTGTGTGCGAATCAAGTCATCAAAAATGGGCTGAAGGCCACGACCTTCCTCTGCATGAGTGGCCCAGACACCTTCGAAATCGCTGAGAATTTGGTTGCCCCAGCACTTCTAGAAACCATCACGTATGCTGACCACAAGAAGAAACTGTGTGACCATTTTGAGCCTAAGCTATCGGTGATAGCCTGAAGGCATGTCTTCGAACAATGGAAACAACAACCCGGCAAGTCGGCGACAGAATTCATTGCAGCACTTTGTCAAGCTTTGTGACTTTGCAATTTCTCTGACCTTGAGGAGTGACTAAAAGACCACTTACTCTGTGGACTCAGGAACATAGAGCTTCAACAAAAATTCTTTGAGAAGAAGACTCTCTCTCTTTAAGAAGCCTTAAAGGAGGTTATGGTGGACAAAGCCACTGGAGGGGCTGTGAAGGCATTGCGGCCCTCCAAAAGTGCACCATCTACAGAAACCATCCACCACAAGGATACCGAATGAGTGAAAGACACTGGCTCCGATCATGAAGTCGACAAGATTCAGCAGCATCACAAAAGAGGAACGAAGTCAACTGACAAGGCAGTTCTGTTCCCGAGGTGTTTGGGCTGCAGAGACCGCCATAAATGTGTGGATTGCCGTTTCAGGATAGCCATGTGCCAGGCGTGTGAAAAACCAGGCCACATTGCTGCTGTCTGTTGAGGTTGGCAGAGGGACCACCAGCCGGATGAGACTTTTAGGAGAGGTACCGGAGCCCTGGGGCAACAACGAGTAGGATTCTGCTCCAGCCACCTGAGCATTTTTCACACGGGTGCCCACTGACCTCTTAAACAGAAGTTGCAACTGCAGGTCAAACTTCAAGGAGTTCCATTAAAATGGAGCCTGTGTCCTTCATCTCCATTGGAACTTTTTGGCTCGTTTGCAACCGTAGTAACAGATGGGTCAAGCTACGACCATCTAATATCCTATTTACTGACTTCCAGAATTCCAGAGTGGCGGTCAAGGGTGAGGCCACACTTGCGGTAAAGTTCAAGGGGTTTTCAGGCCTGCTAGGTGTTATTGTGATAGATGGCCAATGAACGAGCCTCATAGGGCTCAATTGGTTCAATGCATTGGGCATTCAGGTCACCGGCATTCACCGGACTCAAACAACAGATTTGTCTTCTGTCTGTAAGAAATTTGCAGATGTTTTCGGCCCATGTTTGGGAGAATACAAGGGCCCTCCGATAGCATTTAAACTTAATCCCCAGGTCACACCAATTTGGGCTAAGCCCCGCCATGTGCCGTTTGTGTTAAAGCATAAAATTGATGCAGAATTGGACAAGCTTGTTAGTCAGGGGGGTTTACAGCCAGTGGGGAGTGGTAGGCCCCCATTGTAATGCCACTCAAGACCAATGGAGAGGTACCAATATGTGCTGACTACAAGTGTACCATTAACTGGGCACTACAGCAGCATGCATACCCCGTCCCAGTCATCAGCCATATTCTGGCATCATTGCAAAGAGGCCACATGTTTGCTAAATTAGATTTAGTACAGGCCTATCAACAGCTGCCAGTGGACAAGGCCACGGCAGCCACACAAACAATTGTTATGCACAGGGGGGCCTTCAAGGTAAAGTGCCTTCAATTCAGGGTAAGTGTAGCCCCAGGGATTTTTCAGGGGATCATGGAGTGCACGCTCAAGGGCATTCCAGGGATCTGCTCCTACTTTGATGATGTACTCATTGCTGGGGAGTCCACAGAAGTTTGGCTTAGAGCCATCCTTCAGCGGTTCCATGTTGCGGGACTTAGATTAAGGAGAGACAAATGTAAGATTGAGATTTCATCCACAGAATTCCTTGGGTTTCAAATCGATGCCGAGGGCATCCATCCTGCAGAGTCAAAGCTGAAAGCGATTCAGCTGGCACAAAGCCCTAGGTCCAAGGGAGAGCTTCAAGCCTTCTTGGGCCTCCTGAATTTTTATCAATCATTCCTCCCCAACAAGGCCACAGTGGCAGAGCCACTATACCAGCTCTTAGACAAAAATTCCTCATGGCAGTGGACCAAGCTCCATGAAAGGAATTTTCAGACAGTTAAGGCATTGTCCTCTAACTTGGTGCTCACACACTTTAACAAAAAGCTGCCAGTTTGCATCATGTGCTGCGTCCTTATACAGGGTTGGAGCTGTGCTGAGTCACTTGTCGGTGGATGGGAGACAGTCACCTTGTCCTCAGCAGAGTGCAATTACATGCAAATTGACAAAGAGGCCTTGGCCATCATGGCTGGGTTTAAGAAGTTCCATGTCTCAAACCTCGTCCGGAGAGCAGGAAAGACAAGCAACCGAGACGAGTGCTGAGTTCTCAGGAATGGTTTATTGAGCAAAACAAACAAACTCCAAAAGGAACAAAGCCAGCGTTGGCTGCTACCTGCACCGAACGCTGTTAAATACATGCTGCTTGTACACGCCCACGGCCCACCCGGCTGCACCCACATCCGCCCCTCCTCTACTTAAGATCCATTCCTCCCAAGCACCTCCCTTTGTGATGCGTCCCGACACCCGGCACCCTCCACCCCCAGGTGAGCTCCCTCGCGGTCATCCGCCCCGTCGCCGCCAGACGCCACCCCCACACCCATCCCCGGAACTGGCATCCCTCTCCCTGATGCTTCTAGTGCTGCCCCACCCTGCTGCTCACCCCCCCTTTGCAGGCCCAGCGAGCCCCGGCCGGGCTTCTCTCCCCTGACCTAACAGCTTCACTCCCCCGTTCTGGCCCAGTTCGCTGTTGTAGGTCCACCGGCGGCCCAGGAGTCGAAGGTACAGCTGTTGTGGGCCCAAGGCCCTGTGAGGCCACCGTAGCCGGCAGGATGTCTCTGCAGAATGGCAGCCAACAAAATCCTAAGTCACATGTTGATTGGATTCACACAGAATGGCTGGAAAATAGCGGGGGGCCCGAGTTCCAGAGTTTATTCAGTCAGAAAAATGAGCTTTTGGTTCACAAGGAGTGCATCCTTTGGGGTAGCAGGGTTGTAGTCTCCAGGCCCAGATTTTTCCAGTCTCTGCACAAAGGCATCCGGGCATCGTCTAGATGAATGCACTGGCAAGGAGCTACCTCTGGTGGCAAGGGCTAGATAAAGCTCTCAAGGCCCAAGTACACGGATGTTACACATGTCAACAGTCCAGACCAGAGATGCCACAGGCCCCTGTCCACTGATGGGAGGAAATGCACACACTGTGGTCAAGAATCCACATAAATTTTGCCGGGCCCTTTCAGGAACAGCTGTTTTTAGTAGTGGTCGATAACCACTCTAAATTGTTGGAGGTGGTTCCAATTCCCAATATGACTACTGCAAGGACCACCCAGGTGTTGTGGTCACTGTTTGCAACACATAGGCTTCTGGATGTCTTAGTTTCCGACAACGAAGCCCAGTTCACCACATCAGAATTCCAGGCCTTCTTCAGGGCCAATCTCATTAGGCACGCCACATTGGCTCCTTTTCACCCGTCATCAAACGGGCAAATAGAACAGATGGTTCACACAACCAAAGAGTCCCTTAAATGCATTACTACAGGGAACTGGCACCACAGGCTGGCCAACTTCTTATTATGCCAGCATACAACACCTTACATGGCTACAGGCAAGAGCCCCACAGAGCTGCATTGGGGAAAGAGACTAATAACAAAATTGGATAGACTGCACCCCAATTGAGTGGCCTCTGACACATCATGCCCAAAGGCACCTAGGCATTTACAAGTGGGGGACCAGGTCTGGATTCTGAACTATGGGCAAGGGCAGTTGGTGACAGCAGAAGTTGTTAAAGTGTCAGAACCACTCTCCTATGAGGTGGTCCTGGAAGATGAGTGAGACATATAGATCAGTTGCGCCATTGACTAACGGAGCAGTTGTTGGCTCAGGACATCCAGGGGGAGCAGACCAGGAGTCCACAACCTCACACTTCAGCAGAGCAGTTCGGATGCTCTGAGACATTTTCTGTGAAAGAGAATGAGGACAAGGCTGTAAAAGTGCTCCTCCTGACCAGATCGCAGGGGCCGGGCAGTCACCCGACACCCAGCAGCAGCCATGTTGACTTAGTGGCACTGTTAGACTTTGGGATGGGCAGACTGGGATGGGCCAGCCCAAGGGACTTGAGTTGTTTTGACTCCACCAAACCACAGAGCCCGGGTCTAGCTAGCATGGCAGACAAACTAGTAGACCAGGAGATTCCAGCAACCCCCCAATGCTCTGAATGAGCCTGAAGACCCCCCAAATATCTTCAAGATTTTATAACCAAATGAATGTGTGTTCCATCCAGGGGGAAGGGGTGTAATGCATTGGCATTTTCTTATATGTGTAAGTGTTTGCTTATGTTGCACTGCTTGCTAATTGCTTGAATTCAACTTCTAAGTGCTAGTTCACGTGTATGCTTGTTGTCTCCAGCTGGCTAAGTAGGTTTTTGGGCGGGAAACCTTTGCTTCAAACTTATTGGTCACTGCCTATCGGCCCACCGTATAAATAGTTGTGCAACAGCTCCCTTGCCGCTTCTGTTCTGTTTGACCTTCAATAAAGCCTGTTGCTGTTTTGAACCTTCCATCTCGCTCAATGCCTGCAAAGAACCAGCAACACAACAAAAACCTTAAAAAATATCTGTACTGCTCTAGTTTATATCCAGAGCACACCTAATAATGCAAATCCTATTGACTCAAATGTGAATTATATTTTTGAAACTCTTTATCTTTGGAAAATGACCACCATGCAATTATTTGCTGAGAATATTTATTTTTTAAATCTGAATAAGCCACATGGAAAAAAAAAACACAAAGTGCTTGATGATCCATGTGACTATTGATTTAACAGGTGGAAAAAGCTTTGAAATGTGCACATTTATTTTACAATGATTTCTTTCATACTAGATTATAGAAAGAAAAATGCACTAAAACTGGATTTATGTTTATATCTCACAGCTCTAAAGTATTTCTTGAGGTTAACACGAATGCATTAGAATGCAAAAGAAAAAATACAAAATATATCGTGCATATATTAACTTCATACACGTACAGCTAATTAATAGAGTGGTGCTTAGACTAAAAAAGATATATTTCTATTGCTTTTTATATAAGACTGCTCAGAAGGAAGTTTCACTTATTCTCGTGATGTAGTTATATTTTTATTGGTTACTTTAACAAATTTGAATAATTGTGAAATAGTGATTTTTTAATTTTAATTATATCTACTGTATTTGAAGTGTTTTCCATTACTATTTATGGTTCCTTTCGTCCATACTGTTGTTTTGATATTTAGGGTAATGTATAATTTATATGGTACTATCTTGCATGTAAAAGTAAGACTGATTATAATGACCAAAGTGACAATGGTTGCTTTATATAAATATATAAATATTCTCATGATATCAGCCTTCCTTATGGGGGATATGTGTGAGAATGAATATGTGATGGTTCAGTAATCTGAAACAGATGCATATTATAGAATACTGTCTAGTTTTGAGTTTAGTTCAGCCAGCCCCATCCAGCTTGAATAAAAAAGCTCACTCAGATGTAATCCAGTCCCTAAAGTAGCAGTCCCCAACCTTTTTGGCCCCATAAGCTGGATATTTTCCATATCAAATTTCACAACTCATATATGGATGTTTGTGTATGTATCTCAGAACAGTAAATATACAAAATGACATGAAACCTCCTAAAAAACATTCAACAGGGATTGTAATGTTCACAAATGGATTTATTTTATTTATTATAGATATGCACAGAATTGGATGGCCTGGAATTGGCTAGTAAGATATTTTCCCATACTTTTAAGAGACACAACTCAAGGCAGAAAGAATATATAGATCAGCTCTAGATCAAGTTCAAACAGAACTTTGTTTAAAGTCTTTCTTTTCATCTCTTTAAATCATTGATTCCACTCTTAAAATTAATTTTCCTATGAGTTTTTTAAGGCCATTGACTTGGGATCTGCCTTTCTGTAACTAAATATTTTATATCCTGCTATGTAGGAGGAAGAATAATAGGTCTTGGTCTTCATTTGTAGAATGTTTCAGGTGAAAAACAACGCTATATTCCCATCTTCTCTTCACACTCTCTTCATAGTACTTGGTTTCTAATTCCCCAATCATCCTTTCTGCCCTATTTTATTACTTCCAGTTTGTTTAACTCCTTTTTAAGTATTTGTAAGGAAAAAAAATCATGTTTCCCATTCTACATCTATACATTTGTTTTCTGTTTTTAAGCAGAGGAAGTACTGATTTTTCATAGATAAAGAAGCCCATAAACATTTATAGGTCAAATACTCTCTGATTTTTTTTTCATTACACCCACTTATTTCTGTATCTGATGGTTTTCATTTTTAATCCCTACAAAATTCAGCCCTGTAGGGCTTTAGCCAATGACATATAGCTAGTCCTCAAGTTACGACCACAATTAATCCAAAAATTTAGGCTGCCAAGTGAAACATTTCTTATGTATGTTTGTCCCATTTTACAACTTTTCTTACCACAGTTGTTAAGTGAATCATTGCATTTGTTAAGTTAGTAACATGGTTGTTAAGTGAATCTGGCTTCCCCATTGATTCTGCTTATCAGAAAACTGCAAAAGCTGATCATATGACTCTGAGACACTGTGACCATAATAAATATGAACCAGTTGCTAAGTCTCTGAATTTTGATCAAGCTGCAACAGTCATAAGAGTGAAAAATGGTCATAACTCTCTTTCTTCAATGCTGTTGTAATTTCGAACAGCCACTAAACAAACTGTTGTAAGAGGAGGACTACCTGTATTTGCTAACTCATATTAAGTGCGTCCTACATTGTGCTAGTTTTCAACTATGCAGATGAATCATGACCATTGAAGTCAATTGTGCTCTGGCACAGCAAGTCATCCACCTGCAGAATTATTCTTTCTCTTCCTGTATTATGAAGGATGAATAAGAATAAACCTCCAGGATCTTGAACTTCTTTGGATTTTTTCAATCCATTCCAATCAGTTGTTGCTACTCTTGCATTATATGCATCTCTACCTGGATTAGCAGGAAGAGGACTAGGCAATGTTATTTTTGAACCTTTTGCAGAAGACAAGGTATGTATCATCTGTTCTTCAGGGATATCATATCCTGTATCCTATTCAACTATGTGCTTTTTGCTGTTCAACTTTTTTCTCACCTGAAGGATCAGTACTGGGATCTTCTTCAAAAGCCTAAAAAGGTGTCTCTGAGTTTCAGCAGTGCAAAGTATCTCTTGTTTCTGGTTATCAATCTTTTTTTTTATTGAAAAGTTTTAGAGTACATTTTATCTTTAACAATCCCCCCTCCCCCCACCCCTACCTATCCCTCCCTGCCCCTCCCCCCATTTCCCCCTCCCCTCCACTTCCCAGAGCTAAGTACAAGGTATAAAAACAAAGAACAATCATAAACATCCATATGCTAACAACAATAAACTCCTAAATCTATCGGTCTCTGGCTCATATAAGATAACTACAAGCGTTTCTGGTTATCAATCTTGTCACCAGCCTTCCCTTTTTTATGACAAATTTTTCTACCTGAGTAGCTTCCTTTATCATTTCCTATAGATCCTGCTTCATTCATCTTTGCTTTCTGTTATGAGTGTTAATTTGGATACATACTGTTTTAATTCTCATATTTTTCCTTCAAGCATTGTTATGAATATAATTTAGATTATTTTCAAGCAGGATATAACAGCACTGCACATCAGAATTACACCACTCATTCTTTTTACCTTTATTTTTCTTAGAGTATTTTCAAAAGAGAAACTTTTAGTTTTGCTCTCAGGTTATCTAAGTTATTTTTTAAGGGCATGCACATGCAACTATATGGAACTTTTCCCATAAGTAAAAATAAACAAATACAATTTATAAAGTTGAAATGCAATATTTAATTGTTCTGAATTATTATGAATTTTTAAAACTTGGCTGCTATGGTGTAGGCGTGAGTAAGCAGAAGGAGAAAGAAGAGGGTGAAGCCCAGCTATGGTCCCTTAGTACAGATGTACTGTCACAACAATTTATGAACTGATCTGATTGCTAGCCACGATTCTAATGGGGCAGATGGAGACAGTATTCCCTTTGGTCATGCCCCAAATACAGCATAGGTGTTGGGGAATAAAGCCCTGGAGGGGAGCCCACTATTTTTATTGTTGAGGAATATGCTGTTGGTCTCAGCTGCAAAGGAAAGAAAGAGAAATATTCATCACCCCTTTCAGCAACTATTGCAAATTGTTGAAAAGATTGTGTTAGACATTTTGACGGGAAAGAAACCTCATAGTAAGCATGTGGGAGAGTTTACTTGTGCAGTTGTGATTCCCTGGCCCTGGGAGGGAGAAAAGAATGAGGAAGTCAATACAAGGCTTCCATTGGCAGAAAAGAAGTGAAATCCCAGACAGAAGAATGGCCAAGACCCAGGGCAGAGGGGAAAGGAAAGAGATGGTTGGGAAGGTTAGCAGATGGCTCAGCGGGAGGTGCATCACACAATATCTATGCAAAGTTGGCTGATGAGATCCAAGAAGGCAAGATTCATGGAGCATACAGTATTCTGCAGTAATTCCCTTCCTAACAGGGACACATGGAAAGCAGTGGACAAAGGAGGAAAAGGGAGGGAACTGGAGGGAGCAAAAGAAAGGGTGGTTGTTAGTGAATAGTACTGAGAAAGAAGTTTGTAAATAGAAGTTCTTACTCTCTGCAAATCATTGCATATAGTAAAAGAGCCATAAAAGCTTGCACGGTCTCTGTCAATATGTTGCAATTGTTCTCTTCAACAATAAGTGCACACACAATTTTCAAAGAACCCATGGTCACACTTTGATACTGAAAGCTTAATGGCTTAGCAAAATTCAGTATTGATTTAATATGCCATATAATTTTAGATATGCATGGTCACATCACTGAAGGGCTATCAGACATTTTACTTTTATTTTGTTTTGATGACTTTATATACAAGTCATAAAGCCACTGTACTATCATTAGTTTGACTATAGAATGCTTGAAAAGCAATTCCAATCTTTGCTCATGAGGTCATTAGACTTGTTAAATCCAAAGACTGATAATAAATTACTCTAAATATTTTTCTAAACCACCAAGCAGGGTTTTGATTCTGTTAGATCTATGCCTCCCCACTGAAGTTGCACAGTTGAAATTGTAGTTTTACTGTTGAAATTAAAATTAAACTTCATTACTTATCATGCAAGATTAGAAAATTCCTTATTAGCAATGAAGCTTACCAGGCAACTCTGAAGATAAATAGCTGATGAATAATCATATATACCTACCAACCTTCTTGGAGTTTTGGGAATGTGTGAATTAGCCAAGTACTAGTTTAAACAGACACAAAATACTGTTAACTTTACAGTTATCATTCTACCATACTTCTGAGTTACCAAGAACTTCCTTGCCCTTAGTAATTCCAGGAGACAAAAATGGCAACAGAGATGCTTAGAGTCTGCCTGAAGGAAACTGAAAAATAAATCTGATAAAGAACAGGTAAGAGCTTTACATAAGAATTTAATGAGGATTACTTCATGGTGATAGAACAATAATTTTTCCATTCATATTGTGTATGTCTATGCATATATGCATGCTACTGTGAATACAATATTAGGCATGTGGTGGAGAAAGTTGCTTAGATCCACTTTGAGTTGGACTCTAGCTGGGCAAGTCCTTTGAAGCTGACTGAAGAATGGTTTAGCATAGTTATGGAGAAGTTTAAGTTCTGCCAAAGAAATGGCAAAGTCCTCAATGATGGAGGTACAAGTACCTGAATATGAGATTAATGTCACTTATGATTGGTTAAGGTATTTCAGGAGATGAAATGTAATTAGATGAATGCAGCTTTGTGCGGGAGGAGGATGGGGTTCTCCAGTTTATAAAGAGATGGTTGTTTGTCCTTTGTTAAAGAAGCTCATCCCTGGATCTGTTAGCATTTTACAATTTTCATTGAATTTCCAATTCTTTTTTAGAAGTTGAAAAATTGGTTGAGAAGTGGTTGCTTTAAAATGCCTGAAAAACAGATTATCTGGATCCTTTTCAGATGTTAGACTGGAATCAAGAAGATATTGATGTATGTGTAGATTACCTTTGACAGAACTGGCTCTCCTTGATATCTCCAATGTCCATCTGTATTGGTTCAGCAAGTAAGGAGGGGAGACATTGTGTTCTAGTGATTTTCCTCCTACCTTTGGAGCCAACTTTGGTTGGTGTTTGAATGGAAAAAGAACTAGCCTTAGACCCCTCCCTGTGGGGTTTCTCAAGGTTCCATATTCTTCCTGCTTGTATTTAACATCTACTGCTGAATGTTATAATTTTCTGATATGGAGCCAATATTGTCGAAATGTGGGCCCTCCAACTCCAAGAATTGCCAGACACTGTGTTATAGTTGAACATTATAGGAGTTGATGGAGACAATTTTGTGTAGCAGTTATAATCTCAGGCTAGTAATTAGGAGATCATGAGTTGTAGTCCTGCCATAGGCACAAACCTGGCTGGATGTCCTTGGACCAGTCACTTTTTCCTCAGATCTAGGAAGGAAGCACAGCACTTCTGAAATCTTGCCAAGAAAACTGCAGGGACCTGTCCAGGCAGTCACCAGGCATAAAAAAGCCCCTTACTCAGAGGAACTCACTTCTCTCCAAGCTAGAAAGTGAAGTCTACAGAGCTGAAAAGCAACCAGGCAGGGGATTATTTTTCTAGGAGACTGCTCATCATTATAGGTAGGAATATGACAGGAAGTAATAATATAATAATTAGATCTATGCAGAACTGGATTTTATTGGCTGTATTATTAGTGCCAGTTGAAGGTATAATGCTCTTTCCATCCAGTCAATAGCATATTGTTTTTATTATAGTTGGGTGCATAGTCAAACAGATGTTTAGATTGATTTGGCATTTTAATCCAATTATCATTTCTTTCCCAGTGGATCTAGGATATGTAGATATTGTTGTTTCATGATGCTAATGTATCATCACAGAATGTAAACTGTTCTTTTGTAATTCTCGGATGATGATTTTGTTAACGTTGATGATGTTCAAATGGTGCTCTAGATGCTACAGTTTCCTTTACTATTGGTGCTACTTTTTATTTGCAAGTCTTTGTATTTTTGATTTTCTCCAGTTTCTTTTCTTCTATTCTTTGTCACCAGGTATTATTGTTCTTGTTTTTGTTGTTGTTATGTTGTTGTTAAAAAGAAATAGCATTAATAACCAACATTACAGTTTGGATAAATAAAATCCATTTCAGTCCTATGAATTAAAATAAAAGTATCTTTATCCCATTTTTGGATATGATATTTTAAAAATGCATTACCACCACTCTTTATACCATTAAGCTTCTTTTATTGAAAAACATTATTGCATAAAACTACATTCCAAGAAAAACTTGAATTAACTAAAAAAAGCTGCATATCATGTTCAATAGTGCAATTCACATAGCTACTGTATAATATAAAACAGTATACAGAGAATAAAAACATAATAATTATATATAATATTAACCAGAAAGCTAGTTTTGAAAGAAATGAAATACTTGAAAAATGAATCAAATGGCATATTTATGATTTTTATTTTTTTAAAGTTTTTTGAAAACCTGCATAACAAATATCTGTATTTAGAAGTTTACATACATACTTTAATTAACAGGAAAACCATTATACTTCATTAGTTTGCTTCATCTAATCGCTTTTATGTCACTACAAAGCAATTATTTTCTACCCGCTTATGGTGAGATCAGCATGGTATCTAGATTTTCAGCATGTGCAAAACACAAGTTAACTTGAATAGCTGAATGTACATTCAATTTTCTAGTTGTTAAATTAGATCATGACAGGAAAAGGGAAGTATATGTAGTGGCAAGTGACTTGTTTTAAATTTCAGTCACTTTATTTCAGTCACAATTTCCCATTTTTAAGTTTGACGAATAGTAACTTCAATGGATATTCTAAGTAAAGGAAATTATAAAATATAAATGACTAAATTTTGTCTTTTAAAGCATAAACCAGCCTTGGATCTGTTTAAAAATCTGCATTGCCTAATTTTGTATCTTACCAATACTAAAAAATACTTTGTGATTGAACAAAACTATGAAGTATTTCCACTCTCCCTTTTTAGTTTATCAGGGTAATTTCTAATAGCTGTCCTTAGCAATATATCCTGCACCACATAATTTAAAAATTGGTTCAGTTATATTAATAATCTCAAAGATATATATTCATATTTACAGCCTAAAAGAAATGCAAATGTATTAAAATAATAGATGTAATGATTTATATATATATATATATATATATATATATATATATATATATATATATATATATATATATATATATATATATATATAATATATATATATATTATGGTTTAGTGGATTTTTAGTAGGTACAAGCCACACAAAATTTGATCTGTATAATCTTTGTTTAAAGTATGAATTAGAAACTAGGAATGGAGGGAGAGCTCCCAACACAGTTTGGAAAATGTAGTTTAGTTGAAGAATCTGTGCATACATTTGTAATCTTAATGTAGAAGTACATTTGTAATGTAATTATATTCACAGGGTGCTTATCTGATTCAGTGATTATGAATCTTTCCGGAGAAGAAAAAACTGTATTTTACTCTTAGAATACAAGGCCACAAGTGTAGAGGATTCCTGGAAGCACCATAGTAAAAATTTCTGGCCTTAGAAGCTAAACAGAAATGATCAGCAGGAAAGCTCTGCTCCTTTTAGATGAATGTCATGATCATACAAAAAGGGGCAGGACATGCATTGCAGCAATGCCATTTGTGTCACTGTAACCCCTGCTTGTCCTTCACAGTTGCTATTTGCTTTTTTAGTGGTTGGATGATAGATGTGTAGAAATGTCACACCTGTAAGACAAAAGAACATCCTGGAGGAAGGCAAGGAGAAACTGCTTTTGTATTTGTGTTAAACAAATCTGATATTTATGTCCATGTAATCATTAGAAGTGAAGTTTGCCTTGGGGGTATCTTTATTTATTTATCTTTAAATGCAAGCATGTGGCAGAGGGAGGCCCCATTTTTAGACTGTGAATCACACATATTCTTTTTCTTCTTCTTCTTACTCCTCCTCCTCCTCCTCCTCCTCCTCCTCCTCCTCCTCCTCCTCCTCCTCCTCCTCCTCCTCTCATGATTATTACTTGATTCTCCAAGCAATGATGATGCAAGAGCATGGATGTAATCTTTTCTCTGAGGGAGAGGGGCCAAAGTTTTCAGCCTGTATTTCTGGGGAGAGTTGGGGACATATTTCATTTTTATTGCATTTTTAAAGAACAAGAAAAAATGCATTGCTTAAAATCAGTTATGTGCTGCCAAACTTCAGTAGCATGATGATGGGAGAATTGGGAGTTTATGTACTCCAAAAGCTTTCCAAGGTTAACCATTCTTCCATACATCCTTTTTTGAAAATACATATAGATTTTGTTTAAAGAAAATACCTACTATAGTGCAAATACCATGCTAAACCTTAAAGGGAGTTGTCAGACAATACCTCCTAATCAGGCACCTTCCAAATAGTTTGGAAATTTTAGAAGTTGCAGTCAAATTACATCTGGACTGTACCAAATTGGAAAAGACTGCAGTAAGTAGACATGGCTTTGTGACAAATAACTCTCTTCTCAACAGCTTAATGATCAAATTTATGTGCTGTGTCAGCCCAACTTTGATTTTACTCAGCATTCTTGATATATTTGGAGTATATAAACCATGACTTCTCAAATGGAAAACAATTACATTACTAAATGGGACTTTCCATTCTAAATTGCTTTTTGGAATGTAGGACAGTGACCTTGCTATTTATTTTTTAACTTACTTTGTTTCCTCAGGTCAGAGAACCAATGTGCATGCCACATTCAAGAATAAGGTGGAAGTTTCTGCCCCTGGAAAAATGGATGAATCAAAGGATTGAAATGCATTGTGGAGGATGCAGTTGCACTCAATGGTGGAGTGAACCAAGTAGGAAAAAAGGCAGTGGGAGGCAGGGATGGGATTGCCAGTTGGGTGACAGGGTGAATAGGAGTGGCTGATACCAAATGGAAGGGATGACCAGACAGTAGTGCTGTGTGAGTTGGCAGGAAGGTTGAAGCAAATGGCGAAATTGACATGGGGGCAAGATGAGCCTGTGAGAATGGATGTATATGGGTTAGGGAAAGATTACTGCTATGTGGATGAGTCCCATTTGACAAAGCTAAGCTTTGTAGAAAGGTTTGGTGGAGGGTGGCAACAGAAGTGTGCTGCTGGACTGGAACAGACTGAACTGCTGGGGATGCAGACAAAGTGGCTGGTCCAGTAGTAGACAGAACCTTGAGATGCTTTGCTACAAATTGTTTCTGCATGTGCTGCTGGGCCTGTAGCTGTAGAAACCTGTATTTGTCTATTTCATCAGGGGAAAATATTATAGGATGTTGTGATAAAGGAGGGGAGATGCACTTACTATAAAGATCTGTCTTATATTCTGTTTCATTGGATTTATGCATAGCATTGTCAGGGTAATAGTTTAGATTCTCTTCTGCTTGATGCACATCCATACTTGCATTGTATTCTTCTTTGGTGTCAATAAAATTTGGAGCAAGAGAATATCTATGAGAAACAAAAGGACCAGGAAAATCACCAGTCACTGGATCACAGCTTTGTAGAAGAGGTTGTGTTTCATCAGTTAAGAGGTCTGTCTTCTCCTTTATTGTTGTGCTTGCTTCCATATTTAGGGTTTGGCAGGTGGTTCCTCTTTGAATTAAGTCTTGGAGCAGGCAATTACTGTAGCTAGTATTACCCATAATATTATCTAGGGTCAAATGTTTGTTTGTGTAGTTTTCCATTTCACCAGTTTCATGATTCCACACACAGTTCATGTCAATACTGTGTGTGTTCTGTGAAGGCAGTATTGTTTCACTCTCCATTGAAGATGTATCAGGCAGATTAGAGGGGACATCTATCCTGCAAGCCTTTGAAAAGCTACCAGTGCTCCCAATTTGTTCCTGGTTTCTTTTGGATTTTACCCTTTGTAAAAGTAGCTTGGCAGTTAATGACTTCTGTCTTGCTGCTTCCTTTTCCAACCAGTCATCAGAGCAAATCCCATGCTTATGCTTAGAGGCACAATTCACATTCTGGTTCTCTGAATGGGTACAGCAGGATTCTTTTTCTTCATTGCTTCTCATAGTCATTTTGTGTTGGTTCCAGATATGCACCGATTCCTTCATGAAGGATCCTGAACTGCTATCTCTAGATTGAGTGGTAGTTGATTTTTCACTGCTTCCTGAATCATGGATGCAAGAACCTTGGGAACTGGTATATCTCCTGCTCCTGCTGTGTTTACAAACAGGATATCTATTTCTACTTTGCTTTGCTCTTTCTCCTTGTAGCAAGTGCCCATATCTCAAATATCCTTGATATTTCATTGGAAGCTTCTGAGTACAATCTGCAGATTGCTGGCTTTTTTTGTGGATAAAGCAGTCCACATCTGGTTCATCAGAAGATGAAAGGCAGTTGTGCTTTTTGTGTTTACATTTCTGTCTTCCAGTTGACTTTTGTTTCCTTTTGCAACAAAAAGACAAATTACTTCTACTATGATTGCTTGACCTATGATTACAGTAGCAACTTGTGTTGCTAGTCTCACTATTGATGGAGATGTCAGAATAATTAGACTGTCTGTCAGACAAGGGTTTTTGCAAAGGGCAGAATTTCCAAAAATCATTAGCAAAACTCACATTGCTTTCCTTTTCCAAGCACACACCAGGGCAGTCTAACTTACAACCAAGAAGTGTATCTTTTCCATTTTCATTTATGTTACTTGTACAAGTGACCAAATCCAGATTGGTTTGCTCCTGGGAATACATTAAATCACATTTTCCACATTTTTGCTTTTTTGTCCTAGATGCCAAAGGATAAATGCAAACATTTTCACCAACTTCATCCTGTGCTGTTGTTTCACAGTTATGAAAGTGTTGTGCTAAAGATTTCACACACATTTCTGTATGGTGACTTGTTGCTATTGTACAATGCCTTTGTGAACAATCAAGGTAAGCAGGCACGTTAGGTATATTTTCATTCAAATCATCCGAAATGTACTTTGAAGCATTACAATTAATTTTGTTTTCTTTCTCTTTATATAATTTTAGCTGGCACTTTTTGAGATATAAAGCACTGTTCTTCTTTGGCTTTAAAAAGTTATCTTTTTTACTGGACAATTGCTTCTTCTTGGTTAGATCTAAGGAATGATTTTTATCTATATCCATGGTTCTTGAATACTCTTGAGAAATTTCTGGATTGACTTCATGCTGTCCATTGTCTTTATGGTATAAGGGAAGTCTGAAGTCAAAATATAATGGATTGCAGCCATAAGAAATAGAAGGTTCTGTTTTTGTAAACAAAATAAGTTCTATGGGCCAATGGAAGGCTGTGCTGCCATCTTTACTCAGTACATGAAGAAAAGGAAATGTTTTAGGCTTAATTTCATGAACCAAATCATCTTTTTTGGATGTCTCATTGTCCGTAGCCATAGTTTTTGAAGAATCAGAAGAGTGTTTGAATATACAGGGATTAAAGTGTATTGCACACGAATGCCCTCCTTCAGATAACTGTTGGCCTGGGAATTCAGAGTCACATTCTGTTAGCAAGATGTTGCTGTGCCGGTAAGCTTTTTGCTGTATACAAGCACTGGTAGGATGGCACTGAGATGCGATGAAACCTTGAATAGATTTCCGAGTCTTTACCAGCTGTCTTGATTTTATATCAGGAGAGCCAGCACATTCCAGATCTAGAGAATGCTGCTTCTCCTTATAAAATGGAAGATGAGTTTCCACTGATTCTCTGCTGCTGTTTTGGTTATTTTCTTTATGTGGTTTATTTTTTCCAGCCAGATTGTATAATTGAGTGCTGTCTTGGTGGCTCTGAAGTGTGCTTAATGGTTTTTGTACATTAGTTTTCCTCTTGCTACTCCTATGGATGCAAGTGTAACATTCCTCAGCAGCTTGTTTCACTTTTTGCTTTGGTGACTCCATGCGGCCATGTGCTTCTTCCACATTCTCACTGAACACAGATGCTGATGACTCAAGCTTCAAGTGGACTTTTTTAGAGAAGGAAAAGGACACCCCTGTTCTGTTACAAGCATTAGTGCTGCAGGGGAATGCTGGAGACATATGGTTTTTAAGCAAATGGTGTCTCTCTGTGCATGATTGATCCTTGTTTAACAAAGGTTCCTGTAGTTTTTCAGACTGGTGGCTGGTGGAGTTTTTCCCTTCATCTGCAATCTTGGCTTTCTCTTCTTGAGCTAAGGGAAAAGTGTCTTGTGCTTGTTGCTGTGGTTGTTCTACAACTACCTGGGGGCTTTTAAACATGGGTCTGCATCCGGCAACACTAGAAATAAATAATATAATGAAAACAACTTAAGTTAAAATGAATTTAATTTCCAGCATACCCTTTTAGAAAGTGTTACCCTGGGCAATTAGGATGGTGAAATGGAATTCATCACCATCGGGACCCAATATAGCATTGGAAAGAATGTAATAATAACATGCTGAACTGATCACATTCAACATAAACATGGTGTCCTTGGTCTCATTCCATGTGAGGTAGTTAATGAACACAGTATGCTGTGAAGGTACACTGAAGCCTGAATTAATGCGGTAGATAGGATGTGCTGCTCAACGAGCTGAACTACAGGCATGCATAGTTTAGTAAAGATGTGACCAGAAAATAAATGTGCAAATCTACAAAAATCCACATACTTTACTATCCTCACTGCTTTTACTGACAAAGGTTTGCTTTTTATTACAATATTATGAACAGCTTCATCCATATCTTTAATACTAGCAAACTAAGAGGCCAAATACTTGTAGAAATTTTGCATATGGAAGAAGCTTTGGACCAGATTTTTATTATGTTTCTATTTCAACACTTAACAATTAGCACTGATGTATCGTTGGGTTTTTTTTGCCCATATGACCTTTACAGTCTTCAGTTAACTTTTTCATGACTTGAAAATATAATCACAGTTTATTAATACAGATACGTTTTCCCAATATGGTATCCTTCACATGTGTGAATCTATACACTCTGTCCTCTGTTGATCTCATCCCAGATATATTGGCTGTGCTGTTGGGAATCATACTAAAGGACATTTGGAAAACATTAGCTTTGGAAAACAGTAAGATGGCCAATTAATTGTTTTGATAAATGTTTCTAAGTAAATAATATATCATCCCATTGCTGATACAGTATATTCAGTACTTCTTACCAAGCTGAGTTACTTTGATGGACAATGAAAATAGCACCAGCAGCAATAGTACTTAGACTTATATACCGCTTCACAGTGCTTTATAGCCCTCTCTAAATTGTTTACAGAGTCAGCATATTGTCTCCAACAGTCTGGTTCCTCATTTTACTGACCACGGAAGGATAGAAGGCTGAGTCAACCTTGAGCCACTGAGAATCAAACTGCTGGTAGACAGCAGAATTAGCCTGCAATACTGCATTCTAACCTCTGTGCCACCACAGTTCAATGAAATGAAATACTTTGGCCATGTATTATGATAAAGAGTACAGCATGAGAAGAAGAAGACAAGATGGTGTCCCAATATATTTCTTTCTTCCTCTACATTTTTAGTGAAAATGATTCAGTTTGATGTTTTCAACAATCAGAATTTTTTTAAAATTTCAAAATTTCTGTCCCTTTGAATAAATTTGTAAAAACTGATAAGATTTTAACAAACAAAATTCCACTAATCCTCAGGATTAATGGTTCAAATCATATGCATTCAGTATGAATGGGACCATGTTATTGCCACTTGCCACTTGTAGCTATTAAAAATTCCTAGACTATAAAAATCCATACAGTGAATCTAGGACCACAAATATAAGTGCCAAGATAATGCAAGAGTGAAACATTCAAATCTCATTTAGGAAGAGGTCTAACGTTTCTAAAAAATCTTTATCAAAAGGAACTGAATTAAATGATTACCCATCCCAAACAATGGGATATCTGGTCACTGTGACCATCACTTGGTCAAATCTGATTAGCTGTTTGAGCATCACCAAGGAGATAATCCTTGTCTGGATAAGAAAACAAGAAGAATTTTTTTTAAAAAAAATCAAAACATTTATTGGGAGGGGCAGCAAACAGGGACAGGAAGAGTAAAACATTGGTATCTTTGCATCTCTTTGACTTTGGTGGTTTTCTTACAAAGGTTTTATTACCAAACTGATGTTGTTATCCAGTTTGGTAATGAAACATCTGCAAATAAACCAGAAGCTCAGAAAGTTTCAAGGATACCACAGTTCAACTCTGAGCTACAAATATTCTTTTCTAAGAGCAAAACAATTTATTGTGGGAGAGGGAATATTTAGCCAGACTTCTTTATTTATGGCACTGAAAATGTTTATTCCAAAAAATTTATCACAGCACTATTAAAGTAATTTCATAGAGATTAGAGAGAGGATAAATAGTCCAACATTCAAATGCCAAGGAATTATTGCAGGGCTTCCAATTTTATTGTTTGTACAATAAGGATGTTGGCATGAAGGATGAAGAAAATTCTCTGTGTTATATGAAGTAGAAGTAAAGCCATGGAGATATCTCCTGGGACTATCATGGAAAAAAGAGACAAGATTAAAATGTAATATTAGTTCCAGAGACGCACCATTCTGACTGCTTCCGCAACTCAGCCAGCTGATGAAGTCGTCTGAGAGCTTTCTCCTGTTTCTTTTCATCTTTCCAGGATTTTGAAGCCACATTTCGTGCAAATTCCCTTTGTTTCAGCTCTTTCAATCTCTATGTGAGGAGAAAAAGGAATAAAAAGATGCATTTCTTAGCATGTTTTTGCAGTTCCAAGCACTCATAAATTCAGTCTGGAAATATATAAGATGCAAAGCTAATTCTATGCAAGTATAATTTAATAAATAAATTAGAACTTTAACAGATGGTATTATTTTTTGGGGGGGAATTTATCCTGACCTTAAATTGTATTTCTAACTATACTATGTAGAGCAGCATTTCTTAGCAATTTTAAGATATGTGGACTTAAATTTCCAGAATTCTGGGAGTTGAAATCAACATGTCTTACAGATGCCAAGGTCAAGAAACATTGAGAAGATAACAGGAACTCTGAAGGCTCTCAAAGCAATTACAAGATTCCAATGTGTTCTTCAGTGGAAGACCTGAATGTCAGAAACTAAAATTTCTATTTTCTTCACAGAGTTAAGTAAGTAAAAAAATTATTTATTTATTTATTTATTTTATTACATTTATATACCGCCCTTTCCCTGAGGACTCAGGGCGGTTTACAGGGAATTAAAAAACCAACAATACAAAAGTTAAAACCAATTTAAAAAAGATTAAACTTAACCCTGTGCAATTAAAACCCCAATTAAAATAAATTACTCCTCAGCCTGGGCCAGAGAGCTCGAAGAGCCAGGTCTTCAGGCCCCGGCGGAATGAACGGAGGTCGGGGGCAGTCCTCCGCTCCACTGGCAGCTGGTTCCAGAGGGCAGGTGCCCCACTGAGAAGGCCCTATCCCTGGGTGTAACCCGCCGGCAATCTCTTACCGGTGGGACCCTGAGCAGACCCTCCCTGTGGGAGCGCACTGGACGAAGGGCACTTGATGCTGGCAGCAGGTGTTCCCTCAAATACCCCAGACCCAAGCAATGTAGGGCTTTATAGGTAATGACCAGCACCTTGAATTTCACCCGGAGGGCAACCGGAAGCCAATGCAGCTCGCGGAGTAGAGGTGTTACGTGGGAGTATCGGGAGACCCCCATTACAACTCGCGCGGCCGCATTCTGCACCAGTTGAAGCCTCCGAGTGGTCCTCAAGGGCAGCCCCATGTAGAGAGCATTGCAGTAGTCCAAATGGGAGGTCATGAGTGCATGAGTAATTGTGCGTAGGGCATCTCGGTCCAGATAGGGACGCAACTGGTGCACCAGGCGAACCTGGGCAAAAGCCCCCCTGGTCACGGCTCCTATATGGTCTTCAAAATTGAGTCGTGAATCCAGGAGGACACCCAAGTTGTGAGCCCTATCAACGGGGGGTAACACCTCACCCCCCATCGTTAGAGATGGAATAGTCTGGTTGACCCGAGATGCCGATATGCACAGCCACTCAGTCTTGGTGGGATTGAGACGAAGCCTGTTTCTCCCCATCCAGACCTGGACCGCCTCCAGGCACCGGGACATCATGGCGAGGGCATCACTGGGTTGGTTCGGGGTGGAAAGAAAAAGTTGGGTATCATCAGTGTACTGATGATACCCCACCCCGAAACCACAAATGATCTCACCTTCATATAGATGTTGAACAGGAGGGGTGAGAGAACTGACCCCTGAGGAACTCCACAAAAGAGAGGCCTCGGGGCGGATCTCTGCCCTCCCGTCAACACCGACTGCGAGCGGCCCAGGAGATAGGAGGAGAACCACCGTAAAACGGTGCCTCCCACTCCCAACCCCCTGAGACGCCGCAGCAGGATACCATGGTTGATGGTATTGAAAGCTGCTGAGAGATCTAATAGGACCTAGCCCTCCAGAGATCATTCACCAGCGCGACCAATGCCGTCTCCGTGCTGTGTCCGGGTCTGAAACCCGATTGGTACAGGTCCAGATAATCAGTTTCCTCCAGGAACAGAGGAAGCTGATGCACCACCACACTCTCAACAACCTTCGCCAAAAAGCGAAGGTTGGAGACTGGACGATAGTTATTTAAAACAGCTGGGTCCAAAGCAGGCTTCTTGAGGAGGGGTCTCACCACCGCCTCCTTCAAGGTGGCAGGGAAGACACCCTCCTTCAAAGAAGCAGTTATTACTGCATGGAACCAGCCTCGTGTCCCCTTCCGGGTCGTATAAGCTAGCCAGGAGGGGCACGGATCCAACAAACAGGTGGTGGTGCTCAGTCTCCCCATGATCCTGTCCACATCATCAGGGGAAACAGGGTCGAACTCAGTCCAGATAACATGCTCAAGACCGCCCGATTCCTCCACATCAGACTCTGCCCAGTCAGAGTCCAGACCGGTCCGGATCTGAGCGATTTTGTCCACCAGATGATGACTAAGCTCCTCGGCTCGTCCCCACAAAGGATCCTCTCTCACTTCCTGGTTAAGGAGGGAGCGAGTTACCCTAAACAGGGCAGCCGGGCGATTATCTGCGGACGCGATAAGGGCAGCAAAGTAGTTAGACTTCGCCATCCTTATCGCCGCAAGATAAGACCTTATAAAGGTTCTTAACTGCAATCGGTCAGATTCGGATCGGCTGGACCTCCAACCGCTCTCTAGACCTCGTCTCTGACGCTTCATCTCCCAGAGCTCCACAGAGAACCATGCGGCCCAACGGGATCTGCGCTGGGTCAGAGGTCGCAAGGGTACAACGCAGTCAAGTGCCCCGGCGGCCGCCGTTTCCCAAGCATCCACCAGAGCATCGACTGGGCTGTGGGTAAGGGTGATGGGTATAGGCCCAAGCGCCCTCTGGAACCGTTCCGGGTCCATTAGGTGCCTGGGGCAGAACCACCTGGTCGGTTCCGCCGCCCAGCGGCGGGGGGTGGCATAACGGAAAACCAGCGGCAGGAGGTAATTATCTGACCATGACAGGGGGGTGATGGTCGGTGAACCCCCTCCCAGATCATCCAACCATTGTCCAGATAGGAACACCAGGTCGAGAGTATGAACTCCCACATGAGTCGGGCCCTCAATAACTTGGGTCAGGCCCATGGCCGTCATGGAGGCCATGAACTCCCGATCTAACTCAGACGACCCTCCCAGTGACGGCAGGTTGAAGTCACCCAGGACAATAAGCCTGGGGAACTCCACCGCCAGCCCTGAGAGAGTGTCGAGCAGCTCGGGCAGGGCTGTTGCCACACAGCCGAATGCCAAATGTAGAGGTTCTTTCCTTAAATATACATAAAGTAAGCAGTGGGCATCATAAGAATGTGAGGCTTGTAACCGGACATGTGATCACAATTCTGGTGCTCTGCAACTAGCATGTATTTATGACTGTTGCATTGTCCCAGGATCACCATTTGTGACTTTCCTAGCTGATTTTGATGAGCAAAGTCAATGGAAGAAGCCAGATTTACTTAACAACTGTATGATTCATTTAACAACTGGGACAAAAAAGGTCATAAAATGGGGTGCAATTCACTTAAATATGTCCTGCTGAGTAACAAAAAATTTGGGCTCAACTGTGATTGTATGTTGAGATCTACTTGTATATATGGATATAAAATACACACATACACTTCCATATTTTATGCTACCAGACACCTTATGGTTATTTCCATCCTTTAGCCTAGTTTTTTCAAACTTTATTCCACAAAACCTGAAGTCTCTTGAGAACTGAAGAGGAAAAGAAAAGAAAATCACTCAAACACAGCCAATTGTCTGTCACTAGAGCTTTGTCTCTTGATCAGGGTTTCCAGGAAACATTATGCAGCCTGAAAAGCTAGAAACTTCCTGCTTTGGCCAACAATCAATTGCCATATAATTGTTTATGATACTAAGTACATGGCTGTACTTAGAACAGCTTGACTGAATACAACTCAAGAAATACATTGCATTGTTGGAAATGTACTCACCTTTAGAGTTAACTAAAAATAGCTTAAAACAACAACAGTTACTGTATATCTATTTGAAATACAGCACATGCAAACAAAATATACAACAATAGCATCTGGATTTGTGCTTAGTCTATAGGCAGCAAGCCAACACTGTTCAACAAGATTAAAATACTTGTGCTCATTCATATGGATGCTCAACCAAGAGAAGGAACTTGAGAATTAACATAGCTCTAAGTGTGCAATTACATTTTACATGCTATTAGGGTACCTAACTGGGTGGATAAATCTTGTCAAATGTGCTAAAGTATGATTTATTTTATAGAATCCCACTGCTTGTACTTTGGCTCTTATAAATAAGAATAGCAAGATGTTTGCAGAAAGAACTATTGTATAAGATTAGCTGTAAAGACATCTGAATCCTATCAGTCTGTGGCCTTATCTTAGCAATATTAAACCACAAGAATATTACTGATGCTTAATTCAATATCATATTGCCAGAGTTGGAGTCCATTAGTACATTCAAAAGAGCAGTAGTATACAGAAAATCATACCGGGAAAGGAATGTGTTCACAGGCAGGCTAGCTGATACCAAGGGTTAAGTATCTTTGTGAATGAGCTGGGATCATTTTGTAGGTCCTATTAGCAAAAGTTTCATTTTAAATAAATACCCTAGTTTTTGTATATATAACGATTTCAAGGTATTTTTGGAATATACCGTGCTGTGTTTACATGATGAACACAGTATATTAGATGTGCAGATACAAAACAAAAATTTCTTTTTCTAACTAAGCAGAAATCTCAAGCATAAAATGCATAAGGTAAAATTATTAAAAAGCATAATTGGGATGTATTACTGAAGCATACAGTATTAGCCATCTAAGCAATCAGTGAGGAGAACAGTGGAGAAATTCCTTTTACCATGGTAACTGATATTCTAAAAATAACTTTGAAAGCTTTTTACTTTTCAGGATTAAATGTATGAGAAAAGTAACTTTAACTTAAACCAATACATTTTGATTTGTTTTAAATAACCACAGTAATAATAATATATTTACCTAAAGGGAGGAAAATACTAAATTAAAGATGATCCTTTCAAAAAAGAAAAAAATAGTGTGGACAGACAGCACCCTCCCCCTAAAGAAAGAAATATTTTGGGGAATATTAAAAAGGCAGAATATTATGTTTTCCCAAAGGAATAAAGGAGAAGATTGTAAAAAGGCAGAAACTTCTCCATCCCCCCACCCCGGCCAGAAACCCAGGCAGAGGCCAGCGCTGTAGAAATGCAAATTTGGTAATCCTTTCGGAAAGACTGGAGCCAGGAAGCTTGGAGCTGATAGGATTAGAAAGACAAAGATCCCTAGAACCAAAAACCCCACACACCCCAAAAATCCAATATGGGACATAGCCATCAGCCACAGTGCCAGGGAAGCAGGAAATGACCTTTAGTATATAATAGGACAAAACCACCACCATTAGAATACCAGGATGGCACACTGAACCTCAGGTCAAAGTTCAGGCCACAGGAACAACGCATAACACAAAAGCTCAAGGAGGTATAAAAACCCACCACTCCCTACTCCATATGGTCAGCTTTCCCAGAGTCACATTTTTGTCTGGCTCTGCTCTTCAATAAGCTACAACCTTCTTTCTAAACTAAGAAAGTATCAGCATTCTATGTGCCTTGATAGTGATCAGGCTGGTCACATGATCATAGAAATGTCTTCAGACAATGCTGTCTCCCTTGGCTAAAATATGGGATGAGCATGTCCCCTAGAATCAGACATGACTGGACAAGGGAAACTTTTACTTTTACCTTTTTACATACACACAAACACACACACACACACACACATTAAGAGAGAGTCAAAATTTTATGCAATGTTCAACTTTCCCACTTTATCACCTCAAAGGGGAATTCCTGGGAATTATCTTTCTAGCAAATATTTGCATGTACATATATATACTTATCTACCAGGAGCCATACACAGTATGCCATAAGAGCAAGATAATGTATTTTTATCTCTTGGTCTTTTGGTCAGTTGATTTATCTATATTTTCATCTTGGATGCCACTTGCACCCTTTCCTTAACTGGTAAACTCTTCAGACAATTACATATGCCTTTCTCATATCATGGCTGGATTATTACAATACACTCTCTATGGAACTCCCCCTGAGGACCATTTGGAAACTGCAGCTGAAGCACAATCCCATGGCACACATAGTAAGAGTTGTTTCTCATGTCACCATTGCTACATGAGATGTATTGGTTGCCATTTGGCTTCTGGGTGCAATTCAAGACCTGGATCCGGATGGCCCCCGACCGTCGCTCCTTCCAACGCGATCTAAAAACCTATTTATTTGAACAAACCAGCCTGGTCTGATGGGTTCGGGGTTTGGGTTTGGGTTTTAACATAGCTTTTAACTATTGTATTATATCGGGCATAATTATTTAATCTTTTTTAACTTTTGTATTTTGTATTTTGATATATATTGCCCTGTACACCACCCTGAGTCCTTTGGGAGAAGAGAGGTATAAAAATTTAATAAATATAAATAAATATAAATATTACTTATAAAGCCTTTTGTGGCATAGAGGCTGGATATCTGAAGGACTGCTAATCTCTAATTGTTTCTCTCTGCCCACTATCTTCTGGCAGAATGGATGCTTTTCATATCCTTTTTTTATCAAATATTACCATCCTACAGAGGAAATATGCTTTCTTTGCTGGCCATCTCTCCCCCAAAACAGCATGTTTCCAAAGACAGCAATAGCACTTAGACTTATATACCATTTCACAGTGCTTCACAGCCCTCTCTAAGTGGGTCCTTATTTTACAGACCTTGGAAGAATGGAAGGTGGAATCAACCTTGAGCTGGTCAGTATCAAACTCCTGGCAGTCAGCAGAATTAGCCCGAATTACTGCGTTCTAACCACTGCACCACCACGGCTGTCACGGATATGAACAGCATCTCTCTCATCTAAAGTTCCAAAAAGCCCTTAAGACTTGACTTTAATATGTTTGAGAGTTGCTTTGGCTCTTTGCATTGTTTTTATGTTTTTAACTGTTTTTATTGACCTTGGATTTTTAAAAGCCGTCTACAGTCTACAATAGATATAACAAATTTAAACAATTTGTTGAAGTAATGATTACTAATTAATTGCCTCCAAACATAAAATTTATAAAGTTAACTGATCTTGCAATTCCGTATGCCAACCAGCTATTTTCTCTTTCTCCGCACATGAACACAATCTCCTCTTCCTTGCAACTGAAACAAAAATGAAAACAACAGAACATGAGATACATAAAAGGTGCAGCAGCAATGGAAAGAAAACATGGACGTGTTTTTTTTAATTGTGGTTTTACATTATTATTTATTGTTTTAGCTCGGGCCCTGTATTTAATTCTCTTTTTAATTTTTGTACTTTGTATTTTATATGTGCCCTGTTCACCACCCTGAGTCCTTCGGGAGAAGGGCGGTATATAAATATAATAAACTTAAACTTAAAAGAAAACAAAGAAAAAATAGCTGGACACAAAAAAGAGAAAATGACCAAAACTGTGTTTAGCTATCACAAAAATAAATAGATGGTAGAAAAGCAGACTTTCAGAAACAATGATAAATCTTTAAAATTAACTTTACTTTTGGGCAAAAGTCTCTGTTGCCATTTTCATCACCCATTCTCTTGTCATCAGCAAATATAAGATTCAGAAACGTTAACTCTGTGAGGGTGAGGACATTTTCACATCAGGCAGATATTTATTATTTATTTATTAAATGTAAATGGCACCCTTCCTGATTGGATATGACTTCTAAGTGGCTTACAAGCAAGTAGAAGCCACAAGATAAAACCTTAAAAGAATAAATATTAATATTAAAATTGACAAAAGATTGCACAGAGGTGGAGGTGCAGTTTTACCTCATTTCATTAACCACCTCCAGTGTGACGGGCCGCATCGAGGCCTCAGACCAACTTGGACAGCAAAACCCTGATGTTAGCATGAAAAGCTAATTATAAACACGTATCTGGTTGTAATCTAGTGATTATAACATGTAGGGTATTGTGACAGTGTGCCAAATTGCTTCATCAAATGCCTAAATTCCTTTGAATGGATTCTTCACTGTTGCAAAGGAAAGACTGGATAGTCTGATTCCATGTGGTCAAGATTTATTATATTGTTTTAAAAGCCAGATTAATTTTCATTTATCAATCAATCAGAATAGAGCTGGAAAGGACTTGGAGGCTTTCTAATCCAACCCCCTGCTCAAGCAAGTGATTATCCAGTGTCTTCTTAGAAACCTCCAGTGATGAAGCATCCACAACTTCTGACAGCAAGCTGTTCCACTGGTTAATTATTCTCACTCTTAGGAAGTTTTTCCTTAGTTCCATGTTGCTTCTCTTCTTGATTGGTTTTCATCCATTGTTTCTTGCCTTTAGTGCTTTGGAAAATAAGTTGACCCTTTCCTCTTTGTGGCAGCCTCTCAGATACTGGAATACTGCTATCATGTCCCCCTCTAGTCCTTTGCAATAATCATTATTATTGTATGTTAGGTTTTTTTTAAGTTTTTTCATTTTTTATATTTTTCTTCTTTTTTGCTGCAGTTGCATTAAATCAGTATTTTTTTTTGTAAAAAGTGACAGTGATGTTGTGCATTGACCCAAATTTAAACGACTGAAGAGATTATTGAGAGCATGCAATGGTTGCAACCTCTTGAAGAAGAGGCATGGGCATGGGGAAAAATGCAGCATCTTCAAAAAGTGCTATTCCTACTGATTTAGGCATTTTTGCCTTTGAATCTGCCCAAAATGAAAATTTATCCAATTTATTCAATTACTCTGCTCTGCTCTTCAATAAGCTACAACCTTCTTTTATTCAATTACTCGGTTTCTTGACATGCCTCTAAAAAAATGGCCTACCTAAAGGATGGACTGAGTATATTATTGTCTAGTTAAAAGTAAATGAGTTGCTGTATCAATTAGTATATCTTTTGGGTTTCAGCATATTCTTGTTTTTGACTATAATTCCCTACTGCTAATTTCTAAATTTCTAAAATTTCTAAAATCCTAGAAACATTTCTTAAATTAGGCACTATAGTATGAAAATTGTCAGTAAATTATTTTAAGTCTACAGCCAGTTGCCCTACTGATTATTCAACCTTCTTAACTTCTTTCACATTTTTTTTGTCCCTGCAAATCCTTCGTCCATTTTCTTTTTAACTATTGCAATAATCTTTTTACCAAACTATTCAAGACTTTTTTGCAATAATTCTGGTGAAATTCCCTAATCTTTAAGTTGTTTGTGTCCTTCTCCAGATTTATCAGCTGTTCTTGAGGTTTCCATAATGAGAAACTGAAAGTCTGCTAATTATTATGGTAAGTAGTAGGCTTTTTTTTTTACAGTTTCACCTTTAGCTGACATTATTGTCTTTTTGTTTTGTAATAAACCAGCAACAGTAAAGACAAGTCTATTAGTCTAATTAATGTATCAAGGAAAAATCTTGTGGTTTTTTAAAATCACTTCCCCTTTATCTGTTTAAAACTTTCTTAGATTACAATTTTATTAAGCTATTTGCTTTTAAATTAAAATCCTTTAAGATTGTGGATTTTCTCCCTCTACTTTTTTTTCAAAAAGAAAGCATTAATTGAAAGTCTTTAATCCTCAGTAGTATTTCAGATATCTCCTTTAGGTTGTAAAGATTTTAAGTCATAAAGCATTTAAGAAAGTGAAGCTTTTGCTGGTCTAATGACTATTAAAGTAGCACAGCAGTTAAGTGTGTGGCTGCCAAGCCATTCAACTCCTGATCAGCCCCAAAGAAACTGAATTCCTATATTCTCCTCATGAAGAGCAATTTAAGGAGTAGCTCTTCCAGAGTTTAATGATTTCTCCTTATTCCCAGAAAGATTTTCCTCAGCCAGAAACTGACTTCTGGCTGGCAGTTCAGAACCCCCAGTGCTATCTCACTTGTGAAGCTGTTCATGTTCTAACCTGACATCAGTCCTCTCCTGCATTATCATTTTTTTTAAAAATAATTTAACTGCATACCACCACCCCCAACATTTTGAATACAAATTACTAGTGATAAATTCTAATTTATATTGCTGGAATGTATTAGGTTATATTACCTTTGGCCAAGCTTGGGTTCCTAGAGAAAAGTGGATTTTATTAGGATTATATAGAGGTAAGAAAGCATCTACAGTGAATATGAAATAGGGGAATATTTAAAAGATAAGTTTTAGAAACCAGTTGATTTCCAAAGAATTTATAATCTGACATTTATATTTGTTGACAGAAATGCATTTTTTAAATGTACATTTCTTTTTAATTTGCTGCCCTGGATTAATTAGCTTCTAAATGGGCTTTTAATCTTTTAATTGTTCCTTGAAAATTTGTGTGTAGAAAATATTATTTGAATAAGCATAACATGTTTTCCCCCAGGGTATGCAACCTTCCTTGTAAGCAAGAATTTTAATTACTTGTGATTAAAAGGAAAAATTTTTGAGTTTAAATCTCAAAACAGAACTATGATCTCCTTAAAATATTCATTGATGCAGATTCAACATGCTGATGATTTAATATCTTTTGTGGGCAGGGGAACTAAAATAGCATTATTTTGAAATACAAGGGAAAATTAGGGGTTATATTCTTTTTAAGTTGTTATTTTATTTTAGAAACAAATTGTCCTTAAAGATAATGTTCATATTTTTGCTGCCTGGAAACCCCTTCTGGATTTTTTGCATAAAAGATAAAAGTGAATTTATGATTTTGATTATTAGACAGGATAGATATATAGAAAGAAGAAAATTATGTTGTAACATAGAATAAAAGGTTATAATTGTTGTACTTATAACTGCTTTAGAGAAATTGGGAAGCCATTTCTTTGTATCTTTTTCTTTCTTTTCTATTTTTTTCCTTTTTCACTTTTAGCTTTCTTTCTGATTTTTTTCTTTTTCTTACTTTATATTAGTTCATTGTTCTTTATTTTGTTTTAATTTACACACACACACACACACAATGTTCTTGTTATTTTAAACATTATTGTTATATTTCAGGAATGACATAATGAAATTATACAAACTATGAAAATGGTAATATACGGAAAAGCAGAATATCTATTTTCTTTAGTGGATAAATGCAGGTGTCTTTTTTTCTAACTAACATTATTTATTTTAAAGAGCTTTTCCTATTCAAAAGATAATATCCTGATCTCGAAAATCCCTAGAACATAAAATTATATCCAAATGCTCACTTGCAATTTTTCAGTTGAAGGTGCTCAAGCAGTTTTTATGCTCACAAAGCTTCATGTTCTTCCTCCGGCCAATTACTGAAAACTAGAGACAGCATTTTTAGCAGACATAGTTTTTCATCCCTTCTTCTTGCAAAGAAGTTAACCTGATTACAGCTGCTTGAGGATCAAATCACTGATATCGGGGAAACTTGGTATGTCTTGAATTTATCATAAAATATTCTATGTGTACCAATAGTTTGTAGGGTGATAGATGGATAACATCTCCTCCTCACTTGCCACCCCCAAAATTGATGTTTTTTATGTATCTACTAAATTTATATGTTGCCCATATGAGTATGCAAAGTGACTCTGGGCAGCTGAATGTTATAATTGAAGTGAACTGACCTGAACTTTTGGATTCACATTGTTGTTGTTGTTGTTGTTGTTGTTGTTACAGTTCATGAGTACAAACCTAAGGATATCTTTTTTTTATATTGAAGACTTTTATAAAAGTTACAATATAAACCCCAAAACAAACCCCCCTCCCTCCCCCACTTCCCAGAGCTGAGTACAGGGTTACAAATATAATAATCATAATCTAACTAACAATAACCAACTATGTAAATAACCAAGTCCATAATACACTTTAACTCCCCTTTAACATAAATATAAACAGATTAAAAGTAAACATAATAATAATAAAAACATAAACAAATTAATATCCTAATTATTAAACAATACAATATCCAAATTGTTAAACAATACTACTACTACTACTACTACTACTACTACTACTACTACTACTAATAATAATAATAATAATAATAATATCATATAATTAAAACTAATAAAAATTCCATTATAATAAACTATTAATAATAATAATACTCTAAAATTTACTCATAGGCTAAATGGAACTTTTTAGTCCCATATTTATTCTGAATATAATCTATCCATCTTCTCCAGACCAAAATGTATCTTTCTTGTGAATGATCCTTCAAATAAGCAGAAATCTTAGCCATTTCTGCTAAATTTGACACTTTAAGCGTCCATTCTTCTACAGTAGTCAAGCAATCCTTCTTCCAATATTGCCCTACCAATAACCTTGCAGCTGTTATCAAATTCAACATCAAGTTAGTTTCTTTAGTATCACAATCTGTAATAACACCCAATAACAATAATTGTGGAGTAAACTTTATCTTTCTCTTGAAAATCTTTTGATGTCCCACCAAATCTTAATCCAAAAAGCTTTTATATTTCTACAAGTCCACCAGATATGAAAATAAGTAGCATCCAAACTGCCACATCTCCAACATTTGGGCTGTAAATTAGGATACATACAAGACAACTTTTTAGGATCCAGATGCCATCTATAAAACATTTTGTAAAAAAATTCTCTTAAATTTTGGGCCTGGGTAAATTTTACATTTCTAACCCAAGTTACCTCCCATGTATCCAATGGAATCGGTTCTTGAATATTTTGGACCCACTTTACCATGCAATCTTTAACTAATTCCATTTCTGAATCCAATTCTATTAAAGCATTATAAATTCTCTTTATATGCACTCGATTTTGATCTTTAATCTGTTTTACCAAATTCTCATTCATTAATGTAATACCAACCTTTTGATCTAACTTCCACCTAGCTAACAATTGAGTATACTAAAACCAAGACTGTACAATATTTTCTTGCTTTAACTCAGCTAACGATTTTATTTGCCAATCATTCCCTACCAATCTAAATAATTCCTTATAAGAAATCCTATCCAAATTCACACCCATAAACCTAAGGATATCTGAAAAGTATTGTTGCACTATCCAATTACTAATTCAGTTTCTTTTTTTCATATACTACTTCATTATGTCTCCACATACAACCTTTTTCTCATGGACTCCATCCTTAAATTTCTCAGTAATCTGGTTATAAATCCAGCCAAGTGCTATTTTAGCATCTAGCCTCTGTAATAGTACTCATATAAGCCTAAGCCTTTCTAGAATCCCAAAGTGGCCAAGTGCAAGCAGTGAAAACCAAGTTATTTTCATTATATGAGTATCTACATAAGGAGGACTATGCATGCCGGGGCACATTTCCTCCTAAATAGGCAAATGGGGAAACTGACTACTATTCCCATAAATCTTCTGAAAACTCTAGAAACAGTCTGTATCTTGTACTTGTTGAGGATCAGAGAGGTTAATTTTTTCTTTCTTTTTTTTTTTGGAAACAGCTTCCCTCATTTGGAAACAGTAGTGTAGAGTCCAGAATGTCCCAAAATATGACCATAAATTAAAAGTGGGAGTAAAAAGAAAAAGAATGAGAATAAGAGGAGAGGAAACTGGAGATTAAAATAAGAATAAGGCAGAATGAAGGAAACTTCATAGAAAAGTTTATATATTAAACAGCTTTCTGCCAGAAAAGATAGCATGACTAGGTTCCCTCATCCCAGGAAGCCACTTAAATTGGTTTTCTCTTCACGTAGTATACGATTCCAACCCAGTGGTGGGATTCAAATATGTGAACAACCAGTTCTCTGTGTGGATGCTGCTCCCGGAAGTCCATTCTGGGCGTGAGCAACAAAAAATGAGCTACCGGTTCTGCCAAAGTGGTGGGAACTGGCTGAATCCCATCATTGTTTCAACCATTGTTTTGGTTTGTGTCTTCTTTTAATTACAGCAACTGGGCAGTTATAGCTTATTCCATAAACCATGTCTTAAAGCAATGTATGGTCTCAATTACACCTGAGATCTTATGACAAAGAAACTGCCTGATACTGCTTATCATACCTGATGAGCATATATTTTGCACATGCAATAATAATCTGGAAGGAAGGAAGTGACACAAATTCAGGGGCATTATGGTAATAAATCCCATGGTGGGTTTGATCACAATAGTCACAAAACATTATTTCTTTTAAGAATCTAACTAAATTAGGCATTACTACTCTAAGTAGCACTTAAAATCAAAATGTATATTCTTTATGGACCTAGGATAACTCTGGGCAGTCAACTTGCCATTGCCAAGTCGCCTCTACCAACTCACTGCGGCCAAGCCATTGTAAAATAACTCAACACGGCCAATTGGCTGTGGGGACAACTTGCTGCAGGCAGATAAAGGAAAACCTGAGTGGGTGAACAGAGTACAAGCAGTGGTGGTAGCTGGGCATATCCCATTTTCACACCCTCCACTGCCTCCACTGCTGCAAGCCATTTGGCAGCAGCAACAGCGTTCAGACCATTCAGGGACTGCAGTGGGTGGTGTGGGCAGCAGGGGGGTGGCAAAGCCTGAGTGCATCCCATATTCACATTCCTTACTGCTGCCACTGCCACTTCCCCAGTTGGTAGCTCAGCAGTGGTAGCTTGGGTGTGAAAATGGAATGTGCCTGGCCTCTGTCACCTGCTTACCATTCAACCTGCCATCATCAGCACCACATGCATGGCCTTAATATGCTTAACACTGCCAAACAGCCCAAAGTAACAGTGGCAGTGGTGGCGGCAGTGGGTGTGGAAATGAGAAGCTTCTGCCACCACTCTGTGCTTTGCCCACCACTTGTTTGCCCACCTGGATTTCCCTCTAGCTGCCTGCAGCGAGTTGTCTCTGTGGAGAATTCGCCATGTTGAATTATCCTGAAACCACTTGGTGGCAGTGAGTTGACAAAGGAGATTTGGTGGTGGTGAGCTGGCCACATCAAGCTGTCCATGCCGAATTGGCTGCACCAAGTTGTCCCATTCCGATTTGATATTTCTCCATACCTAAAAAGATATTAATACTTCCAGAACACATCAAAGACTCTGTCTACATTGCTATCTTTATAAAACTCAAGTGAGATCATTCATGCATGTGTGTTTTTTGTTTTGTTTTGCTGGAAGCATACCTTGAAGATTTGTTATTCATTTATTAACAGCACAAAGATCAGCAAAATTCTTAAACTTCATTGGTCTTAATTACATTGCTAAATTGTGCATATTAATCAGATAGATGGCAACAATCTTTACTCAGAATAGAAGTGAGGATATAACTAGTGCATACATTTAAAATGTCACAGAATGGCAGTAAAAGGAAGACAATGAATTAGATCCAGTATATAGAAGGCAAGTAGCTGCCAGAATAGCTTTATCAGTGTTAAATTTATAACAATCACTGTTAAAGTTAGCCTAAATTTGAATGACAGAAATGAAAACTTAATGTCAAGCCATTTATGTCAATGGATGAGAGTTTATAAAAGATTTGAGAGCTGGCTCAAATTCAATGCAAGATCATAAGGGTTCAAATTGAATAAAAGTTTGCTTTTATGCTAATCTTGGGCAATAAATTGGATTTGAAAGCATAATCTGAAGCTCATTTACAATCCATATTGTTTTAATTCCTACCACTCTGGCTCTTTCTTTGGTCAATTTTGTGTTAAACCTCAAAATCAATTAAGTTAGAAGGTAATAGGCAAAGGATATGGATAATGATAAATGTGTTTATTAAAATATGGCCATGTAATATGGTAACTGAATTAATTAAAAGGACTAATATCATCCATTTTTAATAAAAAATACTCTATATGCTTTCTCAATGTGGTTTCTGACCTGCTATTGAAAGAGTAGTATAGCCTTTGGCCAATGAGATTTGTGCATTTTTGAATTACAGTATAGATAAGATATAAAAATATCTGATCTATAGTTGTAATTGAATGTGCAGAGGTTCCCAATCAGATCTGTAGTAGCTCACCTTTTTCTTACAATCCTTATCACTACACAAGCCCCTTAAAGGTGTTGTCTCCTCCACCCCTACTGAGCACTCAAAGAGTATTTGGATATATCAGTTTCAATTCAGAAAATTTACTTGGACAACTTTCTTATTCTGGATTTACAAAAAAAGTGTGTTATATTTATTAAGGATTTCCTGAGAAAAAATAAAGATAAAATGTAATGAAATCAGATTTGGGCGAAGTTGCTGTAAAGAAATACACATCAAGAGTTTTAAAAGTAAAAAAAAAGGTTTATAAATTTGACTTATTCAATTAAAGCTAAAATATAAGCTGTGGGGCTTTTTCCTAGTAGCTTTTCAGTTTTTTTTAAAAAAGGACTATACTAGGCTTTAAAGATTGATTTATAGATATGATTTAGAAAGAATAAATTTTTGTTGTAGTTTTAGAGAAAGTGATAAACTATGGTATTAAAATTGGAGGAAAGTGTTAAACCTGCAAAGGAGAAAAGATGAAGAGAAGACGATCAGAAATTAATTTGTAGTACATTATTTGAAGGGATTAAAGATTAAAATTTTCAATACATTGTTGTTTCTGGTAGCTCTTAATAGAATTTTTCTTGATTAAGTTTGAATGATGCTTTAAAGATTTGTTTAAGAAATAGAAAGAAGACTTTTTTGTTATATTTTTTAGAGAAAATAAGTTACTGCATAAAATAAAGAAATATGGAATTGATTTACTTTTCTAAGGTGTATATACATATTGAGTGGTTAGAGCACTGCCTTTGATGTTAGAGACTGGGTTCAAATCCTGGTTGGTAGGTCTTAGGGGTTCTTTGACAAAGATCTTGGGCCTTAGGTAAAGACCGCCCTAATGCTTCATCTGCTTACTTCAAACTGGGACGGTTATATTGGCTCAGATGTTGCCCAGATTAATTGGATATGCATCAGATGTTGAGGAACCAGAACAATCTGATGATAAGTGAGTAATTGGAATAAACCATACATGGAAGGTGTAATATATTGGGGTTTTTGCTTGTACTGATTCACATGTCTGTTTAAATGCTGCATTAACGGCTGCTCAGTGGCTACTGACTAAGCCAGATTTCTTGTCTCCAGGGCTATCATTGTTAGATTTGCGGCGGAAATGGCTTCCTTTAAATCTATTGGTCGCCACCTAGTGGTTAACCATATAAATAGCTGCACAGCAGCCACTGTTTCAGTTCTGTTCTGTTTGACTTCAATAAAACATTGAAGTTGCTGTTTGAAATCTTCTGTCTTGCTCAATGCCTGCAAAGAAACAGCTACACAACAGAAGGGAAAGAGAATCTGGAACTGAAGTCCTTGAGATTGCTAAACAAAAGTTCACATCACTGACTACTAGATATACTAGGAAAGCCAAGACGAAGAAAATAAATGCCCTTTTCTCCAAAGAATAATCCAAAGTACATTCCCAATTGCAATACAATAACACAGTAACAGCAGAGCCACCAACAGCAAAAATTGAACAGTACTTGAAGGATATATGAGAGATAGAGAAGATATGTAACACCAGCACAAAGTGACTGCAGAAGCTGAGAGCAGACCACAGCAATCTCCCAGAACATGAACCAGTCACCATCAGAGTAGCAGACATCCAACGGGGAAGTGGGGGGTAAGAACATGAAAATCTGGACAGCAATTGGCTGACATATGATCCATAAAAGGTAAAGGTAAAGGTTCCCCTGCACATGCGTGCAAGTCAATTCCGACTCTAGGGGCCGGTGCTCATCTCCGTTTCAAAGCGCTTGTCGAAGACGTTTCCGTGGTTATGTGGCCAGCATGACTAGACACCAAAGGAGCACAACGCTGTTACCTTCCCACCGTAGTGGTCCCTATTTTTCTACTTGCATTTTTACGTGCTTTCGAACTGCTAGGTTGGCAGAAGCTGGGAGGAGTAACAGGCGCTCACTCTGTTATGCAGCACTCGGGATTCGACCCGCTAAACTGCCGACCTTCTGATCGACAAGCTCAGCTTCCTAACCCACTGAGCCACCATGTCCCTTACATATGATCCATACCTACTGGCTATAGAAATTAACAGCAGTGCATGAATACCTAGCAACACAGATGAACCAGTAGCTAGCAGTAAGCTCCACGTAAGACTGGCATTGGGAACAACATTATGGAAAATAAGAGGGCTAAGATCCTGTGAGATTTTCAGATCCAAACATGGGCAGGTTCTGGCCAATCAGACATCAAAGCAGTAGACAAGGACCAGAAGACAGTGGTAGTGATAGATGTAGCAGTACCAAGTGACAGCAACATCAGGGGAAGGAATAGGAGTACCATGGCCTGAAGGAGAAACTGGAGATGATGTGCAAAGTAAAGGGCAAATTGATCCCAGTAGTGGCAGGAGCACTCAGGACTGTGACTCCTAAGCTGGGAGAGTGGCTTCAACAGATGCCAGGAATGACTTCAAAGCTCTCTGTCCAAGAGAATGCGCTGCTAGAAACAGCTAACATTCTCCGCAGAATACTCAAACTCCCAGGCTTCTGGTAGAAGGATCTGAAATTGAGGATGACACAGATATCTATAAGGGTGAGAAGAGGTTTTTTAAAATATAAATTTCATGACACATATACATCTACACAAAACATCCACATATGCACAAATCAAATGTCAGGCTCCATAGAAATTTATTATATAAATTACACTAAATATTTGAATTGGTTACCATTTTCATATTTTCTGACATTTGATACATGACCTTTGAATATTTCTAACTACAGTAACACTTTTTTAAAGTAACATTTTCTCTTATGTTTGAAGATTCTTGTGTGATGATTTCCATTAATCAGTCTACAGTATTGGCCTGCAGGGCCTAACTTTTGGTATATCTTGTATGAATGCATGTGCATGACTGTTACTACAGGTGATGAGAGGAAACAGAAAATGTCTTTGGAGATTCTCAGTCATCCAGGTCAGGGCTTTTCAACTGTGTACCACTTTTAGGATAAGGCAATATCCGAGTACCACCAGTCGCCCAGCAAGTTGTCAAAAACTTGACCAAAAAAAAAAGGAAAAAAAGTACAGGTAGTCCTTGACTTACAACAATTCATTTAGTGACTGTTCGAAGTTACAACGGCACTGAAAAAAGTGACTTATGACCATTTTTCACATGTATGACTGTTGCAGCATCTCCAGGGTCAGGTGATTTACATTTGGATGCTTGGCAACTGATTCATACTTATGACGTTCACAGTGTCCCAGGGTCATCATTCAGATTGCAGGGTGCCTGTGGGGGGGAATCTGTGAGTCTCTGGTGGAGGGGGGTGGGATTGGGGTGGGTGCCTTCCTTTCCTCCCTCTCTCCCATTGTCCCTTCCTTCCTTCTTTCCTTCCTTTTCTTTCTTTCCTTCCCTCCCTCTTTGTCCTTCCTCCTTCTCTTCCTCCCTTCCATTGTCCCTCCCTGGGTGGCATAAAAAGTTAATAAATAAAATTGAAACCTAGATATTTCCTCCTGGCACCTTCAACACCATAGTTGATAATTACAAGTATTTTATTGTTAAGGTATAGTTTATACAAGTAGCTATTTGAGTGCAATGGGTTAATGTCTCCATTTTTAATTTTTTGTGATACACAGTACATTTTGAAAAATGTGCACTTCTAAAGAAAAATGGGGAAAGGATATAGTAAAAATGTTCATTGATCACGTCCTGACATGCACAGCAGCTTGAGGTACTAGAATCAGATAACAGAATCTGTACTTCTGTGAATAACATAATACACCAAATTGTTGTAAAGTGAGGGCTATTTCTTTAATCATTAAATGAACTACCGGTATCTTGTGAGTTTTCTTTCCCTAATTCCAATAAGACTAAATTGCTATGTTATCATTTAAATTTAAATTCACTCTCAAAAATGATAAATATAATTTCACAGTGTATCAAACATTTAACAATAAAGCTTATCAAGACATTACAGGCTAAAGATTCTTTCATTTCTTGGTAGAGCTTTCTGAGGGCTTGATGGCAAGAAAATCCTATTACTGTGAGCAACCTGTCTCTTTAGGGATGACTTCAGCTAATTTATTTGCACAATAAACAAGTAACAGTAGAGGTCTTTTGCATAAGGTATGTTGCTTCTTAATAAAGCCCATCTAACTATATAGATTTATGAGTTTAAAACAAAGACTTATATAAACTGACATTTAAAATGGGGATATAGTGCCTCAAGTCATAACAAGGGAGAAGATTGTGTTCAGTGGCATTTGATAATTTTATTCCTCTTGCCCAAGCACTGATTTCATAAATGTGATTGTGTTAATGCAGAAGTTAAGCATATTAGCGGAACTAGGTTATCAACATATTTCAGAAAGAAATTCATTTTAGAATAGGATGTAGTATTGATTTCTATTTCAGAATGATATTGGGATAGAGAAAATAAAACATATAATTCATTAAAGAGATGCTATATTAGGTCTTCTCATTATTTACAATTTCAAATTATGGCTAGGACTTATATTACATATACTAATTATATATTATCTAATCTATTATTTCTTTTCTTTTGCCAGCTTATTAATTCTTACACACAGTTGTATAATAGCCAATTAAGGTGCCTATATCAGTTTGATTAAGCTATCTTATTTAAGAATCTGGCAAAGTAAGGTGGGTTTTTCTTAACCTTGAAGCAATTCAGGGTCAATCATGATCCTGAACTTCCAGAACATAAGTTTTGATATGCAGCAAACATTGTTTTTCTACCCAATTTCATTTACACGATTGCTATGGGTATGCAGTTATGATATAATGCCCATTTGAACTCTCAGAGTAATAATAATGGTGTTGATAGTGTTGTTAATTTTTTCTTTGTTAGTTAACATAGATTTTGTGAGGTCACTATCCTAAACAAATCTGAACATTCTGATTATTGCAGACATCTTTAGGATTTAATACTTTGTTCTAGTATCACAGATATCACAGAAGCTGAAAATGCTGCGGGTCTAAACAATGTTGTTAACAAATGTTGTAACTATAAATATTGGTTTACATCTGATAAATGATATTTATTTGTTAACACAGGTTACATTCAAACTTTATCCATGTCATCTTTCAATTAGTCCAAATTCAATATATCTGCTTCCCTACAATTTTTCCCAATTTTTTAAAACTGCGATAGTCATAAAATTGATTTAGACAATTGTTTCTAGAGATACAAAACTATCCATCCAAAAGTTGTTAATATGCACATCAAAGTTTTCCAAATTAGAAAGTTAACTTCAGTTGTTGGCTTCTAGTATTTAATATCATGCTGATACAGTATAACTCCAGATTCAGGAAACTAAATCTTCTCATTAATTGATAATTGCACTTTCTGTAAAAATATTTTCAGAATTGAAGAATCCCATAAAGTTTTCTAAACAAAAAAAATGTATTTTTTTATTTTCCAGATTTACGAACTAGAATTCCTCTCAGAATATTTTTTGCGGCTAGACTTAATTTAATTTAATTTTAATTTTATATTGTATTGTTTTTAAATTTTGCCTTGTAAACCACCCTGAGTCCTTTGGGAGTAGGGCGGTATATAAACTGAATGAATGAATGAATGAATGAATGAATGAATGAATGAATGAATGAATAAATAAATAAATAAATAAATAAATAAATAAATAAATAAATAAATAAATAAATAATATAAGAATCTGGGAATAATATTCATCCAAAGGGTGAAATTTAATGACTCCGATCAGTGATATCTGAAGAAATCACTCTCTCTATTTTATTTTATTACATGCTATTAGCTGAATTATATCTGTGGATATATCCATTATATACCTAGATATATCATGGATTTGGTACAAATATGAAAATGATATTCCTTAAATGGATGGGCAACCAAATTTTCACCTTATGATATCATTTTGATTTGGACCGGTTAATAGAGTATCCTGCTATTTTACCTATATCCATAGAAGATTTATATATTTCATTTTTTTCACCTCTAATAATTAAAATCGTTGCTCTGTTTTTCTATTTTAGTCAAGAACTTAACTGGGTTTTTACTGTTTTCTCAGCATAAACTAATTAGTCTGAATTCTGTCTGCTATTACAGTAATTAATTCATACTTCTTTTTCCGTATATCACAGATGGGCATCTGTGCCCATAAATATTTCTTTTAAATTATTTTCTCTTTTATTTTTAATATTTTAATCTTTGTTTAATAATGTCTAAGCAATAATTGACCTAAGTTATATGCTTTATATAATTCCAATTCAAAAATTTGATCACCTGCAATCTGATCTGTTTAAAGGTTTTACTTACATATGCTGTAAAAAGATTCCATGTGCCTGTATACAATATTCATAGATATGTGAAAGATAAAATCTGTTAAGTCTCCATTAGAGATGCTTACCGTTATAGATGAAATCTCTACATCTCTTTATAAAACATCCATCTCCCAAACTTTAGGATAATTAGCATTCCATGTTGCCCTCATATACAACTGAACATGTTGTACAAACAGCTGCTCTGTTTCTTTCAAATACTGTTGACTTTAAATTTCATAAGGCAACCAAGGTCTCTCTTTCTGGAGTCTCATTCAACAATTCAGTTCTGCATATTAATAATAAACCTTTATTGTCAAAGTACAACATGTGTACATTGAAATTAGCTGAGCCTCCCCACATGCTCTCTCCCCCCAACACACAGTGACAACAAACCCTCCATCCCACCACACTATGTGAACCTACTACACCACACACCGGCCTCCCAAGTCAATTCTGCATAAGATTATGTCCTATTTAAAAGCCTAACAGTCCACGGATAAAAGCTATTTTTCAGCCTGTTGGTACGGCTGGCTATGTTCCTATATCTCCTACCGGATGGTAGGAGAGTAAAGAGATACCGTCCAGGGTGTGAGTCATCCCTGAGAATCTTCCTCACTCTTCCAAGGCAACGGGCCCTGGGGATGTCATCCAGTGGTGTCAGGGAACAGCCCACAATGTCTTGTGCTGTGCTCACCACCCTCTGTAATACTTTCCTGTCTGCGGCTGTCAGACCAGCATACCAAACCACAATACCGTATGAGAGGATGCTCTCTGTAGTAGACCGGTAATATTAAATAATTAGCTGTAATTAATCTGAATGTGTGGTAACAAATATACAAGAGAAGGCTGGCTTTTTAGTGAAATAAAAATTGGGGCATGGAAAGATGCAGAAACATCTAGGATGAAACCTCCTTTCTTCACCATTTCCACCTTACAACATTCGGACCTGCCTCCCCAGGATCTTTTTTTTTCACCTTCTTATTTCACTATAAAGATATATTTTTTTTATCTTATAAAACTTCAAAATAGTTTCCATAATAGTCAAATAAGTTTGTCAAGTTGTAAGCATATGGTTAGGCAAAGGACAATAAAATCCATGATTCTGGGTGTTTCAAGCTTTGTGTATTTGCTAGAGAATTCCTGAAGCCTGGTACTATTCATCAATAAACACAAAGACATAAACAACATTTAGATAGTGTGCAAAAGAGACAATCAACAAACCAAAAAGGGAACAAAAAGACCAAAAAAACCTACCCACCAGCCAGGTGAGCATAGATTAAAACCAAAATTAACATCAGACCAACAATCAAGAAGTAGACAATACCCCAGCCAAGGACCTGCCAGGCACGCTAATAGTAAACAGCCCAACCAAAGAATGTCTAAGACCACTCCCACCAACACTGACAGGGCAAGCCACTAGTATGTAAATTGAAAGCAAACCCCACTCCTTACTAGCACAGATGATGTTACCTAGTCATCTGCAAGAAAACCACCAAATTCATCAAGGATCCTAATTTCAATGCTGAGCTGCAAATAATTTCTTTATTGGAATTTAAGACAGCTAATAAAGACACAAGAATCAATATTACAACATCTCTAAAATTATAAAATATAGAAACACACATGGAAAAAAAGAATTTCAGAAGTTCTCAGAAGGAGGTTTGAATCTTGAACTGGCATTCAAAAAGGATGCAATGGATAATAGTAATTGATTTTAAAAAGATCAAATAAAGTGGAAGGAGTATAACTAAAATTCTGTTCTGTAGAGATATCAATATCCAAGGTAGCTTAGAATATACTCCCTTTTTGCAATACTGTGATGATATTAGAAGACTGCTATTACCAAGTTGGAAGACTAGGAAAATATAGAAAGCAACAGAAGAATCCATAACGGTTTTAATAAAACTATGGCTGCAAATCTGGAAACTGATCCAGGGGACTCAAGTCTGGAAAAGATCAATCTTTATTCCAATACCAAATAAAGGTGACTTCACAGATTGTGCAAACTATCATACAATATTTACAATTTCATATGCTGGTGAAAAAAAACACATTAGGTTCATCCAATGCAGGTTAGAGTTTCACATGGAACTGAAAAAATAGATGTTCAAGAAAAGACTTATCCTTGTAAGAGTCAACAATGATTTGACAGCACATAATCAAAGCATCACTTATGAGAGGAACAACTATTTCTCCTTTTTGCAATGTTATGATGTCTTTAAAGAATCTTTAACATAGTTTCCACTGAAATCAGTTTAAGGAATGCTTCACAATTGTCAAAAATGGGCAATACCTGTATGTGAAATTATTCAGTCTTGATTACAGGTAATTGACTGAACAAATCCATGTTGCCTTTCGGGGGTGGTATTTTCCAGAAGTAGCTTACCTCTCTCTTCCAAGGGTTGAGGGGCCTAGACTTCAAGCTGGCTATGTGCTTAAGATTGGATTAGAACTGTCTCCTATTTTAAGCCTGGTGCATTAATCACTACATCAAACTGCCTCTCATTCAGCCAATTAACCTTAATAAATTATATGACATATACATGGAACACTTACTGATTGGTTAATCAAAATAAGGTGTTGCCCAAGAACACAAAATCAGTCAGCTTTTGATTAATGCCTTGAGCCGTGCAATTTAGCTAAAAAGTACAGTGTTCTAGTTGGTGAGAAGAAATCCTTTATGCTACTTTTTTATTTGAAGGTGGTCTTTAACCTGTTATCTACAAAGAAACTATGAACAAAATTGGCAGAACTATGGATTGTTACTTTCTCTGATTATAATGCAGCATAAAAATATCATCTGCAGGTTACTTAAGCAATTTTAGAAGATATAAAATAATACACTTTTAAAAAGGAGTTAAGCAAAAGTGCATTTCATTGCTTCTCTTCTCATGAACCTCTATACTAATTCTGTTGTTCAGGCTCAATTTAAAAATGAATTTCAATCTGTTAATAAACTCTGTTACTTAGCCTTCTATATGCCAGGGGTGCAATCATTTTAAACCTAAGGTGGATCTAATGGGAACTTTTAATGCCTTAGTATAATTTACAATAAAGACAAATAAAGTCGCCAACTACACCAAATTCAAGATTACTCTATTTACACATTTGCAACTTTGGTAATTATTGAATGGTTGATAGAATTGGATAACTAAAGATGTCTATTTCACGTTTAATCTTCCACCCTATAGATGACTAGTTCAGCTATTATTTTATCTTGTAGAGCAGCATTGAAAAAACATGTGCCCCTATTCTACGTGAGGTTTATGTTGTCTGATTAAAAATATAGGCCATTTGCTCTTTCACTACTAGTCTGAATTTCTCTTACAGCAGCTTTTAAAATTAAAAAGAGTTTTATTGCTTTTAACCATGATCTTTTATGATGGAAAGCAACCAAGAAAAACCAACTGATACATCAATATGACATTTCTATTTTGAAAAAAACTCTACTATTTCTGAGAAATGTGCTAGAATATATGCCTATATATTATGTAGGGAGGCCTAAAATTATATGCAAATAGAAGAAAAGGCTGACAATGCTTCAATTCGATCAATATGAAGCAAACAATCCTGATTAACAGAAAGAAAGTTGCTATTGGAAATATATGTTTTTTGTAGGAAAGGGTGATTATAGGATTATGCTCATATAATTTGAATCTGAAATAATTTTATATTTTATGGATCAATTAAGTAAAGATACATTTTCTCTTTTAAAAAATAATAATCCGTCCCTATAGTTTTAATATTTTTATTTTAAATTTAACTCGTTGGTCATAAAAAAGGCAGCCAGTGGGAAAGAAAATAGCATTTTTATGGCTGCTGAATCATTGCAAAGTCATCTGAAATCACCTGATGCCAGTAGATGGAATTAAATCAATTTACTAGAAGAAATCTTGGTTCTTCTGTTGCAGTATCAGTGTAGCATAATTCATTTTCATAATTAGAAGAAGCTCTTTTTGCGGCAATAAATACATCACATAGTTAGTAAAATCACTGCTCTGTGTCACATGGCTGGGAAGAAGTAAAGAAGTCAGCAACTTTCCTACTGTTGCCTGATTACCTATTCTTAGGGGTGCATTGAGTGATATTTTTTCCTTGAATTCTTTTTTGTTCCATAACCCTTGCCCTGATTCAGCTCACTTTCAAACTCAATTTTGTTGTTGTTGTTAGCTTATCCTCCCCAGATAGTCAATTTATCCCATTTTATTCAGGCTATGGAGAATTATGTCATTGGAGTTGGGATTTTACCTATATGTATGCTGTTAGAAATACAGAGAGGGTTCCAATTCTAATTACATAACCAATTACATTGGTTTGGAAAGAATAACAAGGAAAAGCATTTTTAATATAGTTTTTTGGAGGGGTTTTTTCAATCCCTCTTTGGTTATAGAAAACATGAATCTGCCTTATTTTTCCCCAGTAAACCAACTGTGACCCTTGTCAGTTCAGTATTTATAAAGTTATTTTGCTGAAGGACAAATAGACATTATCCTGAACTCCTTTACATTATTTCCAAAATTTTATTGGACTAGGAACAATAGAGGTTTATAACTAATCTTGCTCTGTTTTATAATAAACGTTTTTACTATGATATGGGAGTCTCAGTAATTTCACATGCATACCTGTGGTATGATAAAGTAAAAGTTAATCCTGGCTTTAACATTCATGTTATTAGGCAATCAATTGCACATGTATGGTATAAAAGAAGATTAGTTGATAAAGTGCCACTTTGGCTATCACGTCATGAAGCACTACATAGAAATGAGATAATTTTGGAATGTAAATGGATGACATATTGAGACTTATTGATAAGTGAAAAAGAGGGATTTAAGATAAAAACAAGAGAACAACTAGTAAGTGAAGAATTTGCTTGTGATTGGTTTAATTATTATAGAATTTTTGAAATAGTTAAACTTGATAAAAAGGTTTTGTTTTCACAGGAACTAAATCTGAATTGGATGTTAACTTATATTCTGAAGATGACAGTTTTTAAAGTATGTAAAATGCTATTATGAATACATTAAAGAATGCATGGTAAAATGGGCAAAAATTGTAGGTATAATATAAAGGTAAACGGTAAAGGTTCCCCCGCACATGCATGCTAGTTGTTTCCGACTCTAGGGGCCGGTGCTCATCTCCGTTTCAAAGCCGAAGAGCCAGCGCTTGTCAGAGGACGTTTCCGTGGTCATGTGGCTGGCATGACTAGATGCCAAAGGCACACGGAACGCTGTTACCTTCCCACCATAGTGGTCCCTATTTTTCTACTTGCATTTTTACATGCTTTCGAACTGCTAGGTTGGCAGAAGCTGGGACAAGTAACAGGCGCTCACTCTGTTACACGGCACTTGGGATTCGACCCGCCAAACTGCCAACCTTCTGATCAACAAGCTCAGCATCCTAACCCACTGAGCCACCGCGTCCCTACAGGTATAATATAATGCTAGATAAATGAGAATGAATAGATGAAGGGACTAAAATTTACATTAAATCAGGGCTTTTTTTGTCATAGAACGCTCAGAACGGAGTTCCGGCATCTTTTTTGGATGGAACCTAGTAGGGTATGCAAGGCAGGTTGTATGATATGTGTGAGTTCCGGCACCTTTTTCTTTTACAAAAAAAGCACTGCATTAAATTATAGTCTGAAAGAAAACTTTTATAAAATGATGTATCATTAGTATTTGACCCCAGATAGACTAGCAAAAATGTATGGGCTGCCCTTGAGGACCACTCGGAGGCTTCAGCTGGTGCAGAATGCAGCTGTGCAAGTTGTGATAGGGGTTTCTCAATACTCCCATGTAACACCTCTGCTCCATGAGCTGCATTGGCTTCCGGTTGCCCTCCGGGTGAGATTCAAGGTGCTGGTGATGACCTATAAAGCCCTAAATGACTTGGGTCCAGGATATTTGAGGGAACACCTGCTGCCGGAATCAAGCTCCCTTCGTCCTGTGCGCTCCCACAGGGAGGGTCTTCTCAGGGTACCGCCAGTAAAAGATTGCTGGCAGACAATACCCAGGGGGAGGGCCTTCTCTGTGGGTGCGCTGGCCCTTTGGAACCAGCTGCCTGTAGAGCTTAGGACTGCCCCTGACCTTCGCTCATTCCGCCAGGACCTGAAGACCTGGCTCTTCGAGCTTTCTGGCCTAGACTGAGAGTATTAACTGGAGTTTTAATTGTATTTTAATTGTAATTGGGGTTTTTAGTTCAAGGCTAGTGCAATCATTTCAATTGTTTTTATTTTTTGTAACTTGTATTGTTTTTTTAAAAAACCTTGTGAACCACCCTGAGTCCTACGGGAGAAGGGCGGTATATAAGTCTAATGAAATAAATTAAATAAATAAATAAATAAATAAATAAATAAATAAATAAATAAATAAATAAATAAAAAGTGCTGGAAATGTAGTCAAAATCCAAGTTATTTTATCATATGTGGTGGCCTTACAAATATGTGAAAACATACTGCATAAACAACAATGACAATGCAAAAAAATATTTAAGATACAAATATTAATGAAACCTGAAGCTTTTCTTTTAGGTATGATGGACAAGTGAATTGAAAAATAATTTGGGGTGCTATTTTTTCACATGGTGATGGCTGTAAGGATTATACTTGCCAAACACTGGAAAGAAAAAGAGATGCCGACTGTTGATGAATGGATTTTGAAATTGACTGAATTAGCAGAGATGGCGAAACTCACACCTTTCATTAGGGATAATGGACTAGACAACTTTATAAAAAACTCGAAACAGTTTGTGGACTTTTTACATGCTAAATATAATAACATATGGTTAACAGAGCGTTTGAAGATTAGTATAATGTTTAGCTCAATCCATTGACTGCTTTTTCCTCTTTTTTCTTTTACACACACACACACACACACACACAAACATTAAAAGTGGAGGAGAATTTATTGCTTTTTTCCTTTTCTTTCAGCTCTCAAGCAGAGTAAATCCTACATGTTAAGTGTTAAATTTAATTGACCACTTTTTCCTCCTTTTTTGTACACTATTTTTTTTCTTTTTGTGTTGTGGTTAAAGTTGAATGTATGTTTTTGTTTTATTACATTTTGTTTGTTTATTTTACTGTTCTGAATTTTATTCTCTATGATAAAACATTAAACTTACTATAAGTCATTTCACTTTAGGCTGAACTATTGAATTGATTATATGAATTGGTCTAACTACAACAAGTTATGTAACAGCCCTTGAACATACACTGTAATCACCTCCTACAAGCTGATTACATGACTGATTTGCTAAGATTGATGCAATAAAGCAAAATACTTGACATGGCTTTTTAGGTTTACCTGCTTATGAGCATGATCATAGGAATTGATGTGGTTGTCAAATTCATGGTGTTTATGGTACTGCTTGTCACATAATTCACAGTAAAAGTTGGCCTTCACATCTTCCAAAGCCCTTTCTGCTGCCTTCTCCTTTTCAGCAAAATCCTACAAGGGCAAAAGCAGATGAAATAATACTTGATTAGTATCAAAAAATGGTGTGTATAATTTCCTATTTATAAGGGACAGTGCTGTTATTACACAGAGAGAAATGATACAAACAAGCAGCAAGGGCAGAGAAACCTGTGGAATGTATGTTGTGTCCCAATCATCTTAATTATTTGGGTTTCTATGGACCTTGTTTGAAAAAGAGGCAGTACCCCTTTTTCTGCAGAGAATAAATAGTCTCTGCTAGCTTTCATCAGCAAAAAAAGCATTTAGATCATAAGGTGTGATGAACAGCTCATAATGAATGAATGATTCATTATTTACCATAATGATGTGGGAAAAATGCTCCATAGATAATCTAAAACAGTGCTTCTCAACCATATTGGCTGAGGAATATTAGATGTTGAATTCCACACAAAAATTGTCAAGGTTGAGTGAGATACATGATATTTTACTAGATATAAATCTATACATGAATATTAAAGAAATATTAACCTGGCTTAATTATTACTCCAGCCATATTAAAGATTGCAGATGACAATGCAAAACAACAGGAATAGAAAAAGAAGAACCATAATAACAGGATATTACTATACAAGGATCATGGTCCCAATCCTGTTAGCAGTTTGTACATTAAGGGCAGTAAAAGGAACAAGCATATATACGATTGAAATCAGTTAATCATCTTAGAAGTGTTGATAGCTATGTTAGGCTTTTCTAAGCATTTTACGTATCATTGCATCTCAAGTGATTGAATTTCTCTTTTAAATCTAAAAGACTAGTATAGAATTCAACAAGCACAATAATATAAGTTTAAATTTGTGGCTATGTAATACCCAAAATCTGCCATGATTAAAGCAGTAATCTTGTATACAGTATTTTCACTCAGGGATCCTTTTACATGATAGATATTTGAGCCATGCACAATAATTTTTAACATGTTGTACAAATGGAAAAACTGCTAGATCAATTAACTCAAACTTAGTTTGATTTTTTTTATTCCAAAACAGCTGGAATACTATTTGAATAGCATCACAGTGACAAAATCACCAGCAGTCAATTGCAAAAAGCAGCTGATATCTTTATCTACAATGATATCTTTAATATAACCAAACACTATCAAACCACAACATCTGCCTATCCCAGCTCCTTGGGAAGGGCTCAGTAGGTGGACAAAATGAAAATCTAGACTAATCATCTGGCTGACTCTGTGACCATCCGTAAACATATGTCACCCATCTGTCTCCCATTAATGATTGCAATTTTTAATAATGAGAGCTAGTTTGATGTAGTGGTTAAAGTTATGATGCTAAAACCCAGGAGCTTGTGAGATTTAATTCTTTGTTCCCTTGGTCAAAAAGCAACCTGTGTGATTTTGGGTCAGTCACTCTTTCTCAACCTTAGGAAGGAAACAATGGCAAGCCACTTCTGAATTCCTGTCAAAAATGTTGCCAGGAATCAAAACTGACAAAAAGCACCACACAAATACAAAATATTTAAATAATGTTAAAGAACATAATTTGGCAAGAATCTTACTGCTACTTAGAGCTTCTATTTGAGCAATGTGTGTCCTTTACAATCACAATTATAAAAGTAGATATTCATGTTTTCAGTGGTTTTAAGCCTGTAATATGAATTCCAGGATGTAATGTCATATGGCAATTCCATTACTGCAGAATTACTTTGATTCTATCTGAGGCAACGCTAATGGTTACTTTTTGATTAGTGAAACAGCTTAGAGAGGTTGCCAGACTTATTTTAGGACACATTTTTACATAGGCACTGATTTCTAAAACCACTTTCTAGATGCAATATTACATTTTTTATTTCATTTATCTTTTTTCATTCCATTTTTATTGTACCATTTATTTAATAGCCCGTCTTGAACACACACACAATAAGTAAAATATATTCCACTTAAAACAGTATTTTGTGGCTGTATTTCTTGGCATCAGTCTGTCCTTATTCTTCCCTTCCCCCATTCCTACCTCAAGGGAGTGGCTGTTAAAGTATTATTAATGTGGGTAGGTGGGGTTGCCATTTGCCAGATATCAGTATTATTGTCCCCAAATTCTTGACTGGTTGGTTGGATGCAGCTTGTGATGAATGTGCAGGCAATATAAGACTTCATAAGGTCCCATGAAGTGCACAGCTTCCCATTTTGCATATTTTTACTGCTGAGGTAAATTGTAGAATAATTGGGTTCTAATAGTATAATCAAAAGAATAACCCTGGAGTCTAAACCAGAAAAATTTGAAGTGTCTAAAGCACTGAAAAATCAATGAAATATTGTACCATAACTTCTATTCAGTTATTATTAGTCCTGTGTGAAGGTAAATGTCATGGTTTCGATAGATAAAACCCATCAAAAGAACTTCGAGGCAAAATTCTTTCTTAAAGAACATTTATTTGGGATACATAGTATTGGCACTACATAGTTGGACCCCAAAACTAAATCCCCTTCCCCCCAGATAAAAATTAACAAAGTACAATTCCCACCCCCAATAAACTGTAATGAATTTAATTTAATTTAATTTAATAACATTTATATACCGCCCTTCTCCCTGAGGACTCAGGGCGGTTCACAGGGCAGAATAAAATAGCCAATACAAACATTAAAAGGTGATTAAACAATTGCCCTAATTAAAAACAATAGAAGTACAGTTCTAAAAAACCCCGAGATAAAATTAAAAAACCAAAAATAAAACAACCCCACCGATCCCCATCAGGCTAGGCCAGCTTGTACAAACAAAAATGTCTTGAGATCGCGACGAAAGGAGCGAAGATCGGGCGCCATCCGGAGCTCTACCGGTAGCTGATTCCACAGCTCCGGAGCGCCCACAGAGAAGGATCTCCCCCTGGGGGCCACCAATCGACATTCTCTGATCGGTGGCACCCTGAGGAGGCCCTCTCTGTGGGAACGCACAGGGCGCAGGGAGCTTGATGCCGGCAGCAGATGTTCCCTGAGGTACTCCGGCCCCATGCCATGGAGGGCTTTAAACACCGTTACCAGTACCTTGAATCTCACCCGGAAGACAACTGGCAACCAATGCAGCTCACGGAGCAGAGGTGTAACGCGGGAGTATCGGGAGACTCCCAACACCACTCTCGCGGCTGCATTCTGTACCAGTTGGAGCTTCCGGGTGGTCCTCAAGGGCAGCCCCATGTAGAGAGCGTTGCAGTAGTCCAGACGAGAGGACACGAGCGCATGAGTGACCGTGCACAAATCATCCCGGCTAAGATAGGGCCGCAACTGGCGCACCAGGCAAACCTGGGCGAAGGCCCCCCTAGTCACAGCTCCTATGTGGTCTTCTAAGGTGAGCCGTGAATCTAGGAGGACTCCCAGTCCCCAATTAACTTAAAGTGCAGGCTTTCTCTTCAGCCCACTAAAATGTTGCTCCCCCCATGTGGCTACATTCCCAGTGGTTGCTGGCCTCCCTGCTATGACTGTTGCACCCCCAGTGGATGCTGACCTCCCAGTGGCTGCTGTGGTATCTCCAATTGCTGCAAGTCCCCCAGCGGTTGCTGCACATTCAGGAGCTGTTGCCAACCCCACTGCTGCTGCACTCCCAATGGCTGCTGACCTCTTGATGGTGGCAGTGGCATCCCCAGTTGCTGCATGCCTCCCAGCAGTCCCCCCAGCAGTTGCTGCAGATTCAGAAGGTGGTGCCAGCCTTACTGTTGCTGCGCTCCCACCTGTAGCTGGTCTCCCAATGATGGCTGCGGCATCCCTAGTTGGTGCAGGCCTCCCAGCAGTTGTTGCACATTCAGGGGCTGGTACCAGCCCCACTGCTGTGGTGTTCCCACCTGAGACTGACCTCCCAGTGGCAGTGGATGTGGCATCCCCAATTGTTTCAGGGGCTCCAACAGTTGTGGCGCTCTCAACAGATCGCACAGCTGTTCAATTACATTATGGTGAACACTCACATCTGAGTGTTCCCCCTATGTAGGCTTTGGGCTTGGGTGGTGCCGACGGTCAGGGTTTTCACAGTACCTGTAGCGATCCTGGCTTTTAGAGGAGTGACAATGTCTCAGGCCACCGTATTTAGAGTGGCAGCTGAGACTGTCCCTTATTGCAGGGCTAGAGGTTAGTACTGGTGGCTTCGAAGACAGGGAAGCCACTTGTGCTCCATAGGCAGTGATGGGGCTTCTTTTAGGTAGGGACAAGCATCTGCTCTGCCGATAATTGTAATCATTTGCATGGGAAGAGTGAGAGGATTGCTCCCCACTCTTCATCTCTAGCCCCTCGAACCTCTCCACCAACTTCTCCACTGATTGGTTAAGGGCCATGGACAGATACTTCCATTCTCTGGAATCCTCAGTAGCTGTCGATTTCCTGATTCTCCAGTGGCCTGGGGAACACAATTCTTGAGAGGTTCCCTCTTGCAAATCTACTTCGGTCACCTTCAAAAAACTTGCTTTTGGCAGGATCATCTTGAGGGGACTGGAGTCTCCACCGAGCGGGGTCCACTCCAATGACCAAATCAGCTCCCACATTTTGGGTCTTGCCCCCAGCTGTAAGTCCTGAGAAGAGTCCTTCTCCACCGGTGCACTGGCTTGTGCTCCCTCCACTGAGGTGGCCGTCATGGCTGGTGTGCTGGATCCAGACACTTCATCCTTCTCCATGTTGAGATCTTCCCTGAGTCTTTGTCAGTCTATCCCTTCACTTAGGGACAGTGATTAGAGCTCAGGACCCCAAGGTGGTTAAGGTAGAAATGTCAGTTTTTGGGTTAATGTCATGGTTCTGATAGATGAAACCCAATAAAAGAACTTCGAGGTAAAATACTTCCTTAACGAACATTTATTCAGGATACAAAGTATCGGTACTACATAGTTGAACCCCAAAACTAAATTCCCTTCCCCCAGATACAAAGTAACAAAGTACAATTCCCACCCCCAATAAACTGTCATGAATCACATTCCCCAATTAACTTAAAGTGTGGGCTTTCTCCTCAGCCCACTAAAATGTTATCAGCTTGTCCTTGGTTTCCCACAGCAGCGTTGTTATTATGGCTAGCTGAGCTTACATCCCAACCCCCCCTCCCGCTGCACCTGATTTCTAAAAGCAAGAAAGCTGCATTTTCATCAGTTGCCAGAGCAGGAACATCCAATGTTAGCAGTGTTGACAATAAGACTTGTTCAATCTGGCCCTGACATCTATGTTAGGGCAGTCTGAATCTACTTGGTTACTAGATTACCTAGAGTATGGAATAAAACTACATCTGAATATGGTTAGGATTTAAGACTTTCTCTGCAAATAGAATGGTATGGGAGAACCACTATAGATCCATCATCACCTAGAGCTCCATCACTCTTTTTTATCTTTGTCCAGATGTTAGGTGTTATAACAATATCTGAATGAGGCTGTACAAATGGGTGCAAAATGAAGCATCAGTTTATGTATGAATAAGAGCATAACAAGCATACAAATTTCTTAGAAATAATGCAATATATTCTTTGCCCTTAAGGATATGTGCTAAAAATCATAACCTTTTAGACTAGGAAGAAACGTGGTAAGTAAATCAATTTAGTTCAATCATCTTTTTATACAGTTATTTATCTTTTAATATTTTAATAAAGTTTCATAGAAAGGCTTTTAGAATTTTCTCCACATTCAGCATAACTATACTGTACCTCTGGATGGTTTCTGATGGATTCATACTTTCATACATTATTCATAATGATGATGATGACAGTGCTTTTTTTGTAAAAAAAAAAGGTGCTGGAAGTCACACATGTCATACAACCTGCCTTGCCTACCCTACAAGATTCCATCCAAAAAAGGTGCCGGAACTCCGTTCTGAGCGTTCTATGACAAAAAAAGCCCTGGATGATGATGATGATGATGATGATGATGATGATGATGATGATGATGATGATGATGATGATGATGGAATGGACCTTGGAGGTCTTCTAGTCCACTCAGTCAGAAAACCCTATACCATTTCAGACAAATGGCTGTCCAGTCTCTTCTTCAAAACTTCCAGTGCTGGAGCATTCATAACTTCTGGACGCAGGTTGTTCCACTGATTAATTGTTCTAACTATCAGGAAATTTCTGTTTAGTTCTAGGTTGCTTCTCTCTTTGGTTAGTTTCCATCCACTGCTTCTTGTCTTGTCTTCAGGTGCTTTGGAGAATAGCTTGACTCTCTCTTCTTTGTGGCAACCCCTGAGATATTGGAACACTGTTATCCTGTCACCCCTTGTCCTTCTCTTCATTAAACTAGACTTACCCAATTCCAGCAACTGTTCTTTATATGTTTTAGCCTCCAGTCCCCCAATCATCTTTGTTGCTCTTCTTTGTACTCTTTCTAGAGTCTCAACATCTTTTTTACATCATGGTGATCAAAACTGGATGCAGTATTCCAGGTGTGACCTTACCAAGGCATTGTAAAGTGGTATTAGTACTTCATGTGATCTTGATTCTATCCCTCTGTTAATACAGCCTAGCACTGTGTTGGCTTTTTTTTTGGCAGCTGCAGCACACTGCTGGCTCATATTTAAGTGATTGTCCAGTAGGACTCGGAGATCCCTCTCACAGTTACTATTATTGAATCAGGTACCACCTATATTATATCTGTGCATTAAAATAAATTCAGATTCTGAAAATGTAAACAATTACTGAAATGTCCTGTTTCAAAAGCAGAACTAATTGACTCTACTGGAGCAATAATTTTCTGCATCCATAAAATCTTCCTTTTCCTTCTTCCTGGTGATACATAATTTGGAAATTTCTGCAATCCAGAAATAGTACACATATACATAATATATTGATGGGCTCTTATTGAATCTAGTCTTATAATGTATTTGATGATATTTGTATATCAGTGATTGCATGACTTCTGTAGATGCCATACACAAAATAAATAACAAACTTCTGTTAAACTGATTCTGAATGTGAAAAATCTGCAGCAGAACTTGTCGAATGTTAGCATCAAGAGACAAAAAGCCAAGAATATCCTGAGACTGATCAAACACAGGTACCACAACTGGAACAATCAGATAATGATGATACACCTGGCACCCAGTTAGTAGAACAAAGAGCAGAGCAGAGATATTATATGAGGTTGCTTGACAAGCAAGGGAGTAAATCGCTTGATTGAAGACAGCTGGCTGCAGACTGATTTAAGAGACAGCCCTGACTCATGTTCCTTTGTTGAAATTAGCCATCTGATCTCTGGCTCTTGTGTGATGTTTGTTTGGACTTTGCTTGTGAAATTCTGACCACTGGTCTGGCTGATAATTCTGACTTTGGGCTGGATTTTCACTATTCTTCTGCATGATCCTGTTAAAAACAACCTTTTGGGTAGTCTCCTTTCAGGGACTCTGTTTTGGCTTGTGTTCCTTGTCTGCTGCTATTAGCTGACCGTGAATTAACTGCTAATTATCATAGCAATTGTATGGATGCATATGCATTTAAAACCAGAATATTTTTTCCTATCATATTAATTCACTTTGTACCATTCTTTCATTTAATTTCTGATGCAGTGTTCCTGTAACCTACTTTAGTATTTGTAACACAGACAAAAAATGTCATTATATACTGCTAATTGGGAAAGGAATAGGGTCAGCTTTCTGAGATTTCCATATACTGTAATTGTTCCCTCCAGTAGTTTACTTATTTATACTGTTTTTATATGACTTCCTATTAAAAGAAATCTCAAAGCAATGTCCTTTATCTTCTAATATATTTTATGATTTTGCTTTCCCTTTCTAGCCTTGTAAAGCTCTGGAGCCATATATCACATGTATTGGAAACAAAATTCCACAGAAACCCATTGACTTGATTTCTCAGTAAGTATCCGAGGGATTCTCTAGCAAGCCATTTAACTTTGGGTATCTTGAGCTTTTAATATTTCATGTTAAAAATGCAAATGACTACAATGCATTTGATTGCACATTAATGACTGTTAACCCCATAATTTAAATGCCTGTTTATTTAATGAAATAATTAATTTTTCTTTTGTTTTTAAGTTATCCTGATTTACATTAAAAACATGATTGAACCTGCCGATTGCTGTTTTAAAGCCTGCACTTGATCTTTTTGATACCATCAATCTTTGCTATATAATTACAATGCATAAATTGAAATATGGATGTATATCATTAATGAAGTATAGACACATGCTGCATTAGAGGTTCCTCATATGCCAGATCCATGGAAGAATGGGTCAAAAAGGAAAGTTTTATCATACTGACATTAAACTGATCTTTTCACTTTTATTTATGTTGATAAATGGTCAGATAAGTTTATTCTATTCCATTGAAGACAAAATTCTAATTCTATGAGGATTAAACAGAACATACTTTGTAATGAATAAGTTAAACTGGAATATTTCATTCCAAAAAACCTTCTTCTTCAATAACTTATTTTTTATTGAAATTATTGCACAACTTGCTTTCTATACAGATGGTTTAAAATAGCAACTAATTAACTCCTATGTGCATTTTAAGATAATCAACATCCACCTCTATTGCCTGATTATTTAATTATGCTTGTTTTGTCATGGGAAAAAAAGCTATATTTTCAAGTTTGTTTATTGATCTGACATGGTGATTACATAAGTATACAGTTCCTAGAAGTCTGAAATGGTTCCCCTTGCTTTGTTATTCAACAAGAACACTGTACGGTCTCCATATTTCTAGCAGATTTAAATTCTAGGAATCTTAATATTTTGCACTATATTGGAAATCATTAATGGCATGCTCATGTTCTCTTAAACGATATCATTTGATCTTCGATCCCATGACAATGAAGAATGCATAGTCCATATTTACTTCAGTATATCCAGCTATTTAAAAGAAATCTCAAAGCAATATCTTTTCTCTCCTAATGCATCTTAGTATTTTGCTGAGTAATTCTGGAATGTCTCCAGTGCTGTAATACCAGACCACAGAAAAATATGAGGTGAGAAATTTCAAATTTATAAAGATTCCACTGATACCACCTAAAATACAATCTATTTTATATTCTTTATGTGCTGTTCATTATAATGTATTTTACTAAAGACAAATTCCTGGCTACATGGCTTACATATTATTTCAGAAAATTATAGGATTTAGTAGACCTCCCTGTTAATGAAAACTGACATTTTGCATAAGTTATAAATAAGACAACCAGATTAACAGATAATATATTTAGCTTAAAGATAAATGCTATTGTAAATGTTGATGAATTGTCATAAGCACATATATTCTTGCTTGAACGGGCACTTGCTTTCTATATCCTTTCTTATTTTATGTCCTTATAGTGATAACATCATTAATGACTTCTGACATGGTATTATTTGATATAAACATAATAAATATAATATGACATCTCAAATGTGGCTGCAATACATAATCAGAAATCATGTATGGACATTTGTGAGGGATTTTTAAGAAATTGCACAGCCATCAAAATATGCTGAACCTGCAAAAAATAATGTACTGATTCAAATTGTAAATGCACTATTATATTTGAATACTAACTGAACTTTTAAGTTTAATACAAACATTTTTTCATATAAGTCTTTATTCATCCTAAATGGGATCATTTAGATCACTGTCTTCATGCCTCACTAAATTAAAGCATAATTGGTTATTGTAAACTGCTCATACCTACTTAAAGTAAGCAGCCGTATGCATTTTTAAAATTAAATAAATAAATAACTTCCACTTTTTGCTTAAATATTATCAGTAAAATGAAGTAATAGTGTCCACTGTGGAACCTTCTCTAATATTCGACTGTAATTTATCTTCATTTAACTTAAATCTACCACATTGTGTTATATCAAACAATAAAGAACAGGCTTTAGTTTTTTCTATATATTTTAATTTCCTGGAGGGAGTTCTTGAGCTTGATTATAATAGACTCTTTTAATTTATTATCAGTTCCTTTAATTTGCATGCTAGTTAATCTTAAATCATTTAATTTAAAACATTACATCCCTTTCTTTCTTCTTCAATGAGTTTGGTTATTACAGGTAGTCCTTGAATGTAAAATGATTAGGACAGCAGCTTCCCTAGGAAACTAACTGATTCATGTGTAGTATAAATGTATGACCAGGATAATCAAGTCAATAAGGGAATAACATTTTTAAGTCCTTGTGATCATAGAGACAAAATATATAAAGAATGAGATAGTTTATCTCATGCATGACCCAATTTTTGCAGGCCAGGTTTGTGGCTCAAGATTGGACAGTGTTAATGGCTAATTAGGGTAAGGATGTTCTGTGAACATAGTCAAAAGATATGGATTTAAATATAGTGAAATTCTGATTCAATAGTGTATAAGCTATTTTCCTAAATAACGCCTGAAATACTGTATATACTAACTGCGCAGAAATTAATTATTTATTATATACTTTGAGTGTATAGTACTTACTGTACAATTGAATAATAAGATTTGATTGTCCTTATAGTTATCTAAGGCTGACTTTCTCATAAAATATGGACAATATTTAGAAATAGATTAACACAAAGCATTAATTAGACTTTATAAATATAAGGATCTAGTTGGAGATCCAAGCATACTCACTTTTCTCAACTGATGTTTAATATTATAATATAGTTATATTATTTTAAATGTCAAACCAGAGGCACATCTATGCATGTAATACTGCACATAATACTTCGCAGTCCCTAATCACAACAGCAGAAAGGTTTATGGTTTAATTTTGTGCTACCTCATGATTAATAATTCCAATATCTTCTCATTTCTTTTTCAGGCTACCTTTATCAATGAACCTTTGATTTAAAATATCCTCTCATTTCTTGAGTTATATCAGCAACAATTTCCAAGTATCAGTTTGCTTTGTATTAAGCTATTGCATTAGTTGAGATTGATTAGCAGTTTTAAAAAAGACTAAAATTAAGGCACTTCATATTAAAAAAGACTAATAGAATTTAAAGATAAATAGCTCAGTGAAAATTCATTGACTTTGAATTATTTATTACTGAATTGTTATATCCCTCCACTGAGGATTTCTTCATTTCACTGAACCAATTCATTTTGAACTAGATACTTTTAATTCTTTAAGATAATTAAAGTAATAACTTCTATTGGTCACTCTTTTGTACATAAATGACTTAGCTATGCCTGTATTGTGAAAGTACTTATAGGTTTGAATAACAACTCAACTTTATATTTTCAGCAAGATGTGAAAATATCTTTACACATATTTTCTTTTCCTGGAAAGCCTTAGGAGAATTTTCGATACAATCTGAAATTATTGCAAAATAGGAGCTCACTTAGAAGCCTAAAGCTACTTGTCCTGTTTTTAGTAGCCTTTTGCTCATTTCTAAAAAAAAAACCTCCTCTGCAAATAACTTAGACCTCTGTACCTTTTTAAGAAGTTTACTGGAAGACAAAGAAGTTGTGGAGAGAAGATATGGTGGTAATAAAATAGAGAAAAGGGTATTTCAGAAATAAAATAACAGAATAACAGAGTTGGAAAGAATCTTCGAGTTCTTCTAGTCCAACTCCCTACTCAAGCAGGGCCAGCAACCCATGGCTCTGGAGCCGCATACTGCTCTTTCAGCCTTTTGCTACGGCTCCCAGTCCTCCTCCACCATTTGCACAGAGAGAGAGAGAGAGAGAGAGAGAGAGAGAGAGAGAGAGAGAGAGAGAGAGAGAGAGAGAGAGAGAGAGAGAGAGAGAACACTTCCTCTCTCTCTCTCTCTCTCTCTCTCTCTCTCTCTCTCTCTCACTCTCTCACTCTCTCTCCTCTCTCTCTCTCTCTCTCTCTCTCTCTCTCTCTCTCTCTCTCCTTCTTCTTCTTCCAGCAACTCAGCCAAATAAGAATGTCGGCAGTGTGTCAGCTTGTCGGAGAAGAGCATGGGGCTGGCTGGCCCGGTGAGGAGAAGATCGGAGAGGGGGAGAGAGAGAGGGAGAGACAGAGAGAGAGAGAGACCTGGCTGGATTCTCATCCCAACCCCCAAACTCATGTGTGGGTGGATTTCTTTTTGGGGGGTGAAATCAAAGGGATCCCAGATTCCAGACAGGAAGAGCCTTTTGGGAGGGAAGGGAAGGAGGCATGTGAGCTCACCCAGCCTGGGACACAACAGACACCCCCAGGCCAAATGCAGGGAAACTCCAAAGCCCTCCGATCCTTCCCAAAATGAAACAAAGGCAATTGATTGGTGGACAATGGGCAGACAGAGGTCCAAGGGGAAAAAAGGGATTTCACCTAGGCTATTTTCATGCGAAAATTCCAGAACCGGCTCTGCTACTTCTGTGCCTCTGTGGGTTTAATCTCAGTCCAGTTCTGCTCTGGGAGAAACAAAGTCCCAGCAGTTTCTTTCGCTCTTGAAACTGACCGGATGGTGGGCAGAGGCTGGGACAGCAGCCTCACTCCTGGGTGACCCCAGGAGCCCCAGACATGGAAACTCAGGGCGGAGCAAAGCCCCTGAGTGGCAAGAGGGGTTCTGGGATGACCACTGCCCCTCCACCTCCCCTTCCTGGGGGTCACATCAATAAAAATGCCACAATTGATGAGGGTGCAAGCTGAAGGCTGCAAGGACAAACTTTGCAGAATGCTGGAAGAAAGAATGCTATGCCTTCCATAATACTGTGTTGATTCACATATATCTTTTTTAAAATAATAACAATAAAAATATGAAAGAAAGAAAGAAAGAAAAATAAAGAAAAAAAGAAAAGAAAAAGAAAAGCTTGATTGGTTCAAGCCAAGGCTTATCTTTCTCCTAATTTTCTCCTGTGTTTCAATCACTTTTCAAAAAGTTTTATTTGGAGAAAGACAATTTCTCCTTTTCACTTTCCCTTTTTCGCCTTTGTGACCCACAATATACTGTACACAAATAAGCAAAATCCAGCAGAAGATTGAAGGGGGAAACATGCAAAGTGTGACAGACATTTTTAAGGAAAGGGCAAAGGACCCCAATGAGGGGCAGCCATTTGCTCCCCATCACTGCCAGAATCCCCTGAAGGAAGAGCTTCTCCCCACAACTGAAGACTAACAAACCCCAAATCCCTCTTTCAGAGCAGGGTGGACAGAAGAGATTTTGGGGGATCTCAAGGGGGTCTTTGGGGGGATTTAGTGGGAGATTTCCCCCCCCCAGATCACTCTCTGCCTGCAGCCGGCCAGCCTCCTTCCCAGCCTCAGGAACTGGCCATTCCTGACAAAGGAGGTGGGGAGGGGTCCCACTATCTGATTGCAGCTTCTGCCCAGGATGGCGGGGAAAGGGGGACACAACTTGCCACACCCAACTTAGTGCCAGACAACTTGCTCCAGGATATGTTTCTTATGACCCAAATTTTAGTTTTAATGTTTTTGGGTGTTTTTGGACTCCCTCCCCCAAATCAAGAACCTTCCCAGGTGTGAAGAGGGAAGTGATTTGGATGCAGGTGAAGCTGAATCTATTGCTAAAAAGGGGGTTCCAAGGGGGGCTTTCTCCCAGACCCCCAAAATTGGCTGAATGAAATTTCTCAGCCTTTGAATCAGTTTCTTCTCAAGGTAGAGGAAAGAGAGAGAGAGAGAGAGAGAGAGAGAGAAGGGAGGGAGGGAGAGAGAGGGGGGAAGAGAGAGAGAGAGAATATGAATATATGTGGTTGTCTTTACTAGAATTTTAGTAAAGAACATTTAATTTTAATTAAATTTTAATTAAGAGATGTGGTATGGGGATAATTTTATTATGAGTATTTTATTTGAAAGTAACCTTTGACCCAAAGTATTTTTTTGGAGTTCAAAATGTTTTTGTTGCATGCAGAAATAAAAATTTGTTTTCTTTGTAGCAGTTCATTGATTTAATAAATGCAACACACTATAGTTTTTTATACATAGTATAAAGGTAAAAAATGATATATGCAGTGTTATCTTCATTTTAGATGTCAAAAGTGTTTTGTGGCTCCCAGTGTTTTCTTTTCTGTGGGAAATGGGTGCAAATGGCTCTTTGAGTGTTTAAGGTTGCCGACTCCTGCCCTATACCATATCAGTGTTCACAACTTCTGGTTCTGATTAATTGTTCCCACTGTTAGGAAATTTCTTCTTAGTTCTAGATTGATTCTCTCCTTGATTAATTTCCATCCATTGCTTCTTTTTTTTTAGGTGCTTTCAAGAATAGGTTGATTCCCTCTTTTTTGTGGTAGCTTCTTAGATATTGGAACAATGCTATCATATCACCCCCACTTCTTTTCATTAAACTAGACAAAGCCAGTTCTTGCAACCATTCTTCATATGTTTTAGCCTCCAGTCTCTAATTACTTTTGTTTCTCTTCTCTGCACTCTTTCTAGAGTCTCAATAACTTTTTGATATCATGGTGACCAAAACTGTATGCAATACTCCAAGTGTGGTCTTACCAAGGCATTATAAAGTGGGTATTAAACTTTATCCGTCCCTTATTCAGAACAATCCCTCACTGGCTCCCAATAGATTATTTCCATGTTGCTTTTAATAACAAAAAAACCTTGCCTGCTCTCCTGAGGGGGCAGAACCATATCCATATTCCCCATCTATCCCCTCATCCAAATTGTTGATAAAGATGTAGAAGAACACTGGGCCCAGAACAGAGCCCTGGGGCACCTCACTACACACTTCCCTCCATGTAGATGCAGTTCCATTGAGGATCACACACTGAGTATGGCCAGTCAGCCAACTATGAATCCATCTGGTGGTGATGCTGTCTAACCCACATTTTTCTATGTTATCAAGTAGTAGGTTGTGGTCTACTTTATCAAATGCCTTACTGACATCCAAGTAAATGATATCCACAGCATTCCTCTGGTCCACTAATTTTGTCACCTTGTCAAAGAATGCAATAAGATTTTTCTGGCATGATCTGTTTTTGACAAACCCATGTTGGCTTTTGGCAATGATTTTGTTTGTCTCTAGGTGTTCACTGATTCATTGCTTGATTACCTTTTCCAAGATCTTCCCAGGTATCGAGGTTAGGCTGATAGGTCTGGAGTTTTCTGGATCCATTTTCCCCCTTTTTAAAGATGGGAACTACTTCAGCTCTTTTCTAGCCTCTGGTAGTTCCCCAGTGCTCTAGGATCTTTGAAAGATATAGTTCAGTGGTTCTGAGATCACATCTGCCAGTTCCTTCAGAACCTTGGGGTGTAGTCCATTTGGTCCTGGTGATTTGAACTCATCTAGGGTGGATACGTGCTCACTTACCATTTTCTTGCCTATCTTAACTTGTGTTTCTAATCTGTTTGTTACGGTACTGTTTTTGGTAGGTTGGGTTGTTTTTTCCCTTTGTGTAAATATGATTGCAAAAAAATATGAGTTGAGTAGTTCTGCTTTCTCCCTGTTGCTTGTCACCTTCTTGCCACTTTCTTCCACTAATGGACCAATCATTTCCTTAACTTTTTTTCTTGTTTTTTATATATTGAAAGAAACTTTTTTCTTGTTATTTTTGACTTTTGTTGCAAGCCTTAGTTCATTTTGAGCCTCAGCTTTCCTCACTTCATCTTTGCAGGCTTGGGCTATTTGCTGATATTCTGTCTTAGTTATGTGCCCCCTCTTTCCATTTTTTATACTTGTCCTTTTTTGTCTTTCAATTTATCAGAGCTTTATGCAGCCATGCTGGTTTCTTTTGACAGCTGTTAGTTTTCTTCTTCGTTGGTATTGTTGGCTGTCATTATGTTTATATCATTCATCCCTCACATCCTTGTTGCATCCAATGTGCTGCTTGAGTTTGGATCTCACAGAATAATTCAGATTGAAGTCCATAGATGGATCATCCAAATGAATGGAAATGGAGGCAGTTTTAAATTATACTAAATGTAATTCCTTGTGAATGAATTAAGATAACCTGAAGTCCTATGGAGAGTTGACATGTGAGTTCTCTATAAGGAGTCATTATTACACAAAATATCTTTTCAGTGAGCAGTTTCTTTCCAAATATGAAATACCATTCGCTTATTAATATATTGCAATACATTTTTCACACCATCCAGTCTTAATTGCCAGTGATTCACAATTTCCACTGCTGCAGAAGACCAACTTATGTTCATCTATATTGGACAGAGAGTGACAGGAGTAAGGAAACATAAGTAAAATTTTGTTAATATGGCACAGTTTAGCTAATTAATTAAACTAACTCAAGTTTTTTCATGCTCTAGTATCATTATCAGGAAAATTATTTGCTAATCACTACTGAGTAGGAAAATATGTGATATACTTGCTTTTAATTTCTATCACAACAGGATGGGCTATTTAAATATGAAATCATTTTGAATTAAATTTATTATAGTACATCCCCCTTGTAAATTTGGATTCCTAAGACAAGTATAATTATATGAATTATAGTTTTTTGAATTTTGACTTATTTTAGGTTTAAAGCAAAACAATAATCTGATTGCTAAAAAGAAAAGTTACAACTACACATATAATATTTTAATATTATAGAATTTTCATTATAACAGAATTTTGAATGCTTTGTGTTAATATATAGGTAAACATTTGGACTACTAGGTATAATAACACCATCTTAGTTTCAAATCAACTGCAGTTCACCAATATATGTATAAGAATAACTGTGCATATTTTAAGATAACACAAAGGTCTTTGTTTATCAGATGAAGTTGCTGTAAAGAAGACAAAGGGGACGAGAAAAAAGATAAAGCTTGTGGTGTATCAGACATATATTAATATAATTGGGATACTTTTTCTAAAAAAAATAACACTAAGTTATTTCTTTTATTTTGAAAAATTTATGTTGCTTTCAAAGAAAGTATGCAAATACATGTTCATTTGGAGCTTATTGATTTATGGCAAAGAAATGAATTTATCAAAAAAATAGATTGAACATTATTTATCTAAAAGTCATTAATGATGATAATGAATATAAAACAGCCATTTTGTCTGCTTCTCAGTGTTCTGTTGAATGTATAAACAGAAATTCTCATGCATTAAAATCACACAGGCTTCTATACAAAAATAGCATGACAAGATTTGCTAGAACTACTGCACATATTTTATGAAGAGAGTTTAAAAAGCAGCTACAAGCATATTAGATTTATACCCCCATCTGTGAGTTCATTCTAAAACTTCTGCTATCTAAATGCATAAGCACAGATTTCATATTCCATAGCACCTTATGAAGCTGTGGAATTTTATGCTGTGTCATGTTCCTAGGAATATTAAGCAATACCATAACCTTTCAATAGCTCTATAAACAATGCCAAACTGGCATTCAAGTAAATCATGTTACATGGAGAAAGCTGAATAAAAAATTCCCTTTCCTAATCCAAAACCATCTGCATAACAACTGTGTGGAAAGTTTTTCTTTTCTTTTGAAAAAGATCCAAATTGGATGCACCCGATGCTATTATGGCCTATTTTATTCAAAGTGGACTATTTTAAGACCTGCAGTTTACAGTTGTAAACAAGTGGCAGAGCTTATTTTAGATTATCTACACGTGAACAACAGCTTGGAATCTAAGTAACAAAAATCAGTGCAGGGCTAAATAAACCCTATTGTTCAATTTAGTTAAACTCTTAGACATTGTAACTAAAGAATTAAATTCTCAGTGGGATTGTAACAAAGCATAACATTGTGGATCAGTCTTCTTTCTGATGTCAAAGCAGTTACTGTGATCACAACATGAATTGCTCTCGGTCATTTTACCCACTATTAAGTTTTATTGATAGAATAGTCTTGCTGATGGGAAATGTCTGAAAGTGAAAGTCCACAATAAAGAAATGCACCAAAGCTTATCTTTAAGTAGCTATTGGAATGGCTGTCAGGAGCAAGTAACTAGGAACAGGAATTGAATTCAAAGCACTAAAAGTTTATTACATACTTCTTATACACCAGAATCTGATTACTAATGGTCAAGTCAAATTGGCGCTAGACAAAGCCCACAAAATTCACAGGAGACTGAACTTAGGTGTTTTGTGGCTGAATAAGGATTCCAAACTTATGACATATTTGACCCCACCTTCAGGCTCTGCCTAATTATGTCCTACACTAGACCAATGCTACTTACACGTCATTGGTTTTCAGTGTGACACAAATTGGTTTAATCTTCTCTGAACAGTGCTCCAAAGTATGAATGCACCATCAATGAACTGTATCTGCTATCATTAAATGAGTTTATATAATTTATGAATCAAATTTATAAACACAATTTTCAAATTTGCCACTTTATAAATTGTCAGTTAGTATGTATAGTAATTATGAAATTGTTTAGATTTTTATGCCTGATGTTGTCATAGATTTGTTTGTACTACTATTACTGAAAAGGATTTTTTTTAATTTTATAAAACTATTCTTCTTAAATTATTATAAAAAATAGGGACACCACCTAATGGATGACAGATTTCATGCTTCCTTTCCTGGTTCAAAAAATAGTCCTGTGTTAATAATGATATTAATGATGTTAATAATGACTACCAGGGGCTTGCGTAATTCAATGAAGCTATGAGCTATGCCGTGCAGGGCCACCCAAGACGGACAGGTCATAGCAGAGAGTTCTGACAAAACGTGATCCACTGGAGAAGGAAATGGCAACCCACTCCAGTATCTTTGCCATGAAAACCCTATGGACAGTACCAAAAGGCAAAACGATATGACGCTGGAAGATGAGCCCCTCAGGTCGGAAGGCGTCCAATATGCTACTGGGGAAGAGCAGAGGGCTAGTACTAGTAGCGCCAGAAAGAATGAAGCGACTGGGCCAAAGCCGAAAGGACGCTCAGCTGTGGATGTGTCTGGTGGTGAAAGGAAAGTCCGATGCTGTAAAGATTTTTTCTCCATAGGAACCTGGAATGTAAGATCCATGAATCAAGGAAAGCTGGACGTGGTCAAACAAGAGATGACAAGACTGAACATTGACATCTTAGGTATCAGCGAACTAAAATGGACAGGAATGGGTGAATTTAATTCAGATGACCATCAGGTATACTACTGTGGGCAAGAATCCTTCAGAAGAAATGGAGTAGCCTTCATAGTCAATAAAAGAGTAGGAAAAGCAATACTGGGATACAATCCTCAAAATGACAGAATGATCTCAGTTCGAATCCAAGGCAAACCATTCAATATCACAGTAGTCCAAGTCTATGCCCCAACCACCAGTGCTGAAGAGGATGAAATTGACCAGTTCTATGAAGCACTACAGCACCTTATAGAACTAACACCAAAAAATGATGTTCTTATCATCATGGGGGATTGGAATGCTAAAGTAGGAAGCCAAAAGATAACTGGAATAACAGGCAAGTTTGGCCTTGGAGTGCAAAATGAAGCAGGGCACAGGCTGATAGAATTCTGTCAAGAGAATACGATGGTCATAGCAAACACTCTTTTCCAACAACCCAAGAGACGGCTCTACACATGGACATCACCAGATGGTCAACACAGAAATCAGATTGACTATATGCTCTGCAGCCAAAGATGGAGAAGCTCTATACAGTCAGTAAAAACAAGACCAGGAGCTGACTGTGGCTCAGACCATGAGCTTCTCCTTGCAAAGTTTAGGCTTAAACTGAAGAAAGTAGGGAAAAGCACTAGGCCAGTCAGGTATGAATTAAATCATATCCCTGTTCAATATACAGTAGAGGTGACAAATAGATTTAAGGAATTAGATCTGATAGACAGAGTGCCTGAAGAACTATGGACAGAGGTTCGTGACATTGTACAACAGGTAGCAACCAAAACCATCCCAAAGAAAAAGAAATGCAAGAAAGCAAAATGGCTGTCTGAGGAAGCTTTGCAAATAGCTAAGGAAAGGAGGGAAGCGAAAGGCAAGGGAGAAAAAGAAAGATACACCCAATTGAATGCAGAATTCCAGAGAATAGCTAGAAGAGATAAGAATGCCTTCTTAAATGAACAGTGCAAAGAAATAGAAGAAAACAATAGAATAGGGAGGACCAGAGATCTTTTCAAGAAAATTGGAGAAATGAAGGGAACGTTTAATGCAAAAATGGGCATGATAAAGGACCAAAATGGCAGGGACCTAACAGAGGCAGAAGAGATTAAGAAGAGGTGGCAAAATTACACAGAAGAACTATACAAGAATGAGCTTAACGTCCCTGATAATCACAATGAGGTGGTCACTGACCTCGAGCCAGACATCCTAGAATGTGAAGTGAAGTGGGCCTTAGAAAAGCTGAGCAACAACAAAGCTAGTGGAGGTGACAGTATTCCAGCTGAGCTATTCAAAATCTTAAAAGACAATGCAGTAAAAGTGCTACACTCAATTTGCCAGCAAATTTGGAAAACTCAACAGTGGCCACAGGATTGGAAAAGATCAGTTTACATTCCAATTCCTAAGAAAGGCAGTGCCAAAGAATGTTCAAACTATCGCACCATTGCACTCATTTCTCATGCTAGTAAAGTCATGCTTAAAATCCTACAAGCTAGACTTCAGCAGTATGTGGATCGAGAACTACCAGAAGTGCAGGCAGGATTTCGAAGAGGCAGAGGAACTAGAGATCAAATTGCCAACATACGCTGGATCATGGAGAAAGCTAGGGAGTTCCAGAAAAACATCTACTTCTGCTTCATTGACTATGCTCAAGCCTTTGATTGTGTGGATCATAACAAACTGTGGCAAGTTCTTAAAGAGATGGGAGTACCAGACCATCTTATTGGTCTCTTGAGAAACCTATATGCGGGTCAAGAAGCAACAGTGAGAACTGGACACGGAACCACTGATTGGTTCAAAATTGGGAAAGGAGTCCGGCAAGGCTGTATACTGTCGCCCTGCCTATTTAACTTATATGCAGAGCACATCATGAGAAAGGCAGGGCTAGATGAATCAAAAGTTGGAATTAAGATTGCCGGAAGAAATATCAACAACCTAAGATACGCAGATGATACCACTCTAATGGCAGAAAGTGAAGAAGAACTAAAGAGCCTCTTGTTGCAGGTGAAGAAGGAGAGTGCAAAACTTGGGTTGAAACTTAACATTAAGAAAACCAAGATCATGGCATCTGGCCCTCTCAATTCCTGGCAAATAGATGGGGAAGAAATGGAGGTAGTGACAGATTTTATTTTCCTGGGCTCCAAGATCACTGCAGATGGGGACTGTAGCCAAGAAATTAAAAGACGCTTGCTCCTGGGGAGGAAAGCCATGGCAAATCTAGACAGCACACTAAAAAGCAGAGACATCACCCTGTCAACAAAAGTGCGTATAGTCAAGGCTATGGTCTTTCCAGTTGCAATGTATGGTAGTGAAAGTTGGACCATAAGAAAGGCTGAGCGCCAAAGAATTGAGGCCTTTGAACTGTGGTGCTGGAGAAGACTCCTGCGAGTCCCTTGGACTGCAAGGCGATCAAACCGGTCAGTCCTAGAGGAGATCAATCCTGACTGCTCTTTAGAAGGCCAGATCCTGAAGCTAAAACTCAAGTACTTTGGCCACCTAATGAGAAGGAAGGACTCCCTGGAGAAGAGCCTAATGCTGGGGAAGATCGAGGGCAATAGAAGAAGGGGACGACAGAGAATGAGGTGGCTGGATGGAGTCACTGAAGCAGTAGGTGTGAGCTTAAATGGACTCCAGAAGATGGTAGAGGACAGGAAGGCCTGGAGGAATGTTGTCCATAGGGTCGCGATGGGTCGGACACGACTTCGCAGCTAACAACAACAACAACCAACAGCTTCGGGATGACACGTATGGCGACTAAATTTCTAACCTGGAACGTTAATGGACTAAATTCACCACAGAAGAGAAAGAAAGTTTTTCAATATTTAAAACAATTCAAGATTGATGTTATATGCTTGCAAGAAACGCATATTAGGGTTATGGACCAAAAGTATTTATCGAACTCAAGGTTGGGCACGCAATTTGTTGCCTCCGCAATGAATAAGAAAAACGGAGAGGTTGTTTATGTTAAAAGTGCTTTAACAGCGGACTTAATTGAAGCAGATAAGCATGGAAGATACGTCGTGATAGATTTGTTGCTAGAAGGCAAAAAAACGCTTTTAGTTGGACTGTATGCTCCTAATCAACAACAAGCTGACTTTTTTAGTTTACTTCATACAAAACTTACTCAGTTGGATTACAAATCGTTTATTTATTTTTTTAATTGAAAAGTTTTAACATACATTTTATCTTTAACAGTCCCCCCTCCCCCTCCCCTCTCCCTCCCTCCCTACCCCTCTCCCCCTCCCCCCCGACTTCCCAGAGCTAAGTACAAGGTATAGAAAAAAAAACAATCATAAACAACCATATACTAACAACCATAAACTCTAAAATCTATCACTCTCTGGCTTATATAGGATAATACAAACATTAATAATATTAAATATATATAGAGAAAAAATAAGAAAAAAAAGAAAAAGAAAAGGAAGACTTATTCAAATGCTACATGAAACTTCTTAGTCCTATATTTGTTCTGGATATACTCAATCCATTTTCTCCATTCCATAATATAACGTTCTTGCGAGTGATCTTTCAAATAAGCCGAAATCTTTGCCATCTCTGCCAGGTCAGAAACCTTTAAAGTCCATTCTTCTATGGTCGGCAGTTCCTCCTTCTTCCAATACTGACCTATTAAGAGTCTTGCTGCCATAATTAAATTCAACATCAACTTAGTGTCCACAACCGTAGCATCTGTAATTATTCCCAACAAGAAAAGTTGCAGACAAAACTTTATCCTTTGCTTGAAAATCTTCTGCATATTCCACCAAATTTTTATCCAAAAGGCCTTAACCTTTTTACAAGTCCACCATACATGAAAATATGTTGCATCTTCATCACCACACCTCCAACATTTTGGCTGATAATTCGGTTACATACTTGCAAGCTTTTTAGGATCTAGATGCCATCTATAAAACATTTTATAAAAGTTCTCTCTTAAATTTTGAGCTTGTGTAAATTTTACGTTCCTCACCCAAATCTTTTCCCACGTATCCATTGTAATAACTTCTTGAATGTTTTGGGCCCATTTTATCATACAGTCCTTAACAAGTTCTGTTTCTGAGTCAATCTCTATCAATGCAAGATATATCCGTTTAATATGTGCTGGTCCCTGATTTCTAATTTGCTTTATCAGATTTTCATCAGTCATTGTAAAACCAATTTTCTGATCTTCTTTCCACCTGGCCCGTAGCTGAATATATTGAAACCAAGTTTGAACAATCTCCTCATCTCGCAAGAGGCTATATGGTTTCAGACTCCAGACATTTCTTTCCAAGCTTAAAATCTCTTTATACGTAGTCACATCATGTTTAAAACCAACATTTATATTTTCTATTGCGTGTTTTGGAATTGCCCACAATGGTATCTTACAGTCTAACTTATGTCTATACTTCTTCCAAACTCTCAACAATGCCTGTCTTAAAATATGCACTCTAAACACATTATCTACCTTCTTATCATACAACAAATATGCATGCCAGCCAAACAGCAAATCATGGCCCTCAAGATTTAATAATCTCTCTTGTGTCAAATTAATCCAATCACTTATACCTGCTAACACAGCAGCTTCATAATATAATTTAAGATTAGACATTTTAAGACCACCTCTTTCACGAGTATCCTGCATAATCTTAAGTTTAACTCGTGGCCTTTTCCCTGCCCAAACAAATTTATTGATACCTCTCTGCCATTCCTCCAAATTAGAATCTTTCTTAAGAACCGGTATCATTTGAAATAAAAATAAAAATTTAGGCAGGACATTCATTTTTACTGCTGCAATTCGCCCCAACAAAGACAATTGCAGTTTTTCCCAACTCTCCATTTCTTTTTGGATTTTTCCCCATAATTTTTCATAGTTATTTTTATATAGTTTTGTATTAGAGGGCGACAAAAGCACCCCCAAATATTTGACCCTTTTGACAATCTCAAATCCAGTTAACCCTTCTAAAAGGGCCTTTTGCGATGCTGTCATGTTTTTAACCAAAATTTTAGTTTTTTGTACATTAACTTTAAATCCAGAAACCTGAGAGCGTTCGCAGACGATCTGGTTGTTACAGTGACCCAGCCGGAGAGCTCTGTTGTGGACCTGATGGAGATAATAATGCAATATGGGAAGGTTTCTGGATTTAAAGTTAATGTACAAATCGTTTATTTTTATGGGGGACTGGAATGGTGTTTTGGATGTACAGATGGATAAGGCTGGTTTGTTTAAGCGTGTTCCGTGTCATGCCAGATTGCCTAAATCTTTTTTTGAAATAAAGGATGATCTGGAACTGCGAGATATTTGGCGTGACACACACCTGCATGAAAAGGATTATACTTTTTTTTCTGATAGACATCAATCTTTTTCCAGGATTGACTTCATTTTGTTGACTAATGACTTTTTTTCTAGGATTAAGAAGGTAAAGATCTGTGCAAGAGCTATTTCTGACCATAGTCCAGTATGGTTAGAGATCAATAAGGACAATAGAGAGAGGCGCTCGTGGCGCGTAAATGAGAACTTGTTTAGAAATCAGAAAAATGTGAAAGAATGTAAACAGCGGATGAAGGATTTTTTTGAAATTAATATGAATAAGGATACTTCTACATGGTTTGGGATGCTAGCAAGGCCTATATGAGAGGGGTGTTGATATATATGAATAACAAACACAGACGTACTTTGGAAGAAAGAAGGAAAGAATTGGAGAATGAAATTAAGGAAAAAGAGAAGGCCTTGATTTTGAACCCATTGGATGTGAAGACTAAGGAGGTTATTAAGCTATTAAGAGGACAATTTGATAAATTAATGGCTGACCAGGTGGCAACCAATTTGCGGTTTGCCAGGCATAATACTTTTTGCAATGCTAATAAGCCAGGTAGATGGCTAGCTTACAGATTAAGGAAAAAGCAAAGGGCTTCTAATATAGACAAAATTGAGCATAAGGGAAAGGTTGTGTTTCAACAGGATCTTATTAAGGAAGCCTTTGTGGATTTTTATTCTAAATTATATGCTAAGGAGAAGATTAATGAAAAAGACATTGATGTATATTTGGAGAATGCTAGCATCCCGGTTCTTACGCAAGCACAAAAAGAGGAGATTAATCAATTGATTACAGAAGAAGAAATTCTTACAGCAATTAAGGAGTTGAAGGTGGATAAAGCGCCAGGTACGGATGGTTTGACTGCGGCTTACTACAAAAATTTACAATTAGAGTTGATAAAACCGTTAAAGGAATTGTTCCAGATAATTCAGAGAGGGGGAAAGGTGCCTCCATCTTGGAGAACTGCTTTTATCTCTTTGATTCCAAAGGAAGACCAAGATGTTACTCAAGTAAAAAACTATAGACCGATATCACTTTTAAATACAGATTACAAGATATTTGCTAAGGTGTTGGCTAATAGATTGATGAGGGTTCTGCAACAGGTGATTCATGGGGACCAAACTGGGTTTATTAGTGGTAGGCAAATGAAAAATAATGTGAGGCATATAGTTGATGTGTTAGAATTTTTGGAAAGGAATAACCAGATCCCTGCGGCGCTAATTTTTTTAGATGCTGAAAAAGCCTTTGATCAATTGAATTGGCAATTTTTGATGAAAGTTTTAGATAAAATGAATTTTGGGGATAAATTTTTGCAACCAATTAGGGCATTATATCAAAAACAAACAGCCCGAATAATAGTTAATAATAGCTTGACAGAAGCATGTAATATTGAGAAGGGTACAAGGCAAGGGTGCCCGTTATCGCCTTTGTTATTTGTGTTAACATTGGAGATATTATTGGTAAAAATACGGAACTCGGAAAGAATTAAGGGTATACAAATTAGAGATCAGGATTATAGATTGAGAGCGTTCGCAGACGATCTGGTTTTTACAGTGACCCAGCCGGAGAACTCTGTTGTGGACCTGATGGAGATAATAATGCAATATGGGAAGGTTTCTGGATTTAAAGTTAATGTACAAAAAACTAAAATTCTGGCTAAAAACATGACAGTATCGCAAAAGGCCCTTTTAGAAGGGTTATCTGGATTTGAGATTGTTAAAAGGGTCAAATATTTGGGGGTGCTTCTGTCGCCCTCTAATACAAAGTTATATAAAAATAACTATGAAAAATTATGGGGAAAAATTCAAAAAGAAATGGAGAGTTGGGAAAAATTGCAATTGTCTTTGTTGGGGCGAATTGCAGCAGTGAAAATGAATGTCCTGCCTAAATTTTTATTCTTATTTCAAATGATACCGGTTCTTAAGAAATATTCTAATCTGGAGGAATGGCAGCGAGGTATCAATAAATTTGTTTGGGCAGGGAAAAGGCCACGAGTCAAATTTAAGATTATGCAGGATACTCGTGAAAGAGGTGGTCTTAAAATGCCCAATCTTAAATTACCGTATATTATGAAGCTGCTGCGTTAGCAGGAATAAGTGACTGGATTAATTTGACACAAGAGAGATTATTAAATCTTGAGGGCCACGACTTGTTGTTTGGCTGGCATGCATATTTGTTGTACGATAAGAAGGTTGATAATGTGTTTAGAGTGCATATTTTAAGACAGGCATTGTTGAGAGTTTGGAAGAAGTATAGGCATAAGTTAGACTGTAAGATACCATTGTGGGCAATTCCAAAACACGCAATAGAAAATATAAATGTTGGTTTTAAACATGATGTGACTACGTATAAGGAGATTTTAAGTTTGGAAAGAAATGTCTGGTGTCTGAAACCATATAGCCTCTTGCGAGATGAGAAGATTGTTCAAACTTGGTTTCAATATATTCAGCTACGGGCCAGGTGGAAAGAAGACCAGAAAACTGGTTTTACAATGACTGATGAAAATCTGATAAAGCAAATTAGAAATCAGGGTCCAGCACATATTAAACAGATATATCTTGCATTGATAGAGATTGACTCAGAAACAGAACTTGTTAAAGATTGTATGATAAAATGGGCCCAAAACATCCAAGAAGTTATTACAATGGACACGTGGGAAAAGATTTGGGTGAGGAATGTAAAATTTACACAAGCTCAAAACTTAAGAGAGAACTTTTATAAAATGTTTTATAGATGGCATCTAGATCCTAAAAAGCTTGCAAGTATGTATCCAAACTATCAGCCCAAATGCTGGAGGTATGGCGATGAAGATGCAACATATTTTCATGTATGGTGGACTTGTAAAAAGGTTAAGGCCTTTTGGATAAAAATTTGGTGGAATATGCAGAAGATTTTCAAGCAAAGGATAAAGTTTTGTCCGCAACTTTTTTTGTTGGGAATAATTACAGATGCTATGGTTGTGGACATTAAGCTGATGTTGAATTTAATTACGGCAGCAAGACTCTTAATAGGTCAGTATTGGAAGAAGGAGGAACTGCCGACTATAGAAGAATGGACTTTAAAGGTTTCTGACCTGGCAGAGATGGCAAAAATTTCGGCTTATTTGAAAGATCACTCGCAAGAACGTTATATTATGAAGTGGAGAAAATGGATTGAGTACATCCAGAACAAATATAGGACTAAAAAGTTTCATGTAGCATTTGAATAAGTCTTCCTTTCTTTTTTCGTTTTTCTTTTCTTTTTCTATATATACTTAATATTAATAGTGTTTGTAATTATCCTATATGAGCCAAAGAGTGATAGATTTTAGAGTTTATGGTTGTTAGCATATGGATGTTAATAATTGTTTTTTTTGTTTTTATACCTTGTACTTAGCTCTGGGAAGTCGGGGGGTGGGGTGGGGGGAGGGGGAGAGGGGTAGGGAGGGAGGGAGAGGGGAGGGGGAGGGGGGACTGTTAAAGATAAAATGTATGTTAAAACTTTTCAATAAAATATATAATATATAATAATAAAGTTACATATATATTTGTCTAATTCAAGATGAATATATTTCTGATTTTATATGACTATTTTTGAGGATTTCAGAAACTCTAACCCTGACTTTGGTCCCAGGCCTGGGATTGATGCTTATTTTATTTTGTAGCTGTTGCTGTTGATTTTGTTGTTTATTGTTTAAGTCTGGGTTGCCTGCCAGATTTTCATTTTTACTTGTATTTATGTTTTTTCTTCTTTTGTATCCTGCACAGAGTCCACTGGAGTTAGTTACATTTATATAAATAAATAAATAATTTTCACAAATTTCATATTTTAATTTTTTAACAGATACAAAACATGCATCAGCCAAGTTACTCCAATAGTTAATACATATAGAAGCTATGCATGTATAATACACATTTTTCCATATTGTATTAGTTGCTTACAACACATTGTAAATCTATTCACACCTTTGGAAAGATTAGTATCCATTATTTGTTACAGCATTCAATAATATAGAATCCACTTTGAGTGTTAGTCAATTGCCCTCTGTTTTTTAATATCTTCTTTCAGCTGATGATGAACTGATTAGTCTTAGAAGTTTATAGCATTAACAGAACAAATACTAATTTTGTCCCCTATCCCAAGGATGCTAACTTTGTCTCATGCTAATCCATTATTTCAATATCTCTATTCAACAGTTTTTCAAGCCACAAAATACTTAGCTAGATTTTTACTTAACCTGATCTTAAGGGCACAGCCATTAAATCAGTTCTAATAAAAAGTCCATAGTTTAATGAATTCTCACTGTTCTACATAATTATTATAATTATTAAAACTATTTTAACAATTGGCATTCTGAACATGTGGATTATTATCTCTTACTTGTGTGCATGACTCTTTTCTAAAGAGCTATAAGAAATTATTTTTGCAGTATTGGAAGAAGTAGTGAATGACATTCTGGAAGTGTTAAGCAGATAAAAGTTGACCTACGGAATGGGATTAGTAATTCCTTCAATAAACATTGAACCTCATGCACAACAGCACAAAAAGGTGATCAAAATCTATAGGTTTTCTTTTTTCAGTCAGTCATCAAGAGTGCTGCAGATGGTTTTCTTTGATAACATTGCTTTCCATTCAGTTCAAACATAAATGCTTATTCCATGGTCTCACATAAGCTTTCGCCCTGGAAGATTATAGTTGTACACAAACAAATGCGCCCTGACTCCCCTCTGTCTGACTTGGAACCACTAAGAAACAGATTCTTGTTTTCAGATGTACATTTAATTTTTCACAAGATTAGTTTGGAAGCAATTTCTCTACTTTCCATTGTCCAGTCACTGGCAAAATTAAACCTGCCTTCCCATGGCCTCCTATAGTCAAATAAGATTGGGGAAAAATGAAGTACTATACTTGTTGACAAAAAAGTCCTGTCATGTTCAAAGAAGCATATGCTCAGGTGGGTTTTCTGTTGATTGCAGCCAAAAGGTGCAAGCCTAACTAAAACATAATAAATTATTTGAAGGAGTTAGAATAAGGCAGTTTGGCAAAGTGAAATCATTTTAGCTGGATGTCTGTGAAGATTCTCAACTATCCAGGTCATGGTTGTCCCAAAGGTGCTTTTTCAAGAGGCAACTGAACTTCCTATGTTTTTTTTTGAAGAACTTTCACTTCTCATCCAAGAGCTGAAAAAAAGCATCTTTAAAGAAAAACAAGAAAAAGCACTTGCCAAGAACTTTTTCTGCTGGCAGAGAAAAATGACAGCAGAATGAATATACTAGAGTATGGTAGAACAATAAAACAAAGTGGTGGTCCAAAGCTCAGCAAGACTAGAAAGAAAACCACAGTGAAGGCATGTAATTAAGATAAGAAAAGTTGAGGACAGTCCTAAATAATTTCAATATATTGAATCCACTGACTATGTATTATTTACTGATCTAGAAGGGCTTTGAATTCAGCACAAAATAATCTATCCCAAGGCACTTTCAACTGACCTTTGAACAATCCATCTATTTATTTATTTATTTATTTATTTATTATTTTGACTTATATACCGCCCTATTCCCGTAGGACTCAGGGCGGTTTACAGGTCAATTAAAATCATACCATATAAAAGTTAAAGAAAAATTTAAAACAATTAATTAAATTTAAAGCCTAAAGTTTAAAAAGTTAAAACATTAAAACATCTATGTAGTTTGGTTTTAGACTAAAGTTGTTTTACTTCCCATGGAAATCAATTATTTTTAGATACTTCTTTATTTTCTGTGAACTACCATGCTAGAGGTTCAGTTCAAAATAAGTTAATTGTCTAGTTCAACTACATATTTTAATCTGGGTCCCATCCAACCCAGCCCACAGAAAGTAAGCCAGAGTTAAAATATATCAATAATCCATTAAAGCTAAATCAATTAACAAAGTACATTGTTTTTCTACCTGCAGTTGATCAGCTTGAATAATCTCTTAGTAACGCTTAAACATACATAATGAAAATAATGCCCCAATACAAATTTTGTAATAAGTATTTAGGAGACAGTCCATTTTGTGACATAGATTATGGAAAGCTCAAAACCTTTGCATTTCCTCCTAACTTTACTTGCTTCTCTGATGAGTATTCAGACAAATTGATCTTTTAATCCTAATTTTCAAAGCTGTTCATGGTTTCAGTCTACCATAGAGACCATCTATCTCTCTAAAACCATGACTTCCTTTGACAGCTCTGTTCCTGGGGAACAATGAAGCTGCCAACTGTGGAGGCTAAACAAGCACATGGTACACATCATTTTGAGCAGGTGATCTATTGCTAAGTAATTCACTCTTGAAACAGATTAGAATGACCACTCTTCTAAAACAAATTTTGCAATCTCTTCCCATAATATAATGGACAGAAGTTTGATTACAATGGAATCTACTTTATAATTTGCCATAATTATAATTCAGTATTTGGCATAAGAATAGTGTTTGGAAAATTCAAAGATATTCTTATATGTGATTATGTTACACTCCTTATAACAACCCTGTAATGTGGATAAATCTCATATGCTCATGCTCTAAATAAAACAATGAAAAATGACTTGTAGAAAAAGTTCAGGAGTATATTCATTTTTCTTGTATATTCAGTTGATCATGGCTGAACTCACTCAAAAGTCAGTTGCAAACTTTTTCCAATGAGAAAGCAGTTTTTAGGATAGCCATTCATATGAATTCCAGGGCGTATTTTCAAGCTCATGATAATTCTGCTACTTAAACAGGGCGATAGCCTTATTAATACAGGTAGTCCTGAAGTTATGAATGCTCATTCAGTGACAGCTCAGAGTTATGATGGTACTGGATGAATGGTACTCTGGTCCTTAAAGTTCCAGGTTTCACAGTGCCCTTGTGATTATGTGATTACCCTTTGCCTACTGCCTACTTCTCACAAACAAAGTCATTGGAGAAGCAGCCAGGAAAGTCACAAGTTTGTTTTGCCTCTTTTCTCTCATGAAGCTTCACAACAGAGTACAAGATCCCAGGAATTTTCCTGCCTGTATTCTATAGCATATGTCTTTCCACAGCACTTCCCACCACCCATGGCTTTGCTAGCCTGCCCATGCTCAGTAACAACTGCCTGCAGTACTCCTACTTCGCATAGCACCCCACTCACCCCATTGCTCCTTGTCCTGGAACTCACACCTCTTCTTGCTTGACAATCTGTATGATCAATCAATCAATCAGAATAGAGCTGGAAAGAATTTTGGAGGTCTTCTAGTCCAGAAGAGGAGCAAGCAAGAGATCCTATACTATTTTAGACAGGTGGCTGTCCAGTCTTTTCTTAAAAACCCCAGTGATGAAGAACCTACAATTTCTGAAGGCAAGCTGTTCCACTGGTTAGTTGTCTTCACTGCTATTCCAGGTTGCTTTTCTCCTTGATTAGTTTCCATCCATTGTTTCTTATCTTGGTGGAGCAGTGGGCTAATGCCTCCTTAAGTAACACCAGCTGCCTGCAATTATTGCAGGTTCGCATCCCACCAGGCTCAAGGTTGACTCAGCCTTCCATCCTTCCGAGGCAGGTAAAATGAGGACCCAGATTGTTGGGGGCAATAAGCTGACTTTGTAATAATGCCGCTTGGGGTGGGGCGAAAGCCCTAATAAGCAGGCATATACACAGAATGAAGGCTATTGCTAAGCATATTTAATTTGTGCTTAGATTGTAAGCCGCCCTGAGTCTTCGGAGAAGGGCGGGATATAAATGGGATTAAAATAAAAAATAAATAAAAATAAAAATAAATAAATCTTGCCTTCTGGTGCTTTGGAAAATAAGTTGACCTTCTCCTTTTTGTGGCAGCCCCTCAAATACTAGAATACTGCTAGCCTTCTTTTCTCTAGACTGGCCATACTTAATTCCTGCAATAATTCTTCAGATGTTTTTGGCTCCAGAGCTTTAATCATTTTAGTTGCTGCTCTTTGCACTTTTCCCAAAGTCTCTTTTTTGTAATGTGGTGATCAAAACTGGATACAGTATTCCAGGTGTGATCTTACTAAGGATTTATAAAGTTGTACTAATACTTCATGTGATTTTGATTATACAACCAGGGATTGTAGTAGCTTTTTTGGCGGCTGCTGTACACTACTGGCTCATGTTTAAGTGATTTCCACTAGGACTCCAAGGTTTCTCTCACAGTTACTGTTTTTGAGCCAAGTTTTGCCTAATCTGTACTTGTACAAATTTGATTTTTCCTGCTTAGCTATAAAATCTTATTTTTATTCATTTCATGTTCTATTCCCTCATCTAAGTAATTAATGAAGATATTGAAGGATAGTGGGCCTAAGATGGAACCTTGTGGTATTCCATGTTTACTTCCCTCCATAAAGATGTAGTTCCATTAAGGACTATTCATTGAGTACGATTTGTCAGCCAGTTACAAATCCATCTGGTGGTGATGCTATCCCACATTTTTATAATTTACCTAGAAGTAGGTTGTTGTCTACTTTGTCGAATGCCTTGTTGAGTCTAAATATACCATGTCAGCAACATTTTGCTGGTCTACTAATTTAGTCATTTTGTCAAAGAATGAAATAAGATTGGTTTGGCATGATCTGTTTTTAACAAGCCCATGCTGGCTTTTATTTATAGCTTTATGTTTCTAGATGTTCACAAATCTATTTTTTTAATTACATTTTCCTGTACTTCCCAGGTATTGATGTTAGGCTGATTGGTCTGTAGTTTCCAGTCCTGTGTTGTTGTTTTTTCTCCTTTTTTTTTTTTTTGAAGATGGAAACCAGATCAGCTCTTTTCCAGTCTGGCAGTTCCCCGGTGCTCCAGGATTTTTTAGAGATATGATACAATGGTTCTGAAATAACATCTGCCAGGTCCTTCAGAACTCTGGGATGTAATTCATCAGTTCCCAGTGATTTACATTAATTAAGAACAGTGTTGTCTTACGTTTTCTTGCTTATTTTAATTTTGTCTTTTACAGTTATGTTTTTGGTAAGTTGGGCTATAGTTTCTTTTTGCATGCAAATAATGAGTTAATCAGCTCTGCCTTCTCTCTACTGCCTGTTAATTCCATGCCATCTTTTCTCTTTAGTGGACCAACTGTTTCCTTAATTTTTTTTCTTGTTATTTATATGTTTAAAGAAACTTTTTTTAATTTTCTTTGACTTTTGATGCAATTCTTTGTTCAGTCTGAGCTTTTGCTTTCCTGGCTTCATTTTTACAAATTCAGGCTGTCTGCTGATATTCTGCCTTAGTTATATGGCAGAAACTCCAGTTTTTGTAATTATGCTTTTTGTCTTTCAGTTTATCAGAGAGATCTTTGTGCAACCATGCTGATTTCTTCTTGGATTTCTTGTTTTTCTTTTTCAATTGTATTGTTTTGGACTAGGCTTTTATGATCATATTTTTCAGAGTTTTCCACACTTCTTGAGTTGTTTTCCCCTTTAGGATTTTTATCCATGGAATTTTTTTAAGCTCTCTCTATTTCACTCTCCTACTGATCATTCAACTATTACTCCTTGAGTCCTACTACTAGTGTCTTTTCTATCTGCTTTAGGCTGCTTTATCTCCACAGAAGACCACATACCTCTTTCCCACACACCACCACTACCACACCCAGCTGCCTCTGCTCAACTTTTACAGCCAACAGTTGTTGTGCTGGCTAGGGAGAGACTTTGACAGGGCAACAGGTCATTTTGTAGTCAGCCTGTCTTCTCTCTCACCCATCTTAGAATAGAATAGAATAGAATAGAATAGAATAGAATAGAATAGAATAGAATAGAATAGAATAGAATAGAATAGAATAGAATAGAATAGAATAGAATAGAATAGAATAGAAATATAGAAAGTGAATGGAATAGAATAGAATAGAATAGAAATATAGAAAGTGAATAGAATAGAATAGAATAGAATAGAATAGAATAGAATAGAATAGAATAGAATAGAATAGAATAGGACCTTGGGGGTCTTCTAGTCCAGCCCCCTGCTCAAGCAGGAGAACCTATACCATATCAGACAAGTGACTGTCTAGCCTCTTTTTAAAAATCTCCAGGGATGGAACGCCCATGATTTCTGGGGGACAAAATATTCCACTGGTTAATTGTCCTCACTGTCAGGAAGTTTCTCCTTAATTCCAGGTTGCTTCTCTCTTTGATCAGTTTCCAACCATTGTTTCTTGTCCTGTCTCTGGTGCTTTGGTAAATTATGTGACCCCCTCTTCTTTGTGGCAGCCCCTCAAATACTGGAATACTACTATTTCTCCCCTATTTATTCTTTTATTTAGACTAGTCAAACCCAAGTCCTGCAGCCTTTCTTTGTATGTTTTAGTCTCCAGGCCTTTGATCATCTTAGTTGCTTTTTTCTGATTTTTTTCCAACTCTCATTATCTTTTTTGTGATATGGTGACCAAAGTATTCCAAGTGAGATCTTACTAGGGTTTTATAAAGCAGTACTAATACTTTGCATGATCTTGATTCTATGCCTCTGTTTATACAACCCAGGATTGTATTATCTTAAGATGGCGGCGCCTGGAATGGCTGTGGCTGCATTGGCTCTTGAAGGTGAATAGTTTTGGAAGGGATATTAAGGGATATAGTCCACACGATCAGGAAGGTTTTAATGTGTTTGAGCAACGTGGTGGAACTAAGGTAACATACAACTGACAATCTTTGCTGGCATGGCGAGTTTCTAGCTGTTTTGGAACTCTTTGGTGAGACCATTAAAAGTCATTGGTGCTGTTTGAATTTGTTCTGCCAGCAGCAAGATCTGACTGCTGGCCTAGTGATGGATTCTATTGCAAATAAGGGCTGTTTCCAAAGGAGGCAGAGGAGGAGAGGTCCCGGGGCTTATGGAGTGAAGGAACTGGATGAGGCTGTTGGCAGGCCTAGAAGACAAGAGAGAGGCTTTTGGAGGAGTTGGTGGCAGTGGCAGTGTGCTCCAGGGGCAAAAAGAAGCAAGGAAAAGGTAGAAGAGACAGGATCAGAAAAAGAAAAGGAGATGAGGTTGTCATGCAGGAATACAAGCTAATTTCAGGGCTTGTCCACATGGAGGTCTGTTTCCATCTGTCCTGTTTGCCATTGTTTGCTCCCTAGAGACTAAAATGGATGATCTGAAACTTGAGCTGGCCACGAACAAGGAGTATATATCAGAGGTGGTGACCCTTTGAGAGCTATATGTAACAAAATTTCATTTTAATGTATGCCAATTGGTGTACATTCAAAGTGACAATAAAGTTGTTGTTGATTAGCTTTTCTGGCTGCTGCTGCACACTTCTGGCTCATGGTTAAGCGATTGTCCATAGGACTCCAAGGTCTCTCTCACAGTTACTGTTTTTAAGTCAGGTCTTACCCAATCTGTACTTGTACCTTTGATTTTTCCTGCCTAAATGTAAAACTTTGCTTTTCTCCACATTGAAACTCATATTGTTGAATAAGGCCCATTGTTCAATTCTATCAAGATCTTTTTGGATACAGAGTTTGTCTTCTGGTGTGTTGGATACTCCTCCAGTTTGGTGTTATCTGCAAATTTGATAAGTTCTCCTTCAATTCCCTCATCTTCGAGCATTATGTTTTTTTAAAAATTGGGTCTTCCTCCCTAGGTTTAAGATGGCTGAATGGGCCACTTTAAGATTGAGAGAGATGTGGAAAGACAATTCTGCTTCCTTAGATTTTTTTTAGAATTGTTATTCTTTTTTTTTAACTTTGTGAACTCTTGGGTCACCTGGAGTTCAACAACCTACATAGGAAACAAAGAAATCTAGACCCAACAATATCTGATAATTATCAAAAGTTACAATAAGCTAGATAACTATGACCCTTGTTAGCCATCAGATCAATCACTTTTATCATGTAGTGTAATACTGGGCAAAAAAGAGATTTGCTTATCAATAACTTGACATTTTATTCCTATCCTGCTACTTTTAGCAAACAGAGGTGAAATGTTTAAGAGCTAGTCAAATTGCTCAGACACAGAGGTTGAGGATCCTGATTCTTCAGATTGCCAGTCTCAGAGCTAGCAGAAAATCAGCCAATTGATTGAAGTAGATTCTACAGAAAATCAGGAACAGGATTAGGTGCAGGAGAAGGCATGTAATTTCTTTGAAATGCTGAAGGGGGCACTTTGCTCAAGAAGAAAGGTACCCTTGCCTACAATTGAGTCACAGTGGCAGGTGGTCTACTTAAGAGCAGCAGCACCTCTTTGTTGGGAACCACTTACCTCTTCTCATCTGTATTCCTGTGTCCTTGCTTCCTTCTCTACTTCTTGACTCTTGGCACTCTAGTCACATCAGCTGACTAATCTTTCCAATGTTTGATTCTTGGACTGTCATGGTCTGTTTTGCCTCTACGAATCTATGCTTTGTTTGGACTTAAATCTCTAACTGCCTATGTGCTAGGCAAGGTTCACTCCCTTGAATTTTCCAGGGCATTGTATGCATTTGCACAGACAGCTCTCTGCCTGCCTTTGTAACTTTCCTCAGTGCTGCTCTTCAATAAATCATTTGTAAATCAAGCCAAGACATGAAATATGGAACGTTTCTTAATTCAAAGGAAAAAGGAAAACAAATTTTAATGGAGCTTATAAGCCAATCTAAATGATAGTCAATACCTGTTATTAGAGTGCTTAGGCAACCAACATCCAATTAAGAACGTTATTTGCATTTTGTAAAATACATGCACCAAGAAAAATTCCTGAATTATTTGTTTTAATTTAACACTGGCAAGAATTAAATCACAAAAGATCTTGACTTTTTTTCTTTCTTACTCAGGCAGTGTTAATAATATTGTATTTTGTAATCAGCCTAGTTCTTCAACTGCATTATAAAAGAAGGGAACATACAACATTGAATTATCTGGTATACTGTTTACCAGTTTATTTTAGTAGCTCATTTTATTTTTATGTTCTATCAACATAATTATGAATTGAGTTACTTATTCTGCTTTAAATTAAATTTATATTTGTTCTATTGTTTGATTCAAACTGATTTGAATGAATTTTGTAATGAGTTTCGATGAGCATGAATGGACTAGTATCAAATTAAGCTAATTTGGTAGATTTAGTCTGAATTGGTTTAATGATTCAGCTCAAACTAACTCAACAATCCAGATCAAATAGTTCAAATTGGATCAAGGGCAATTTGCATAATTCAGGTCACAAACATACACTGTGATAAAACATTTTTCTCATGTCCTATTTGACAATCATAAATAGTTAATTTTTGAATGATAGGTAATAATATTGGAAGAATGGTCAAATGAAATTATTTGGCCAAGGTGAATTATACTGGCTGCCAAAACTGTAATAATATTCCCTGTGAGTGGTGATTCAATGTTTCTTCATCAAAAAATATTCAGCTTGGAACATTTATATGACAGCTCAATGATCTTCCCATTCAGAGACAGAGCAGCCTGCTGAATGCTCCATTTTTATTTGGATTTATAGTTATAAGAACAGACATTGTGCTAGACTGCTAAATAAGGAGGAAGAAGTCACTCAGGCCAATGGCTTATTTTGAAGGGCAGAAGACCCATATAGCAGAACGTGCAAGAGAGCTGAACCACAAGACCACTGATGAACAATTGAGAACAATTAACCAGTGGAACAGCTTTCTTTCAATAGGTGCTCCATCACTGGAGGCTTTTAAGAATAGACAGAATAGGCTCTTCTTATATCATAAACTAATAGCATCTCTACACGTATTAGCCATCAATAGACATAAAACTGGCATATTGTTGAATGGAACATCTGATTAAAATGACATCATTATAGACTACAATTGGTTCCTCTCTCTGCCCTGCCACACTAGCCTTTTGTACAGTCTGTTCCTGGGAGAGAAACCCCCCCCCCATTTTTATTTGTTAGATGCTTGTTACATGTACATACTATTACTATTATAATTGTAATATATGAGAAAATAACACTTTCATCCAGTTTCATCCAACTGAACATGCCTGTTCTTGCCTGAAGAATAAGATATTTTGAATTGGGAGCAGGCCAGGCCTCCCCTCAATCTACTTGCATTTTCCTACAATAGCCATGTCTCTTCTTGCCAAGTATTTCAGTGTTCACACACAAGCCACGTATATTCCCTATTCTCCCCTATCTTTTTTATATCATCTTTTATATATATTTTCCTGCCCTTTCTCTATACCTTTATATTTTTAGCCTTAGATCCTCCCATACCATTAGCATATTGGGCAGCATAAATGGAAGGCCCTAAACACCAAGACCTTCTTATGGTTCTCCTGAAGTTGAACCATACGCTGGAAACAGCCTTAGGGAATCTTGCTATCACAGTACATCTTCTTTCCCAAGACCAAGGAAGCTAACCAGAATGTAAAGCGAACACCTGATCTTGTGGGAAAATGGTTTTGTGCAGGTATAAGATGTGCAAGAAGACATTCAAGTGCCAGCTGGCCCAGCACATTTTTCTCTTTTCTCATCATCCATCTGAGCCAAACAGTGGCTTTCTTTATAGGCTCTATTCACAGCCAGCTGCTTTCCTCAGCTATATTGCATAGTTCCCAAATATCACATTACAATTCTTTCCTCCTTATATACAGCAATAAAAGGATTCAAAATGACAAATTTATTTTTTCTGAAGATGCCAGTTTGAATGATTATGACCTTTACTATAAAATACAGAAGTAGGCTATAAAACTATTGTATATTATCCAACATGGTAAATTTAATTCATTCTGCCTTCCAACAAAACAACTGAGTACCATATCTTAAAGTGTAACATAGTTCTGTCATAACATGTTGACACCACAAGAAAGGAAATCCTGGGCTGAGCAAACCTTTGAAGCACCAATGTGTTTCAATGAAGGATTATGTTAAGTTAATCTTCAAAACAGCATTGCAAAGAGAACAGTACTTTGTTTCACATGAGAAAATGGGTTTCAAGCTAAGGAACCTGAGGGAAGATATTTTATAATGTGCAATGCCAAAGACATGAGTTTAGGAAAATGTTTGATTTAAACATAATTAAAATATATTTATCTAACTGCATAGAAATTACATGATTATTGCCCATTGATAGTAATATTTTTCCTCCTTGGTTGCATTTTCTATTACAGTTCAGTGATGGTATTTGAGGAGTTCTAGGTATTGTATGTAATTCTGAGATATCCATAGGAAAGATCAACCAAAATCACCATTGAATGGATATAAACCTATGTTGTATCATATACTGGACTAGTTGCTAGATACGTAATAAGAATATGTCAGAGGAACATAGATTTGAACAACAATGAAGTTCAGAATTGTTATGTTCTGGGCTCTTAAGAATACCACGTGGGTTGCTGGAGCAGCTAACGGCTCTCCAGCAACCCAGACTACAAGTCTCCTGTGCTGCAATTGGCTATCTCCAGCTGGCAATGGTTGATTCAAAACTATTGGCTGCTGCCTAGGGGCTAGACTATATATTGAGGCTAGTTGCAGCCTTTTCTCCAGTACAGTTTCTGCACAAAATAAACTATGAGTTACCTTGTACTCAGCTTCGTGTCTTCATTCCTACGCCAAAGAACTCGCTATTTAACAGTGGCGACGAAGGTGGGGTCCTGCTTCACTGATTAAGAGTTGAAGTCAATGAGGAAAAGGCAGTGCATGCCAGAGGGAAAAGGCATTCCCCCCCCCTCAAGGTCAGCTAGCAAGCTATGCTAGCAACCTCGTGTTCAGTGGACTCATTCCTTGAGCCTGGAAGCAGGATCCAAAAGAACGCAGGAACCAACAAAAGAATGCCGAAGGTTGGGAAACTGACAGAATTCAAAATGAAACACCTGGAGGAATGGTCATCATATCTATAACAAGTAGAAAACTACCTCAGGGCCAATCAGATAGCAGAAGAAGGACTGAAGGCCGCAACACTACTCTGTGTGTGCAGCCCAGCAAACTTTGATTTGGCCAAGAACCTTTTCGCGCTGACACCGATTGAAGCAGTCTCCTACGCAGACCTCAAAAAGAAGCTAACCAGACATTTCCAGCCCAAGATGTCTGAAATGGCTTGGCAATTCAAGTTCAACCAAAGAGTGCAGCAACCGGGTGAATCAGCTTCCGTGTTCATAGCAGGCCTGAGGCAGGCTGCACACCTTTGCAAATTTTGAAATTTAGAAGAGCGACTACAAGATCGGCTCATCTGCGGCCTATGGGACAGAATGCTTCAGCAGAGACTCTTTGCTAGGCCAAATTTAAAATTTTCTGAAGCATAAGACGAGGTGATGGCCGACGAAGCTGCCGGGGGCACCGTTCAAACAGTGCAGCCCACCAAATCAACGAAGTTTGAAGAAACGGTCCACCGTGAGGACGCCAAACACACCAAAGAATTCTCCGAGGAGGAAGAACCTGAAATCAACTGACTCCAAAAGCAGCCCAACACACAACACCAAAACAGCCAGCAGCAAGAGGACAATTACAAGGCAGTTTTCTTACCGAGATGTAAGGGGTGCAGCGGCAACCATTTTCATGCTAACTGCAGATTTCGATCAGCCATGTGCAGAGCTTGTGGAAGGACAGGCCACACTGCAGTGGTTTGCAGAGCCCACCAGAGAGACCGGCCACCCAAACACCAGTCGGAAGAACTGACTAGGAGAGGTAGTGGGGCCCAGGGTCCAGTTAGTGTGGTTTTTTTCAGAAGCTGTAGAAGCGTATGCCACACCGGGGCTCGATGCCCCCTCAAACCCAAACTTAAGCTCATGATAGAGCTACAAGGAGTTCCATGTAAGATGAAATTGGACTCTGGCTATGCAGTTTCAATTATTTCTCAAGACACTTTTAACTTCATGTGTAGTCACAGTAACAATTGGGCCAAACTAAGACCCTCAGATATAATCCTAACGGATTTTCAAAATGCTCATGTTAAAGTTATGGGAGAAGCCACTTTATTGATAAAGTTTAAAGGGTTTTTGGGGCACCTGATTGTAATAGTAGTAGGGGGCCAGAGAACAAGTCTCAATTGGTTTGATGCCTTAGGTATTCAGATTACTGGCATAAACTGGACGCAAACTGCAGAACTCGCGTCAGTATGCAAGGAATACGTGGATGTGTTTGATTCAACCCTAGGCACACACACAGGCCTGCCTATCTCATTTAAGTTAGATCCCAATGTAGTTCCAATCAGGATTAAGCCTCGTAGGGTCCCGTTTGCCTTAAAACATAAAATTGATTCCAAAATCAATAACCTCATAGAACAGGGCATGTTACAGCCTGTTGATGGTGTGGAGTGGGACACTCCTATAGTCACCCCACTTAAAGCCAACGGGGAAATTCGCATTTGTGCTGACTATAAATGCACTCTAATTAAAGCCCTCAAGCAACACGCTTACCAGGTCCCAGTGGTCAATTATATTTTAGCCTCCTTGCAAGGGGATACTATTTTTGCTAAACTTGATTTAGCACAGGCCTATCAGCAATTGCCAGTTGATGAGGCCACAGCCGTGGCTCAAACGATCGTGGCTCACAGGGGGGCTTTCAAAGTTAAACGCTTACAGTTTGGAGTCAGTGTTGCACCAGGTATTTTTCAGGGAATCATGGAGCATACACTCGAGTATTCAGGGTGCCTGCTCTTATTTTGATGATGTTCTTATTGCAGGGAAATCCCCAGAAGTGTTGGCCAATCGGCTCAGGGCTGTCTTGCAGAGGCTTCGCGACGCAGGCCTCAAATTAAAAAAGAACAAGTGTAGTTTTGGGGTTTCTTCAACAGAATTCCTGGGTTTCCAAATTGATGCTAACGGCATTCACCCTGCTGATTCTAAAGTGAAGGCCATTAAAATGGCTCCTAGGCCCAAATCAAAAGGAGAGCTACAAGCATTCTTGGGCCTCCTAAACTTCTATCACACATTACTACCTCATAAGGCAGCAATAGCAGAGCCTCTCCACAGGCTTCTAGATAAGAAAGCTCCATGGAAATGGACTAACTTACATGAAAAAAGTTTCCAGGACTTAAAAGCACTATTGTCAGAAAGGTCCACTGTAACTCACTACAAAGAGTCTAAACCTGTATGTCTTGCATGTGATGCATCTCCCTATGGGGTGGGGGCAGTTTTAAGTCACATAGAAAAAAATGGGAAACAGGTTCCTATAGCATTTTACTCAAGGACATTGTCCTCTGCTGAGCACAACTATGCTAAGATTGACAAAGAGGCCCTAGCCATCGTTGCTGGAATAAAAGAATTCCATGACTATTTATATGGCAGGGATTTCACGGTCTACACTGACCACAAACCTCTGTTGGGACTTTTCACAACAGACAAACAAACCCCCACACATACTATCTCCAAGAATGCTGAAATGGTCTATTTTCCTATCTGCATACAATTTTAAATTAATTCACAAACTGGGCAAGGAAATGGGCCATGCTGATGGTATTAGCAGACTACCACTGCCACTAATGGATCCTGATCTGGCTCCAGCTGCTAGAATATTGTCCATACAGGAAATGCCTGAATTTCCCCTCCATGCAGGGGCATTGCTGTTGAAAATGCCACAGATAAAATACTTAGTAGAGTGTTGTCATGGGTATATATGGGCTGGTTGGATAAAAGTCCAGGCTCAGAATTTCAGAGCTATTTTGTCAGGAGGCATGAGTTATCTGCCCATAAAGGGTGCATTTTATGGGGAAACAGAGTCATAATTCCCTCTTCCCTAAGAGACAAGGTTTTACATCATTACATGAAGGCCATCCAGGCATTGTTAGAATGAGAGCTTTAGCTAGAAGCTCCTTTTGGTGGCCTGGCCTTGATAAGGCCATTGAGGCTCAAGTCCATGTTTGTTAAACATGCCAGCAATCTAGGCCTGAAATGCCACAGGCTCCAGTTCACATGTGGGAGGAAATGCACACTCCTTGGTCTAGGGTTCACATAGACTACGCTGGGCCCTTTCAGGGACAGCTATTTCTTATAGTAGTGGATAGCCACTCCAAATGGCTGGAAGTAATTCCAGTTCCTAACATGACTACTGCTAGGACCATCCAGGCGCTGAGAAAACTCTTTGCCACACATGGGTTGCCAGATGTCTTAGTTTCAGACAATGGGGCACAATTCACTGCTGCTGAATTTCAGGTCTTCCTTAGAGCTAATCTCATCAGACATGCAACGTCTGCGCCTTTTCATCCATCTTCTAATGGTCAAGCTGAACGCATGGTGAGGACAATGAAGGAAGCACTCAAGTGCATTGTCACAGGTGACTGGCATCACAGATTGGCAGATTTTTTACTCTGCCAGCATTCTACGCCCTGCACTGCTACAGGCAAAAGTCCTGCAGAACTACATTGGGGGAGGCATTTGATTACTAAACTGGATAGGTTGCATCCAGATAGAGTGGCAGCAGAAGCCTCTCAACCAAAACCCCCAAGGGGCTGCACATGGGTGATTGGGTTTGGACCAGGAACTATGGTCATGGGAATCTTTGGGTTCCTGGTCAAATTACCAAGGCATCCAGTCCCCTATCTTATGAAGTGGGGTTGGAGGTAGGGCTAGTTGTCAGACGACACATTGATCAGCTCAAGAAACAGTTTCCAGAATGGCCACTAAGTGAGGACTGCATCATAAGTCCCTCCCAAGGTCCACAAACTTGCAGCCAAGCCAGTCCTCACATGGGCTATCAGGACTTTTCCTTCTTAACTGAGGCAGAACCGGAGGGAGAACTGGGGAGCCCAGGAGTGCAACATGGGTCCCCTGAAGGAGCAAGCCAACCAAACTTCAGCAACCACTGTGCCTACTCTGCCGAACAGTTTGACTCTGGGTTAGGCCAACCTGGAGAGGCCAGCCAGACTGCATCGAATCCCCTTGACTCAGGATCACAAAGGGACACAAGTCTACCCAGCCCACTGGGTAAGCTGGTAGACAACAAAGTGATGGGAACTCCAAGACTTTCCTCTAGTTCACACAAGCCTCCTTTATATCTTTATTTTACATTGTAAAATAAAAAGCTATATATTATTGTAATTCCTGTTGCCACTACACTACAGAAACTAGTGCTATGATGTAACTGTCTAATAGTGCCATTTTTGAAGCCTATTCATTGAGATGTTGTTTAATAACATTATAACCTACATTGCTTTTTTTACTTTTATTATTATTATCACTTTTATTTTAGTGTGTTTGGATAATGAGTCTTGACAATTGTTGAGACTAATTGGTGTTATTTTGGTCTGTTCTAAGAGGGGAGGGGTATTATGTACTGGGCTCTTGACGAATACTAAGTAGGTTGCTGGAGCAGCTAACGGCTCTCCAGCAACCCAGACTACATGTCTCCTGTGCTGCAATTGGCTATCTCCAGGCGGCAATGGTTGATTCAAACCTATTGGCTGCCGCCTAGGGGCTAGACTATATATTGCGGCTAGTTGCAGCCTTTTGTCCAGTACAGTTTCTGCACGAAATAAACTATGAGTTACCTTGTACTCAGCTTCGCATCTTCATTCCTGCGCCAAAGAACCCGCTATTTAACAAGACTAAACCAGTGTTTCCATATCCTCTAGTTCATTTAGCTGGATACAGCAATTATTTCTGTTTGTCTACCATTTTTTCTTTCCACTTATTCTGATACCTTAAATCTTTCGTCCTATTCAGTATTCAGATCAACTCTTGGTTTTAACATAGATCACATGGACTGATTCTTTACAACTATAATATTATTTTTGATTTGCCACCATTCAACATAATTTTCTTTATGTTGTTCTTGTTACCAAAATTTTATTTCCAAATAAAATCTGTTAAAACTGGCTGCATTGATTCTCATTATTTACTCTGCCTCAAGTTTTAGCACTATCTGCAGATATGCTTTCTGTGCCTTTAGCTATAGCAGCAACATGAATAACTGAGGTCCCCAAAGAAGTAATCATTGTTGAGTTACAAAACATGAAAGACTTGCAGTTTGGGCTGGAAAAAAAGCTGAGAGAATGTGTTATTGTGCTGAGGGCAAGAAAGGTCATTTGTGCCCTGAAGTAGTAGTATAAAAAATAGTTGTGGCTGCAATGCTACGTTATTCCATCAAGTTGCCCTCTGACCTCTTTTGAACATGTTAAGAACAGTTTGGAAGATGTAAGAAATGGCAAGCATAGGTCATGTTGCATTTGTCAGGAAAAATGGTGGACTTGAGGAAATAAACTTAGGCACTTTCACCCCTTTCTTCAAAGTACCTCTTTTCCCCTAAGGAGGTCTGCCTGGCATCCAAATTATATATATTTAGATGCTAAGCTAAGGTCTTCTTCTACTAAGTGGTACTTTAACAATGTTATACCTTTGCATTATTGCCTATTGTGTGATTTTAACCTTGGCATTTGGTACTATCCCTAGATGAACACTGAATTGCAACAGAAAATGCAACCAAAGAGGAAAAGGCTAGTCTTGGTTTCAAACTGATAAATCAAAGAGCCTTTGCTGATTCATTAGGAAATAAAATAGAAATAGTTAAATAAATAGTGTTTATGAAGCAGACATCAGCCTCCCTTTGGGGAAAATGTTTTCCCACACAGCAGTATTTCTCATTCACTCACTTTAGGCTATTTATTTTACTTTATTCCCAAAATGTCTTTGAATTTTTTTCTTGGTGATGTTTTTTTTAAATAATATTATTGTCAATGGTAGCAAGGATGTTATTGCTAATCTTTGTCAGAGAAGAATATTTAGTCCATGGTAGCAAAAATATCAGCTATGAAAAGTTTATAATTTTTAATAAAATATGTAAGCTGGAAAAGGTATTACCATCTTCTTCTTGATTTATTGGGGATTATATTTCCTTTTCCCTGTTGAATATACAGTAGAGGTGACAAATAGATTTAAGGAATTAGATCTGATAGACAGAGTGCCTGAAGAACTATGGACAGAGGTTCGCAACATTGTACAACAGGTAGCAACCAAAACCATCCCCCGCAAAAAAGAAATGCAAGAAAGCAAAATGGCTGTCTGAGGAAGCTTTGCAAATAGCTGAGGAAAGGAGGGAAGTGAAAGGCAAGGGAGAAAAAGAAAAATATACCCAATTGAATGCAAAATTCCAGAGAATAGCTAGAAGAGATAAGAATGCCTTCTTAAATGAACAGTGCAAAGAAATAGAAGAAAACAATAGAATAGGGAGGACCAGAGATCTTTTCAAGAAAATTGGAGACATGAAGGGAATGTTTCATGCAAAAATGGGCATGATAAAGGACCAAAATGGCAGGGACCTAACAGAGGCAGAAGAGATTAAGAAGAGGTGGCAAAATTACACAGAAGAACTATACATCTACTTCTGCTTCATTGACTATGCTAAAGCCTTTGATTGTGTGGATCATAACAAACTATGGCAAGTTCTTAAAGAGATGGGAGTACCAGACCATCTTATTTGTCTCTTGAGAAACCTATATGTGGGCCAAGAAGCAACAGTGAGAACTGGACACGGAACCACTGATTGGTTCAAAATTGGGAAAGGAGCCTGGCAAGGCTGTATACTGTTGCCCTGCCTATTTAACTTATATGCAGAGCACATCATGAGAAAGGCAGGGCTTGATGAATCAAAAGTTGGAATTAAGATTGCCGGAAGAAATATCAACAACCTAAGATATGCAGATGATACCACTCTAATGGCAGAAAGTGAAGAAGAACTAAAGAGCCTCTTGTTGCAGGTGAAGAAGGAGAGTGCAAAACTTGGGTTGAAACTTAACATTAAGAAAACCAAGATCATGGCATCTGGCTCTCCCAATTCCTGGCAAATAGATGGGGAAGAAATGGAGGTAGTGACAGATTTTATTTTCCTGGGCTCCAAGATCACTGCAGATGAGGACTGTAGCCAAGAAATTAAAAGACGCTTGCTCCTCAGGAGGAAAGCCATGGCAAATCTAGACAGCACACTAAAAAGCAGAGACATCACCCTGTCAACAGAAGTGCGTATAGTCAAGGCTATGGTCTTCCCAGTTGCAATGTATGGCAGTGAAAGTTTGACCATAAAAAAGTCTGAGCACCAAAGAATTGAGGCCTTTGAATTATGGTGCTGGAGAAGACTCCTGCGAGTCCCTTGGACTGCAAGGTGATCAAACCGGTCAGTCCTAGAGGAGATCAACCCTGACTGCTCTTTAGAAGGCCAGATCCTGAAGCTAAAACTCAAATACTTTGGCCATCTAATGAGAAGGAAGGACTTACTGGAGAAGAGCCTAATGCTGGGAAAGATTGAGGGCAATAAAAGAAGGGGGCGACAGAGAATGAGGTGGGTGGATGGAGTCACTGAAGCAGTAGGCATGAGCCTAAGTGGACTCCAGAAAATGGTGAAGGACAGGAAGGCCTGGAGGAACGTTGTCCATAGGGTCGCGATGGGTCGGACATGACTTCGCAGCTAACAACAACAATATTTCCTTTCTCCTGAAGCTTCTCAGGATGCCCTCATTTCCAGACATAAAAAGGTTGCATAAGAAGCCTTTTTTGGAGATCTGGTTTGCTCTGTTTTGCTTGGATTGTGGAAGCTTTTTTTGAATGCCTAAGACAGAAAGAATTGAACATTGCATTCTCCTTATTTTTGTCATTTAAGGATGCAGGATAAATGAGACTACATCTTTCTTCCAAAATTGTAATATGGTTTACATGACTTACGCAATTTATTGATAGTTTCTTGCTTATCTCCATAAGTTCTTGAAGCCAATGTCATTAAATCACCATGGTTATTACAGCACTTTATTCCCAAGCTAGCCAGAAACTATTCAATAATAGCAGTTTATGCATCTATAGGAAAAATTCCCTTTGTATATTATTTAAAATGTATGTCAATGATAAATATAGAACAATTTGAGATGGTTTAAATTATGGAATCTGATTATGAGAATTTTCAACCAACCCCAGAATTAAAGTACTTAATCCTTTCTCTGTACAAATATTTGTTCAAACAACTGTCAGTTGAAACTAAAATTGTATTTACTATAGTGCTAAGTAATCTCTAAGAGGATTAAACAGTATTAAACAGGGGAATAATATTTGTAAATACATGTCAGTGAACAATAAACAATAAACATACCTGGTAAGTCATGAAGAATCTACTGATATTTAAATTGGAAAAAAGCATTCACAATTCTATAGAATTTATTTCTGAGTATTTCTAAGAAAATGATATGTGTATTGGAGCTCAGCAGAAATGATAGGTAGACCTTACATCCTGAGGGTATATCCTGTATTAAGGCACCAAATAGAATTTTTTCTAACAACTTATTCAGATAATTCTTGTCCAGAGTTAAAACTGATATAGAGAAATACATGTGGATAGACATGGAGATGTAAACTCAAGAAAACCCATAATTTTTAAATTTTATAAAAATCTATAAAGTATTTTTGGTTTTAGAACAATTTTTACTTTATTATGTGTGTGAGATTTGGTTTAGAATCAACAACATAATTCTCACCCAGCCTGTTCATTAGGTGTACCAGTTGGGAATTAGGCAGGAGGTCACTATTTCATTAGTCTTAAACAAACAAACAAAAATATATTTTTCTACTGCATGAAGTTTTCTTCTTCTTTGGAAGTAGAAATCATATGGTCAGTACATAATGCCTATGTCTAGCAATATGCAAAATGTGTCATAGTTGTTTGGAGCTGAATCATATTTAGAATACTGTGAAGCATTTCATCTCAGCAAGGCTTATTCTGGAAGAAAAACAGAAATTGCAGGCTTTCTTGAAATGTCCCATCCCTGGAATGCTGAGTTTATTGCATAATCATCTATGACATGACAATAATTTCCCAAAGTCTTGAGCTGAGATTCCACAACTTTTTCTAACTTTGTTCCCTAACTATGATTTTTAATAGGAAGATCATTAAAACATACCAAGTAATAAATGTATTTAATTAATTCAATTTTTATTAAATCAAATGCAATTTTTATCTTGGTTCTCCATTTCCCTGACCTTTCCCAATTCTGAAATGCTTCATCTTATTAACTTCTCCTAAGTCATTGTATTCATTTGAATAGGTTCACTGTAGTGATACCCAATAGCTGTTTGTGTTGCATGAGTGTCCCAAATGAGTCCATTTTTTCAGTATTTGTATCTTCATCTCATAAATGATTCAGTTTGCAAGTGTCTACAGTTTTGGGACCACTGATTCTTTGCCCATATGTTGCCTTGTAGGCCACCCATTCATATTCTGTATTTTATAACATCTTAAAGATGTTTATGCAATGAATTTCTGTGGTTTGGATTTGATCTCTGGGTGAGATGTTTCTCTTGCCAAGGAGATTTTCATCAGTTGGAAGACTGATATGGTTAAAGGTGAGCCATGCTGATATTCTTCAGCACAGTCTTTCTTGGATAATATGACATTGGATGAGGTATACATAGGATATAACAACTTTTCTAGACTTATAATCTAATTTGATTTATGGTATGGACAGAACTGGTTTTACAAGCATTAGGAAATATTTAGGCTAATTGCTGTGCTCACCATGCTGAGGTCTTTTAAACATTACTTTGCTTCTTGGACATGTGGTTGATGATCATAACGTCACTGGTAAAATAGATTAAGATTCTCACCATCAATTATTTATCCAGTTGATAATTTTCTTCACAAATTTATTCAATAATTGCTAGGAAGAATTTTGGAGGGATTGTGTCTACTTGTCAAAAAACTTGATGTATTTGGATACTGATTGGGTCACCTTTTAAAAATATTATTGTCTTCGAGGTGTTGCATTCTTTGCTTTTAGACAATTATTAAGAAGTTTTCACAAGCATTTCTCCACCAGTTTTGATAAGTTTTATGGTAATACTGTTGAACCGAATTGCATGGAGAACTTCTCCATTTTCATTTCATTTTTTGTATTATTAAATATTTATCTGAGTGGTGATACTTTGGGATGCTTAGTTTGGACAGGAAGAAGTCACTGAACACATTCTGGCATTCTTCAGTTTCTCACTGGATAGTTTGCGTGTATTGACATTGTTCCTGAGGGCTTTAAAAAGTTCTCTTTTATTGCATTTCCTTCTAATATTTTATGATCCTGCTACATGCAGCTACTACTTTCATATCTGTTATGTTCAGCAATTTTCATAGTCCTCTTTTAAGAATCACTAATTACTGTTCTTAAGATTGGCAACCATATGAATATTTTAAATAAACAAATAAATATAATAGAGATCACAAGGCCATCGCTGAAACTATAGTCTTAAAAATGCCATCAGGTATCATTTAGATGGCATGAAGTTTAGAATATCTGCACTAACAGAGAACCTTGAATCAACAATGCTAAATTAAAGATAATTTTTAGTGGTTCCAGTCATATTATAGACTTAAAAATTAAAATGCCACTGTTATATACCTATAAAACACAACAGGATGCATTAATTTACATACCCTTTCTCTATTAATGGAACTTTTCAAAGAAAAGTTACGGTATTTTTCCCTGGGATATAGCAATTATAGCAGGCTTCATAGCCTGGGTTGGATTTATAGATTAACAAATTATTTTCACTATCAGACTTTCACTCTGGGCATATGAAATGCTGACTGAAATAAGGACCTGATGAGAACCTTTCCAAAAGCTTGGGCTTCACTCAAGTAACAAGGAAGATGCTGGGAACAATTAGAGCAGACATGTCAAACACAAGGTCCGGGGGCCAGATCCAGCCCGCAAAGTGGTTTCATGTGGCCTGCGAAGCCATCCTGGAATCAGTGAGGGAACGGCCCCTGCTGCCTGGGCTCTGGCCCAGGCCAGCCAGGAGCCAATGTACAATTTTGTGGTGGTCATCTATGCTGAAATAAATTCAGTCTTAGCTCCACAAGGCCATCTGGAAACAGTGAGGGACCAGCCCCTGCCGCATCAGCCCCTCCCCCTGGGTGCACACTAGGGAGGTATCACCCTTTGTGAGGAATGAAGAAATGCACCATCGCCTGGAAGTGGCCAGCACATAGCCCTGCCTACTTCGGGCAGGCTAGGGGCTGGGCAGCATTGTGCTTCTCTTCAGATTTGTGCCACCTGGCTCAGCCACTCGGTGCTGTGAGGAGAGGGCCATATGCTGGTCACTTCCAGGTGATGGTGCATTTCTTCATTGCTCATGAAGGATGACACTTCCCCAGCTGCGTTTCTTGCTTGTTTTTCTCCCTCCCTCATCTCAAATATTTCCCCATCACTCTATTCGAAGGAAGGAAGAAAGGAAGGAAGAAAGGAAGGAAGGAAGGAAGGAAGGAAGGAAGGAAGGAAGGAAGGAAGGAAGGAGAGGGAGGGTCTGAGGGAAGTCCTGCCTTAGTCCTTTCCTGCTGCCCTTTCACCATCCCCTTGCCCCCTCCTCCTGGCCTAACCTGGGTGGTCTCCCATCCTATTGCTAAGGAAGCTTTGGAAACAAAGCCAGGTCTCCTCACATGGAGAGAAAGTGGGCCTCCCTCTTGATGTTGCCCTCATACCCATCATGAGCAACCTGGCTAAGGAGAGCAAGCACAGCAGCTGGGCACCCCCTTGGGGAAGTGGGGGTAGGCTTAGTGCTGTGGGTGCTTGAGGGCTAGGCTGGGCATTTGACCTCCGCATCACCATGCAGCCTTCCCCCCCCCCGCATGGCCTGAGAGGAACAGTGAGGCTCCTCCAGTGGACCATGCCTCGGCACTTGCCCCAGTCCCATGTCCTTCTGCCAGAGACCCTCAGATTTGTCACACTCCTGCCCAGGCCCCCATAGGCACCATTGACGCGAACAATGTAGAGCTGGCCATGCCCACCCAGTAGGCCATGCACACTCCAGCCACACCCAACCAGTAGGCCACACCCACCCTGGCCACATCCACCCAGCCCCTCAAGGGTAACCGCAATGCTGATGCGGCCCTCAATGAAATTGAGTTTGACACCCCTGAATTAGAGCCTGCAAATGTTCAGTCATAGCAACAAAGATTTCACTGCCTACTAAAATGTGCTTGTAGTATTAACAATGGTTTCAGTACTTTTCCTTTAAATTGATTGCATCGATCCTCAAAATCTTGGCACAGTGAGGAAGCAGCTTATACTTAGATGAAACAAGCAAGTAGAAAGAGAATATGAGAAATCCAAAGAAACAGCCAGCTAAGCGGGACGAGTAGATTTATGCAGCAAAAATGCTTTGGGCATTGGAGATTTGTAACATGCATCAAATTTAAATGGCATTTCATTGAATAGAAAAGAGTGAACATAGACAGAGTGAGGAGAGAATTAAATCCAGAAATTGAAATTGCTCCCATAAGCTATCTATTACTTTAAAAAATACATTTTTATTAAATGAAGTTCTGGAGTCAAGAATTCATGTGTAAGGTAGCCCTATAAATCTTATGCAAATGTCAAAGAGAGAGAGAGGGAGGGAGGGAGGGAGGGAGGGAGGGAGGGAGGGAGGGAAGGAGGGAGAGATAAGAGGTAGATTTTATAATACAGATCATTGGAAAGCTAGCTCATGTCACTGCAACTTATAGTAATGTTCTAACATGTTCCATTAATTTGCAGATTTTTAAAAAATCTGCACGTCCTTCTATAGGGATTAAAATATATTTTCCCCACAAGTTATACATTTTCTATACAATTTATATGATTATTTTATATCAGGAGTGGTTCAAAGGATATCTGCATTGTGTCTGATGAGGCTTTCTGCTTCTCCTCATAGCACAACCTCTCCTTTCCACTGCTGCAGTTGTCACAGTTTTCAGCAGTTTTCCATAGTTGCTTGGCCACAAGGATCTGCAAACTGTGACAATGAGAAGAGCCAACAACGTATATCTGTTTATGCTGCCACTGTGGGCATCCACCATGTATATTGCTATGATAAGAAAAGCAAAGTTTTCCATAGTGTCTTGACTTGGGACAATTGAAAAAAATGTCTTGTAGCTAAATCAAAATGGCAGTATGTAGATTCCATCTCTTCCTATCCCAGTCTATTACCAAGAGCAATTGCTTCATTTTCCCCAACAATATAGTATACATATCCATCTGATATATGTTCCAGATCAGAGGTCCCCAACTCCTTGGCCGTAGACCAGCAAGTGAGCAAAGATCAATCTGTGCATGTGTGGCATCCAGTCAGTGCACGAAACCACGCACCCAAGTCTACAGAAAAATAGCTCTTCATGGAACCAGTCCCAGGTGTCCAAAAAGTTAGGGGCCACTGTTCTAGATTACCTTCTTGTTTCTGCAATTTAATGAAACCCAGTATAGTTCAAATACATAGCAGACCCCATCCACTGTTGCCATTCATGCTACAGTGTTTATTTGGGTAGATTATAGTATTTTATGATTATAAAGAAAAGTCAAATGTATATTGCCTTTTCATCTTTCCCAGTTAAAATTGTTCCACTTCCACTTTTCAATTACTACTTTTACTTTATCTCTTGGTATTTATTGTTTTCTTTGGAACTCTAGTTTACATAGTTTCCTCCTTCTCACTCTTTCCCTTTTGGTATATATTCTGCATAGTATTAACCTTGGCTTCTGTTATTAGCATGAGCTGCATTGATTGCTGAACTTGCAAACAAATTTGACTGCACAATGACTGCATAAGTCACAGTAGCATCTCCATGAATTTTGAAAAACAAAACAAAACATTGCCACTATCTTTAAAATTCCTAGAATCAAAATCATCGTGGAATGATTTCTCTATCATATCTACTCTATTTCTACTCATCACAAGATAGAAATCCTGTAGGCTGGCTTGGAAAACACTTAGTATCCCTCCAGTTCAACTCTGATAATGGCTAGAGAGAGGAATGGTCAGGGTATCTTCTTGTGGCCTGACCATTAGTAATTCCTCTACCAAGCCACCTGGTTGATCTGCCTCAATTCATCTGCATGAAATTGAACAAAATTAGGTCCAATACTGGAAGAAGTGCCTCTGCCCTGTATCAGATTTCCCCTTGTTGAGATTGTCATGTGTTTATGTTCACTCCGTTCTAATATGCAAATTATTAAACATATTGTGCAAGATTGCTCACAACATGTGTTCTCTGGTTCCTAGAACAGACATGTAAAACACAATGCCCGTGGGCCACATCCAGCCCACAATGGGCTTAGTTCCAGTCCATGTGGCCACATCAGAGACAAAGAAGGACCAGCCCCAGGCAGCCTGCACCAGGAGACCCCTGCATAGCCCAAAAGGGTGAACCAAGTCCGGTGCCTGCCTGGGTCATACCTTCTCTGCCAGCAGGGACCCCTGGGTCCCCCCACAGCCCTGTCCAGCCTCTCACAGAGGCCACACCCACCTGGACATGCCCACCCAGCCCCCATAGGGCAACTGCAATGTTGTTGCAGCCCTTAGTGAAATTGAGTTTGATATCCCTGCCTTAGAAGATCTGCATAAAGCAATGCATCATGAATTGGATATCCAGTTACGATGCCACTGCCATGCCCCCATAGACATTTTACTTATAATCAAGTGAACTGTGTATATATGTTTACTTCTCTTCTATCATTCTAAATAGATAACATTCTAAATAGATGAAAAATCTACTGTAACAGAAACTTCACTGGCTGTCCATAAATATCTAAAACTTCCTTTAAAATAAAATGTACTGCCTATGAATTTAAATCACTGAAGTTCTCCTCCAGTACAGCAGTGACCTTTGGGCAGAGGATTTTAGTCAATTATTTGTTTTGTTTTGCACTTTTAGAGCAGCCATTTGGGATTCTTCCAAAGAAAGGTCAGAGGGCATTCTCTCATTTAGACTTCATTTTAACTGCTTGCATTTGATGACCTATGCTTCTAGTTCAAAAATGGGTTGGGGAAGACTACATGCCCAGAGATTTATGAAACTTGTTTTTCAAATCCTCTATTCCTGTTTTGCATTCAGAGCTGATTTCTATTCATTGTTTTCTGAAGCTGGCACTTACAATTTGTCTTTTTTGCCTCTATTTCTTCTTCAGTAATTTTCTATGGAAAAGTCACCTGATTTGGAGCTCTTTGGAAGGCCATATTTATAGCAATGCATACACCAGCATTCCCTAACCCGTAGTTGTACTACAACTCCAATAACTTCTCCAGCCTTTGGCCATGTTAGCTGGCTAGTCTGGCAGTTGAACTTTAATACACCTGACTATTGAAGTTGAATAAACAATATCAAAACAGTCATCTCTGGTGTACAAAACATTTTTAAGGAAAACCAAGCAAATGAATATAACAAACACACATATTTTCCTCATAAATACTATCATTAAGGACACCTGTGGCTTACAGTTTGCGATTGCGGTGCTGGCAGATGTGTAGGGCAATCGCTCCCTCCACCGTCCAGTTTTCTCCTGCTGGGGGATCCTGAAGAGGGTCGAAAGTCACCCTGTAGGGGCAACAAGCATGAAGAGGACCCTCGAGTGATCGTGGAAGGGTGGCAGCCCTCTCGTTTGATCTGGGGCAGCTCTTCAAACCGACAGGGAAAAGATCGGCCATTTATGTCCCATCATCAAGCTGCTGACAGCCGAGGTTAAACTTGAAAGCAATGTGGAGAAATTGGGTGAGATTTTACCTTCTCTCTACCCCAAATACTTTTCCTGTTAAAAGCTTCTTGAAAATCTATTCTCCTCTGAGAGGGAAGAGAACTCCTTTCCCCCACCCTCTGCTTACTCAGGGCTAACAAAGCTTTGAAACGATTAACTTAACACAATTGGATATCTTTTTTCTGTTTGGAATTTGGGGACCAAAAAGTTCCTATTCTTACTGGAACCTGTTATTTTACTTTATTTGTAAAAAGAACTTAATTCAGATAAGAACCTAGCTTGGGATCTGAAAAAGACTCTAAATGCTATCGGGGACATCTTGTGGTGAAGCTTGGTACAGGAGTTTTATTAACTGACAAAGAGACTTGTTCACAGCCCAGATCTGACCTTGGTGTTATATATGAGAGACTTAACTTTGAGAGAGCAGCTGGGTAGTGAAATTGGCTTCTAAGAACAGTGGAGGTGAACATTTACTGACTCTTGTTTAATAAATAGCCTTCACTAGAAATACCATCTCTAACTATGTCAGAAATGGAGGAGGATCAGCAAAAGACCTTGATATGTTAAAATCTTTACTTGAAAGCATTTGGGCAAACACTGAGAAACTCAAAGCTAATCTGAAAGACAAAGGTGCCAGCTTACCCCAGAAAGTGAAACCCTGATTGCAGCCAGAAAACTATTAACTCAAAAACAACAAGAGTGGGACAAGTGCATATTAAGACAGAGGGCTTTACAGAACAACAAGCACAATTTACTGAAAATCCAGACAACAAAACAATAACTCCAAAACTGGAAATGACCTTCTATGCAAACCAGAAGGAATCTGAGAAAGGAAAAGACCAGATTGAATTAAAGACAACTATACCAGAACAAACATGGGGATCTAGGCTATCAGGGTGACAGCCTAATGATTATAAATGGGCCAGATCTTTCAGAAAATTGACAATGAGATGGTCTCTTTTAATTCAAATAATATATACAAAAATGAAGGGAAATCTATCTGATTATTTAAAAGCATTGGTATGGAAGCTGGCTGGCAAAAGAAGAAAGCTAGAATTAGGTTGAAAAACTGGGGTTTTTTGATTTATTAGAGAGGACCCTAAACTGTCAGCTAGTGGGCTAAAGGGAGATTTTGAGACAAAGGGAAATTTGACAACTAGATTTAAAATAGTCGGAAAACAGTGAAAAATAAGGGATTAATCTTTCTAATATTAAAGATTTAAATTTACAAGGGAAATGTAAATTAACTATTAGAGAAATAGGTTTCAATTATTGACTAGCCCAGAGAATATAGATGATAGATTTGAACTAATAAAGGACACGCTATTATCATGGTGGTGATGTATTAGGGTGGGAAGTAGAGAAAGTTTATGGAATTGAATAAGAATATAGTTAAGTAACTAATATGTGTATTTTAGACATTATATGTAGTGAGATAAAGGAAATTTGGGTTACCTGAAAGTTAAATACTATGTATATTAAAGATCAAACTGGAAATACATAATTAAAAATTAAAATTAGGTAAAATTTAATAACAGGACATTGATTGTTCAGTGGGATTTATTAAGATATGTATAAGAAAAAATATTATAAATGCAATAATGAAGTTTTTACTAGGTTCTGATACAATTAGAAATTTGCTAGCTTAAATATGAAATAGCAAATGTTAAGGGAAACAGAGAAGAAATATTTGATGATGTAACCTGAGATACCTACTAAAGATTGTATTACTGAATTATTGTTTAACCCAATTACCACATTGCCTTCTAAATACTTATATGTAAAACTGGAAAATCAATTAAATATTTTTTTAAAAGGACATCTAATTAGCAGGAAATGGAAAAGAGAGGCTTGCCTTTATTTTATCCTTTGCTGTAATCCCAATGAAAAGTATTCTCTATTTTTGATTGATCCTAATGGCCAGGATGCAGTGAGATTCCATCAACATTTTCCCTCCACCTGCCTTGGATGCATTACTGGCCACATTTCTGTGAAAATTCTCAATAATCTAGGTCATGGTTATCCCAAAGGTGCTTTTTGAAGAGGCAATTGTTTTTCCTTGAAGACATTTCACTTTTCATCCAAGAAGCTTCTTCAATTCTGATGGAGTTGTGGGGAATGGAAAGATTTTATTCCTTGCAGTATTTCTGGTTGTTAGCCCTCTTTCTGAGAGTCATTGAGGTCACTTGAAGGTTTATCTGTGCCTCAAGGTTACCTGAATAGTGCAAATGGGTGTGGAACCTATTTTCATAACATCGAGAATAGAGAGGCAGAGAGAGAGAGGAGGAGGAGGAGAGAGAGGGAGGACATGTTCTTTGGTCATAAACAAAGTATCTCGAAAGATCATTGCCATACCCATTCTTGTCTTGGTCTTCCATCCTCAAGGGCCCTAAGCTCAAGAGGACAGATCTCATAGAGATCTGTAGCAATTGAAATCTACTGAAATTGTATTTAAGGCATTTAGAAGATTATATAAATGCTCAGTAGGAGAATCCAAGACTGTTGTTACTTAAAATAAAAATAAAAAATGCAGTAAAAATATATTTCTATTGTACAATTACCTTCAATCAGGGTGATTCCTGACATATTGATAGTGACCATTTCTTTTAACATCAGTCTGTTCTAATAATATGCTTAACTCTAGGACACTGATCTTCAGTACTGAGGTCCAGCGTAGTTTCACTGTTGCATGAACAAAATTAGGACTAAAGGTTTTGTAATGTATTGGGATTTTTTACTTGAACTGTTCACGTGTCTGTTTGAATGCTGCTTATGGTTGTTCAATGGTGTGTCTGTAATGGTCACTGACTAAGCCAGACTTACTGTCTCCAAGAAGATCATTGGATGATTTGGGGCAGGAATGGGTTCCTTTAAACCTATTGGCCGTCGCCTAGTGGCCAACCATATAGGTAGCTGCGCAGCAGCCTCCATTTCAGTTCTGTTCCTGTTTGCAACCTCTCATCTTGCTTATTGCCTACAAAGAACCGGCTACACAATAGATTTCTTTTTTTTAAGTTGAGACCCTGATCCAGATAAGACTACAAACAAGATGATTTAGGACTGAAAAGATAAATTCTGATAAAAACTGTATTGTATGTTGTTTCATCTTGATCTATTTTTCAAAGAGAATAGGATAGTAAGCAGCTATTGATCTTCCTCAAATATATATCCTTTGCAATAAAAGTAAAACAGGACTTTTGCTCTTCTGACTTAACAATGTTACAGCTAAGCATCGTATTATAAAATAAAGAAATATTTTGCAAAATGTATTACAGGTGAGTCTTACTGGTCCTATCACTTTTAGCACCTTATGTCTTTTTAAAATCAAAACTGTTTTAAGTGCAGACTAAAAAACCCGGGAAATATTTTATTTATGCTCAAAGAACAAAACCAAAACAAAAGGAAATGTGATTCAAAACCAAGATGTTGAAAAGGAGATGGCTTTAAGGCTTAAGCATAAACTACACTGATGCACATTTTATATACACACATAGTGTACTGCCATGAAAGCATTAAAAACTATTTATCAAGAAAGCTTTATTCTGTGAGATGTATTTGTCCTAAACTAAAAAGTGTCCTTGAAAGAACAATCTGAAGAAAATGTAACATAAAAGAACAAATAGAAGTTTGGATTTGAGAATCTTAAGAAAATGTGTATTAATTTCAAAAAAAGGATTTTTTAAAAAAAAAAGTAGAATAGAATTTTGTGGTAAACAGAATTCAAGTGCTGTTTTGGGGAGAGACATTTTTCTTCCCCTTCATCCTATATACTATGCTCTCACCCCACATATATTAACTCAGGAATTCTGGATTAACTGGAATTCTGAATATTTTCAGCCTGGCAGCCAAAGAAGCCACTTTGAGGGATGCAAAGCATAATAATGTCAGAGTACTGGAATTATATATAATATATATTTGGAAAGAAAATGAAGCAGTTTATTATCTTCTGGCCCTCATGCCAGTCCAGAATAAATAATAAACGTGTTGAGGAAAGTAAAGGAAATACAAAATGGTATTTTATGCATTTTATGCAATGGTTAGTAGCAAGTTTAGGATAGATTTCCATTTAGGATTCTGGATTAAAGAGAAGGTGCTGTGTTTCTACAAAAATAAGACGTGGTCTTATTTATTTAATTTTCCTCCAAAAGAGACGCCAGCTCCTATTTTCAGGGAGTTTTTTTTTCCCATGTTCTCACCTCATGGCAGCTGCCCCAACAGCCCTGCCCAGCCGGCCCACTTCTGGAAAGGCCTCTGAAGGCAAAATGCAGGCCGGGTAGCACCCCAGAAGAAGTGAGCCAGCAAGGCAAGGCAGGTGTTGATTCATGGGAGGCCTGCCTGCAACAATAAGCGGGTGCAGGGCACATGGGGCAGCTCCACCCCTGCCCTAGCTTGATTTTTAGGCATGTGCCTCATCCCAATACTAGGGTTTATTTACCTTATATTAGCTCCCCACCCAAAAAATCAAGCTAGAGCTTATTTTGGGGGTAGGTCTTACTTTCAGGGAAACACAGTAGGACACTTTTCTGAAGGTAGATCCATTACAAAATTGATGGTGTCTGAAATGAATATTTCTCATATTTGGCTCCTAGAATAAAAAAAAAATTCCACAATGACCAGGAAGTATTTATTTTCTAAACTTATTCAGAAGGCTGTGAAGGTGCTTTTAATATTTTCTTCTCATTCTCTCTCCTCTCCCTTCCTGTAGATTTTCAATTTAAAAGCTAGTACATAAATATGCAAAATACAAAATCTGTTCTGAAAATGAAAATTTAGTTGAAAAGACAGTTCTCTATCTCCCACTCAGGAGTCATAACTGGCATACTGTAAAAGAAGTAGGTTATGCTCCTTCCTAGCTTCAGGAACTAAAATTATGAATCTTATCATATGGTCAGCTCTGCAATTCCTCATTAAGTGTCTGGAGTGATATATGGAGAGAAAAATACTATAGTAAAATAAAAAGCCCAGCCAAAATGAATTTTAGCTTAAGCTGAAGAACTACTGTATGTTCTATTTTATTTCTTGAAATCTTACTCTGAGTGAACACTGACCATGGGAACCTGAACTGTGAGGTAGAATGTGAAAAAAAATAATCTTAAAATAAAACATCAAAACCAAACCACCAGTGAGAAAGCTTTTTGTTTAGCAGAATAGCTAATTCAATCTGCAACATTTCTATTTCCTGTCATGTAATTTACACTCTATTGTCAGAACTTAGAAATGCTGATAAAAGAGAAATGAATTAGCATATTTAACATCTTATTCTGATATTTACCCATACAGTACAGATTTATGTGATTTGCAAAACATGTTTTTTTAACTAGTAGAAATAGAGGTTGCTGCTATTATCTTCTCACAAATCCCAGGAGCCTTCATGGCTGATTGCATTCATGACTAATTAGAATTATGATTTTCATAGAGGCCTCCAGACCTCACTCTGTCATCAGAATGCAGAAGCAAATATACTATTTCTATGTTATCATCCTCATGAATATTCTTATTGGAGATTTTAATGGCTTTTTAATCCCTGTGTTATTATAAGCATTATTCAAGATATCATAAATGAATTTACTTAAATAAAATACACCACCTCCTTTCCAAAGCATAGAAAGTTATACTAAAATTGGTTGAAGACTCTGGCTTTGCAGTGAAGACATTTCTTAGTCCATGAACTGAATATAGACCACAAGCTTTCAAAATTGTAGCTGAAGGGGTGGGAAGTTTGGAATGCTGTCATCTATTTTCTTTGCTTTTTGCTTTATGCTAGATTGTCAATAACAAATCAAGTTACTGACTGTATGGTGGAGAAAATAAATATAGCAAATAAAGTGGAGACTGCATGGTTTTCCTCTGCCTTTTAGATGTGACCAGTTTATTTGCCTAATCTTATGTGACCCAAATCTCCTGTTCCCAGACAGGGTCTCTGCAGTCTCATCTATACCAAAGAATAGAAGCCTTCTCATAAACTCAGAGAACAGTTGAAGGGCAGCCTTAAAAAGGGATAGTATAATAACAAGCTGAGAAATTCCAAGATTCAGCCTGATTACCTCAACACCCCATTTCCTTTAAGAAAGGACCTCACTTTGATTCTTCTAAAAGGACTGCTTTGCTTAACAATAGAAATAATCCCAGGGATATCAACAAGGACCTGTTTCGTGGCTCCAAAATTGGCCAGTTAATCAGATCCCTAATATTCTTGCTTTGTAGCCCTCAACTTCTGTAAAAAAAAATCTTTGCTTTCCCATTCCTGGGGGGAGAGGGGACTCTCTCTAATTTGAAAAGAGTCCCACTTTAGGCATGAAGGCTGTCTTTGGACGAGTCACTCTTTCTCAATCCAGCTCATCTCACAGGGTTGTTCTTGTGGGGAAAACAGGAGGAGGGGGGAGTATTAGGTATGTTTGATGCCTTGAGTTATTTATAAAAATAATAAAGACAGGATTTTAAAAAAATTAAAAAATCCTCCTAAAGTAAACATCATCAACACAGTTCTTCTCAGTGTTGAGCTCTGTATTCCTCAATTTTTCACAACTGTACTGTGGTTAATCATCAGCTCCCTAAAGGACATAATTTTGTAGCACAACCATTCAGAGTCAAATTTATTTGTTTTATTGAGGTAATCTCTATCTTATCACAATCAAAGTGACATTTAGCAAAATGACATCAGGAAGAATTTGAAAAAAATAAAATCCAAATATGACAATATTTGACTAAATTAAAGATTACAGTAAGTGTTAAAAATAATCAAGGTAACAATAAGTCTTCTTTTTTTGCAGAGTTCTAGGATCACTTTCTTTGGTTCAGCAGACTTCATAGGTTGGAGACAAAATAAGTCAGACTCATAAAAGCAACAGTATTCAAATGCCTCTTTTCTTTGTACATCATGTCACATACATGTCCAAAAGAGGAAGATCTTATAGTATGATGCCATGACACTGCTTTGATCAGAATTACAAAATCAAACATCTGCAAACATCTATGCTTTAAACTCTCCCTGTGAAATATACTATTAAAATTCAGTAACTAATGGTTTAAAATTGAATTAAACACAGTTCATTTGGTTTCCTGAGTCAATCTTTTTGAAATTATTAAAATTGGCTTTTTAAAATATCTTGATCTAAAAGCTGAAATAATGTGTGTTGACTAAAAGCTATAAAAATGAAATAAATGAAATTGGCCAAATTAGACAATATGAGCAATTAAACTTGAAGAGCCAGTAATTTCACAAAATATAGAGAAATATAGACACATTCCAGCATGCTTTCTGTGCATGTCGCTAATTTTCTTTTCTGGGAGGCTGGATGTTGCCTAACACAGGGGTCACCAACCTGGGGCTGTTGGCCACTGGGCCATATGAGTGGCTGGCCAGTGCATGCATGTATGTGTGTTCTCACCCCCCACCCATGGTAGCATTGCGTTGTCACATGGGCATTAGCAATGCTGTAAGTGTCAGGTGGGTACTAGCATTGTCATGCACACACACCCCAGTCATGATAGAGTCACAGTGTCATGCCGGCACTATTGTTGCAGCAAGTACAACATATCCACACGCGCTAGCATCGTGGCATTTTGTGTGCAATAGCATCACGTGGACACTTGTGGTCCCATTTGTGTTGCATGTACAATCTTGGCCCCATTCATGCATGCGTGTCCCTGTTCACAAGTGTGTGGGGGATCCACACCCTAGGGCTGCCAACCCAGAAAGGTTGGGGACCCCTGGCCTAACATATGACATTAGAAGATTCTAGGAATTGTCATAGGACTGGCCTATTAATATCAAAGAGAGAAGCAACCTAGAACTAAGGAGAAATTTCCTGACAGTTAGAACAATTATCAGTGGAACAATCTGCCTCCAAAAGTTGTGAAAGCTCCAACACTGGAAGTTTTTAAGAAGAGACTGGACAGCCATTTGTCTGAAATGTAATAGGGTTTCTTGCCTGAGCAGAGGGTTGGACTAGATGACCTCCAAGGCCCCTTCCAACTTTATTGTTGTTTTTGTTGTTGTTGTTAGTGTCAGTATTATTATCTTAATAGAATACTATTGCAGGAAACAGATGTCCCCTTTTCAATTTTTCCCTACTATTCCAGCTGTAGCTACTGGCTCTTTGTTTGTGATTAGCAAAGTCCTCTTCATTTTGTTTAGCAGGATACTATATACTGTTTATAGCAATTTTTATGTTCAGTTGCTCAATTATTAAAAATAACTTCTGAAACTCTCCTGAACATTTGCATTGCTTATAAATTGATATTACATTATAGATAGATAGATAGATAGATAGATAGATAGATAGATAGATAGATAGATAGATAGATAGATAGATGATAGATAGATAGATAGATAGATAGATAGAGATAGATAGATAGATAGATAGATAGATAGATAGATAGATAGATAGATAGATACACACACACACACATATACACAGTCTTACATAAATTTGATCAAGATATAATTGAAACAAGGTCTCATTAAATGCACTGGTTAATTCAAATTCCATTTATTTCAACTGAATCCAAACGTAACCTATGCATTTTGATTTACTGGCAAATTGTAGATGACCAGGCTGAGCATGAGGGAGGGGTCAAGTGCATCATCAGTCCCTTCATGCCCATAAGAGATCTAAATTCAGTCCTCCTTGAATTCTGTTCACTCTTATCTAATGCCAGTTTGCCCTGAGTATTAATTGTTCAGATTGTTGTTTAAAGGTAGCATGGAATAAACTCTTTTGGACCTAGCCCTAGCTCTTGAACCTGACAAAAATAGTAATAAGTTAAAAAGAAAATATTTGCTGAGACAGTATGAAATGCCCTCAAAACTCTGGATCTACGTACAAGACCTCTGAGGATCAGACATGACAGCCTTGAAACTTCAGATTATATAATTATGATGAATGTGATTCTCAATCCTTTATTGTGTTACCTTTTCTTCAAATATTGCTAGCAAAATGGAAAGGGGAAGTGCAGATATTTTTACTTACAGAGAACCCACTGTAATACCCAGCAAGCCAAAGAGCTGGAGAGCAGGTACCTATGTGAACAATTCAAGCAGAATGGGTACCCACAATAATTTATCACAAATGTCTGTGCAAGATGTTGGGGAGAGAAAGGAAGAAACAAGGTATAAGACCAGCCACATGGCACACCCTGCCATATGTCAAAAATATTTTGGAAGCTGTAGAACCCACTTCTGAGATCTGCAAGTAGGCATCACACACCACCCAGAGGCTACCATATGAGGACAAATGTAAAGATCACTTGAAGGTGGGAGATACTTCCAATGTAATCTACCAAATCCCCTGCATGAATTGCCCCTGTGACTATGTAGGACAGACAGGAAGGAAGCTAACCACCAGACTGCAAGAAGACAAGTGAGCAGTCAGATGGGGAGACCAGAACTCGTTGGTAGCCTCACACTGCAATGAATAAGAACACACATTTGGTTTTGCAGCTTCTCTGATTGTTGGACAAGCAGGCACAAAAAACAGCCAGGGAAGTGACTGAAGACTGGGAAACAGGCCCCTCGTCAGTCAACAGGAGTGCTGATTAACCACCAGCCTATCAAATACTTAGAAGGTGAGGGCTTGGCAGCACAAGTAAACAACAGCTAACGACTTAAAAGCCAGCCATCAACACACCCCAATGAACATCTAAGAAGCCCCAGTGTCAAGAATAAAAATCTCAATAGCTACAGATTTAAAACAATGAACTAAATGAGCATAAGCATAAGATTTTAAAAGGATTGTTGGAACCAACCTATATGATACTATACACTAGAACAGAAACAACATAACTCAAATACCAAGCATGGAATGTGTAGAATGGAAAGCTAAGATTATACAGTCAGAGTCAATCCTGACTTATAATAAAAATACCATTATCAAAATTGGAAGTCAGGCAGACAGAAAAAGTACCAAGCATAGCCAATCCATAGGCTATGATCAATTAGGACAGAGGAGACAATTTATACCAGTGATAGATTATGTTGATGATGATACGCTATCAGTCACTACTGTGAGTAGGAATAGAACAAAGCAATCAAATAATTTTAGGTACCAGGAAATACAAATTTATTTGGGAGTAAGTCAATTAAATTAAGTGGTGTCTACTTCCATGCAGAATTAAGTAATGCCTGTTAAGACCGATAGTGCAAAGGGAAAACAATGGCATAAGATATTGGTTTTATCCTCATCTTTTTTCCTAAGCAAGAAGCTAAGAACTCTTGCATGAAATGTAGTACATTTTTTTAAATCATGTAACTGAATAGCTTTATTTCTTGGTGATCCTCTGATGGAGGAGAAAAATATAATCTCTACCACTCTTTCCAGCCATCTATATCATCTAATTAGGTCATTGTCTCATGCGGAGAAAATGCAGAGTTAAGAACAAGCTTACGGTAAGAACACCTCCAAACATAGGTTCCAAATACAACGACAAGATGATAGATGCCCTTAAAGTCATATTCTGAGCAAGTGGATATTTTTAATCTATCTCCTGTTATATGACTTCCCTTCTGATTGGCTCGGGGTGACTGCCTGCAGAATTTCATCTCATTGCTGCACAAAGTAGCTTGAAAGTAAGGCTTTTGCGAAGTGGCCACTGAGAGGATGGGAAGAACAGGAACAGGGCTAGACTGCACTTTATTATTAATCTGGGACAAGGTGACTAAGATTCCCCTCATGATTCTTTTGTCAGAGCAAAAAACCAATCTGATTTGCCCTTCTCAGCCTCCAATTTTCAAGCCATAGAGAAAAGTAGCAAAAATAAATAATAAATAAATAATCAGCTCCACATACAAATTGAAAGAGGTATCTGTGCAGATGCTGCATATCAGAAACCTCCTCTAATTTTTTTTATTAATGATGAAGTATCCTGAAGGTGTTGTGAAAGTTGGAACTGGTAGGGCAAAGGAAAAAATGGCCAGTAAGGTTCTGATTCTAGACCAATCTCTAACAGATATGAGCTTGTTGGCCAGGGCAAAGAATTTTGCAATCCACAATTGATCAGTATCTTGTATAATAGACATGGGACAATCTTCAGCCTCCTGCATCTTTGGGGCTAGCTTCATCTTTTTGAAGTAGAAAACACACTGTACAAATTCCTGAAGAGCTTCAGTGGGCTTTTAAAAACTAAGATCTTGCCTCCAATTCTAGGAACAAATTAGCTCCACTAACTTTGCAGTATGACCCTGCTGCAAGATTGTGAAATGCAATCTTGGTGTAAGTAAAGAGGAAAAAATCAGGTAGCTGATTGTGGGTAAATGAATTTTGTGGGTAAATTCTCTGCTTGCCCTAACTGGTCAGTCTCGATTTATAAAGATGTATACATTAAGGTTAAGGTTCTCCAAGTCTAACAAATTATTATCATTTAAGTGTTTGGGATCCATAATATATTTAATCAAATGCACATAATTCTGAAAAATATTAATTAAACTTATATTAATTTATATAGCTGCTGTTAGAGGAGAGATAATGGAAGGGGCAATACCTGCAATGGCTATTATCTACTTGGAAGTAAGTCTTCACAAGTAACTGGCTGTTTAATGTGTATGTTGTCCTCCATATATGCCTGTGAGTCAACTAATAGTTCTCTAGTAAGCCTTTTGTACAGAACCAAAAGCAAAGCTCTCTAAAGTTTATACATATTGGAAGCTTTGTTATATGCAATTACTTTGCAGGTACATTGTATGTACAATTACTATGTACATAAATAAAACAAGAGCAAAAACACTTGATAATTTTTGATTTACTGAATTGTTTCCCTAACTTGGAGGTTATTATAAATCGTTTTTTTCTATTTCAGCTTACAAAATTCCTTTCCTCTCCACCATCACGCCACGATGTATTGAAGACTTTTAGCTTTAAAGAGGAGCAAGCAATAAAGCCTGCTTAATCACATCTACTTACTGCTTTATTTCATAGATTAAAATGACCAAAGCATTTTAATTTGAAAATTAAGAAATAAAGCTTACAGCAGAAGGAAAACAAATCACATTTTATCACTTGAATAAATATATTTTTCACCAGTTTTTAGGTGGGTTATGCAATGTTTTGAATAGGCACCAGGAGAAAGAAATCCTAATGAAAATGACAAATTAATGAAGCATGGGAATTCTTTTTATGGTTATGAGGAACACATTGTATCCTTGGATTCTGATAGACAAATACCAGATAGATGTTGCCTTCACAGCTTATTTAATTCAGAAAACATGCATTATGATTTTACATAAGTTAAATCTTTCTCCTGCATATTTTTATTGTGTTTAATGTATTCCATTATATCTTAACTTATTAAGCACTGAGGCTCTCCTTCTAAAAGAGTTCTGGTGTACTGAAAGCTTTTTACTTTATGTCATTTTAAAAAATTCCTTTCAACACATTTGACTTTATGTAATCTTGTATTTCTAAAGAATCCTGAAGATGGAAACATCCTGGGAAAGTGATGTAGCAACATGACAGGTTTCAAAGCAAATGAGGTTTTTTTCTTCATTGTCTGTAAATATCTAACTATCTCCCTCCCTTCTCCTTGTCTATTTATTATAACTGCCAGAACTATCCTCTATATCAGTTTTCTGAATCTGGTGTTCCTGTAATAGAAAAATATGGTTTATGATCTGTCTCTTTTGTAGATCAAATCAATTATATAATTAATGCAATAAATCACACTTAAGAAAATGATGACTTGTATGGAAATTCTCAAACTTTGCAGAACATGTCTTGTTAAAATGATAAATAATAGCACCTCACCTCTACTAATAAAACAAATTATTTCACTAGGTCCAGATTGTGTAAAATTAATATATATATATATATATATATATATATATATATATATATATATATATATATATATATATATATATATATATATATATACATATATATATATATATATATATATATATATATATATATATATATATATATATGGATCCTTGGTTTTTCGGGTTTTTCCCCGCGTAGAACTAAAGGTGTAGGCGCAACGTTTCGACGGAATCCCATCCGTCATCATCAGGCTTTAGCTTCCTTCTTCTGGGAGAAGCATGTGGCTGTTTGTTCCTCTTTTTTAAACTGCCAGTGTTCTGTGGAGGTGTGCTCTGATTGGGTAGGGGACCAAGTGTGTTCTGACCCATAGTCAGCTCCATAGGCTCACCTCTACAAAATCTAGCCAAATTTCTTGCCAAACAACTACAGCCTTATGCAGATTCCATCACCTCACACGTACAAAACTCATTCCAATTCATAGAGATCATAAGAAAACTAAACTTACAGCCCTGTGACCTACTTGTGAGCTTCGATGCTGTATCCCTCTTCACCCAAGTGCCAATCAAAGAAGCCTTGACAGCTATCCTAAATAAATACAACCCCCCAAAACACATCCTAGATCTGACCAACCACTGCCTATCTAACACATACTTCATCTACAATGGACAAAGATACAAACAAATGGAAGGAGCACCCATGGGATCACCCCTCTCACCTGTCATCGCAAACCTCTACATGGAACACTTTGAAACCCTCGCTCTAGAAAAATCCAACCACAAACCCAAACTCTGGCTCAGATACGTAGATGACACCTTCATAATCTGGCCACACGGCAAAGAAAAACTGGATGACTTCCTCATACACCTCAATAGCCTACACCCCAAAATACAATTCACCATGGAAACAGAAGCTAACAATCAACTTCCCTTCCTTGATGTCTTAGTCTACAAGAAATCCAACGGCTCCCTAGGACACAATATCTACCATAAAAAAACACACACAAACCGCTATCTGAACGCACTCTCACACCACCACCCAGCACAGATCAACTCCGTAGCCAAGACACTCATCTCCAGAACAAAACACCTAGCTGACGAACAACACCTAAAAACCGAACTACACACTCTCACTAATGTACTAACAGCCAATGGATTCCAAAGAAACATATATACATTTTGGGTGCAGAAATAATATCTTGTGGCAGTTAATTAGGTCAGGAGTCCCCAACCTTCAGTCCGTGGACCGGTGCTGGTCTGCAGCCTGTTGGGGAACAGATCACGCAAGTGGCGGGTGAGTCTGCAAGGCTTCATTTGCGCAAGTGTGAGAGATAGGCTGTGCTTGTGAAACTATCTCCTCCCTCTGCCGCTGCCACCTCCACTGCTCCTGGTGGTCCATGGAGCCAGAAAGATTGGGTCCACTGTTCCTTCAGCTTCTTTGCAAAGGTGCCATTTGTTGTCTGTAAGTATTTTATGGAACACCAATTGAATACCTTTGGCACTGGCAAAAATCACCATCAATCAGTTGCAAAGGGCAGCTTTATTTGGAACAGCTTATATTCTGCAAAGATACCTGTAGCACAATCTCTGCCTATCCCAGGTTTTTGGGAAGAACTTGATGGGCAGATAAAAATACCAAATCCAGTCTAAATATCTGGCTTTGTGATCATTCATATTAATAATAATTTATTGATTAGCTGTCAGGCAATATAAAAGCACAATAATTAGATCATATATAATAATGGAGTACAGTAGTCCTTGACTTAGGACCACAATTAAGCCCAAAATTTCTGCTGCTGACCAAAATATTTGTTAAGTGGATTTTGCCCCATTTTACGATCTTTCCTACCACTGTTGTTAAGTGAATTACTGCACTTGTTAAGTTAGTAACATAGTTGTTAAGTAAACCTGGCTTCCCCATGAACTGCATTCATCACAAATATGAATCAGTTGCCAAATGTTTGAATTTTGATTACGTGACCATGGGGATGCTGCAATGGTCATAAGTGTAAAAAGCAATCACAGGCACATTTTTCAGTGCCGTTGTAATTTTGAACAGTCACTGGATAAACTATTATAAGTCAAGGAGTGCCTGTAAAAAGCAGAACCAAAAGAAAATACAAATCATATTTTCGTAAACTCCATACTTTACCCTACTGATTGCCAAGATTAGAAAGGAACAAATTTGTTAGAAATTATTATAGGCTTTTTTTTGTAAATCAGAGGTACATGGAATTACCTCTACTGCCAAAAAGTTTGCTGCAAAAAAATTGATTATAGAATGCATTATTACTTTTATTTGGTTTGGGAGTTTTTCTTAACAATATATTTTCATTTGAGCTTTGAGGAGTGATACATTTCTATGCTTTAATTTTGTTGAATGAGTTAACAATTTGGGTTTTTTTTTTAATTTCTGCCACATGTTATTCCTAAGCATTATTTTTTTAAAAAACTTGTTGCCTGTATTTGTAATATGTATTTTGGGTATTTCTCTTATATCTACTTGTATAAATGGGACAAGCAGCAATATTATTTGGGAGACAGAGATGCTTCATAATGTGTTTGACAGGCATCTACAGGCCTGTGCATATCCAGAAAGTTTTTAAATCATGAAATGCTTTGAGAAATAGAGAGAAGGTTTGTTTTGATCACTTCAACACATTGCTTAGAGATGCATGTCTTCAGTGGGGTTACACAAAACAGATGCTTTACATCACAACAAATATACACCAAATTCTGCTGACAGTGACATGGTTGTGTTCCTTATATCAAATGTGATGGTTATACACATACAATACCACTTCTTATACTGGGGAATATCACATTCTTACATCAGAAGCTCAACATTATGGATAAACATGAAATCTATGAAACATGAGGACATCGCCCGGCCACCCTGTTTAGGGTGACTCGCTCCCTCCTGAATCAGGAGGTGAGGGAGGAGCCCTTGTAGGGTCATGCCGAGGAGTTTAGCCAGCATCTGTCGGACAAAATCGCTCGGATCCGGACCGGTTTGGCCTCCGACTGGGCAGAGTCTGACAGTGAGAACATGGGTGGTCTTGTCGATGTCATCTGGGAGGAGTTCGACCCTGTGACTCCGGAAGAGGTGGACAGGATTATGGGGAGGCTGAGCTCCACCACGTGTTTATTGGACCCGTGCCCCTCCTGGCTGGTTTATTCGGCTCGGGAGGGGACATGAGGCTGGCTCCAGGCAGTGATAACTGTTTCTCTGAATGACGGTAGTTTTCCTGCTGCCTTGAAGGAGGCGGTGGTGAGACCCCTCCTCAAGAAGCCTGCCCTGGACCCAGCTGTTTTAAACAACTTTCATCCAGTCTTCAACCTTCGCTTTCTTGCGAAGGTTGTTGAAAGTGTGGTGGTGCAGCAGCTCCCTCTGTTCCTGGAGGAAGCTGATTATCTAGTCCCGTACCAATCGGGCTTCAGGCCCAGGTACAGCACGGAGACGGCATTGGTCGCGCTGGTGAATGATCTCTGGCGGGCTCGGGACAGAGGTTGCTCCTCTGTCCTAGTCCTATTAGACCTCTCAGCGGCTTTTGATACCATCGACCATGGTATCTTACTGCGGCATCTTCGGGGGTTGGGAGTGGGAGGCACAGTGGTAGGAGGTGGTTCTCCTCCTACCTCCTGGGACGTTCGCAGTCGGTGTTGGCAGGAGGGCAGAGGTCGGCTTTGAGGCTTCTTGTTTGTGGAGTTCCTCAGGGGTCGGTCCTCTCGCCTCTCCTGTTCAACATCTACATGAAGCCGCTGGGTGAGATCATTCGTGGTTTTGGGGTTGGGTATCATCAATATGCTGATGATACCCAGCTTTTTATTTCTACCCCAAACCACCCCAGTGATGCCCTCTCCGTGATGTCCCATTGCCTGGAGGCGGTTCGGGTCTGGATGGGGAGGAACAGGCTTCGGCTCAACCCTGACAAGACTGAGTGGCTGTGTGTTAGGCATATGGTGTTAGCCTACAATGTTGGGTTGAAAGTATATTAACCATAATGCTATGTCTTTAAGAAGTTAATTGGCCAATGGGTGTGTAAGTGTTCTCATGGCCATAAGAGGAAGCTAGGAACATAGCTTCTCTCTCTCTCTGAATTCACTGATCTCTACTATTACTGTTTTTGCTCTGCTGTTGGTTTACTACTGTTATAAACCTGAACTGTGTATTGACCTCTAGACCGGTAAGAAGACTTTGTAGTTTGGATTACTCCTTGGACTGTTGCTATTGTTTATGACCTGGACTGTTTATTTTTGACTGTGCATTTTTGTTCTTACACCACCTTAAAGTAAAATACTTTGTGCTTTTACAACTCAGTGTACTCCTGTGTGTGACTCTTGCTGCTCTTAGTACCCTTCCTTGTCTGTGCAACTCTTTGGTAGCACAAGGAGACCTCTGCACAACAAATTCTTTAATACCGGCGTCTCGGGAAATTCAGAATATTCCATCGTTAATTATGGGGGGTGAGATATTACCCCCCGTAGATAGGGCTCGCAACTGCTAAGCTTGTAAGCCGCCCTGAGTCTTCGGAGAAGGGCGGGATATAAATGGAATAAAAATAAAAAATAAATAAAATAAAACTTGGGTGTCCTCCTAGATTCACAGCTCTCCTTGGATGATCATATAGGAGCTGTGACTAGGGGGGCCTTCGCCCAGGTTCGCCTGGTGCGTCAGTTGCGGCCCTATCTAGACTGGGATGCCTTGCGCACAGTCACTCATGCGCTCGTGACCTCCCGTTTGAACTACTGCAATGCTCTCTACATGGGGCTGCCCTTGAGGACTACTCAGAGGCTCCAGCTGGTGCAGAATGCAGCTGCGCGAGTGGTGGTGGTGGCTTCCCGATACTCCCATGTAACACCTCTACTCTGTGAGCTGCATTGGCTTCTGGTTGCCCTCCGGGTAAGATTCAAGGTGCTGGTTACAACCTATAAAGCCCTAAATGGCATGGGTCCGGGTTACTTACGGGAGCACCTGCTGCCAGCATCAACTTCCCTTCGTCCAGTGCGCTCCCACAGAGAGGGCCTCCTTAGGGTGCCGTCGGTCAAAGAGTGTCGACTGGCGGCCCCCAGGGGGAGGGCGTTCTCTGTGGGTGCGCCAGACCTTTGGAACCGTTTACCGGTGGAGCTCCGGATGGCTCCTGACCTTCGCTCCTTCCGACGTGACCTAAAAACATATTTATTTGAACAAGCTGGCCTGGTCTGATGGGTTTAGGGGTATTTTAACGCTTTGTATTAATTTATTGAATTGGGCTGTTGTATTTAATATTTTTTTTAATTTTTATATATTGTATTTTATTGTATTGCCCTGTACACCGCCCTGAGTCCTTCGGGAGAAGGGCGGTATAAAAATTAAATTAATTAAATAAATAAATAAAATAAATATTTCACAAAAATAGAGGCTTATTTATTGCATTCATATCTACTGTACATACCATAATGCAGAGATTAGCCCATGAATGTCAGACATATTGAGGTAGAAGTGGAACCAAAGTGCACCAAGGCAAACTACTGTACAAAGCAAAACAAGTGGTTTAATTTGGAAAGCAACCCATTTCCATGCAACTTATAATATCTTATTGTCCCTTGATTTGCCTTTTCAAGGAAGATGAACTTTAAAATCAGTAATTGTTTCTTAATACTAGGCATTCTGCCACACAAGCCATAGCTGCTATCTTGGAGAAATATTTTCCAGTGATTTGCTCAACTATTAAGGCCATTACAGGAAACCTGAAATTGATTTATTTTACCCCTTGCATTAACCTTCTCTGGCAAACTCATTACTTCCTAATATAGAGCATGACAAATGTTCCTTGCTGTCTAAACATTGTTTTTATAAATACATAGCACTGAATGTAAAAAAAATAGCACTGTATGCTGCCCATGTCATTATAATGTGCAATAAGCAAGAAGTATAATGCCTTCTGAAATAAAACTGATTGCACTTTTAGAGTTTTTTTTTAATGGGCTTTCTAAAAATATTTCAGTTACTGCAAAGTGTCATATATTTATTTGATTTAACAAAATTTAAGAATCTAGAACTAGATGCATGCTTAATTCTTTATATAGGTTCAAGATATTTATTTAAAAATACTTAACAAATTTTAAAAAGGCATCAAAATATGCTTTAGTGAATCAAATTTTGGAAAAGTTGTCACTGAGATAAAACTACATATCAAAGAATTCTCTACATAGGAGCTTTCAAGGCTGGCTTCTGCTGTTGAAGCTGCTGGTCAGAGTGACTTAGGGGAAAAAAACTTTAAAAGAACAATGGCATAGTTCTTTTCATGTGGAAAGTATCTAAAATTATACCACAACTCTTTTCTATTATTTTTATGGTTGAAGGCACTTTATAAATTAATTATTCCAGTGGTTTCAATGGTTTATAAGGGTAAAAGCTTTGAAATGGGTTAGAGTTTTTATCTAGCCAATAAATCTGGGAAGGTTCTGCCCTTACTGTTTTTGTTGTAGTAATATACTGACCATGTTGCCACAGTAAGAGATCAAATATCTAAACCTGGTGCTCTCCAACCAGTAATTGTCACTTTTACTGGTTGAAAATGAAGGATATTATTTTAAAATATTTTTAGACAAAGAGAAGCAGATGGCACAGGTATCTTTCTGGATCCTTCTCCCAGCGTTTTTTTTTTAGAAATCAGTCACAGGTCTGCTGCTAGATGATTTGGCCAACTCTGCCTTTGACTATAACAGCCACAAACACACACACTGATTTTCTTATTAAAAAGAATCAGAAAGCTAGTGGCAGGGGCACTCCAATTCCCAATGCCCAATGGCAATGGATACTGTGGGAACTCATAGTTTAAAATATCTGGATATTTACAGCTGGAAAGGAAGCATCTATCTTCAAGATCTGAATAATTTACTATTGCTCCACAGTTCCTTTTCTGTTAGTGGGTGTCTTTTGCAATTCTATGGATTTCATTCCAAAAAAGACTCCAGGGGTAGGGGTGGGCACAGGCGAAATCAATATAGCATTTTCATGCTACTGTTTTAACAATTGTGTCTATGATCAAATGATAATAGTAAAGAGCAGTCAGGCAATCACAAGAAAGATGATGATGCTATAAATAGTTGCAGACAGATGCTAATCCTGAGCACTCTACTTAGTTTGGGACTACTACACAAACCCAGTGCCTTTGTTTGGATCTGGTTCTTCTTTGATGCTTTCCTGAATCTGTTGTAACAAAATTGATTTTAACAACAAATAGCAACCAGATTGCTATAATTCCCTGATTTTGTAAGAAATTTTAATCACAGTATAAGGCAGAACAATTTTTGACCTCCAAATACAGTTGTCAAGAATGAAACTTTGACAGCTATGTGCCTCTTCATTTCAACTTGCAATTAGAGTAAGAGGGGGAGTGTGGCTTTAGAATGGGTTAGAGGGAGAAACAAAACCTCTACAATTCTGCTGAAGACTGTGAGAGACTGAAACCTTTCCAAGGACACTGCAGCAGGTGTGGAGAGGAAGCAGACGGTTCCCATAACAATGTGAAATTGTTCACATGGACTACTTGAGAAGTGGGGGTATGGCCAGAGAAATTATTGTTTAATTCTATGAACTGGTGTCTGGGAACTCAGAGTTAGTTTTGCTTCAATATTACCATGCCATGTATTTAACAAACAGTAAGATTTTTGGAAACGGAATGAATTCGAAGTTTTATTTGTATTCTTGAGCTGGATGTTGACTACAATATACAGAAAACATCTTGGAGGGGAGAAAGAATAAGCAAGATAAGTACATTATTGTACACTATAGGCTTTAATCATACAGACATTGGATATTTTAAAAGTATTATTTTCTTCAGAGAATCAGTGTTGTACAGTTATTAGGATATCAGTATCTTTATTTTAAATAAACTTCTAACAAAAATTAAATCAGCTTGCAGTTTAAAAAAAAGCAATGTGAAACAGTAAAGGAGTGTCAATAAAAGCACAGAATAATTGATCAATGATTAAATGTTACTTGAAAAGTTTCATTGAAGAAAGTTTTCCAGGCTAGTTCTAGTCATGCCCTAGGCCAGTGATGGCGAATCTTTTAGAGACCAAGTGCCCAAACTGCAACCCAAAACCCACTTATGTATCGTCGGGTGCCAGGTGGGCATGGACCATTGTGTGGGTGTGGCCAATTGGGTGGGCATAGCCCATTGGGTGGGCATGGCTGCGGTGGTAATGGCAGAGTGGGTGGGACTAAAAAGTTCATTCACTCAATTCCAACATTGCGAGATCTTTTTTTCCCCCAAGAAGTTGAAATTGGTTGATTGATTGAACCTTTTTTTTTTTGCACACAACGGCAGTGTCCTAAAGCGTAAAGGTTTTATAAAACCCAGCTGAAGGCCTAGGACTGGGGCGATGGGGCACGTGCCCACAGAGAGGGCTCTGCGTGCCACCTGTGGCACGGGTGCCATAGGTTTGCCACCATGGCCCTAGGCTCAAAGCCAGCTGGATGACTTTGGGCCAGCCACTTTGTCTAAGCCCTAGAAAGGAGACAATGGTAAACCTGTGAAAAGTCTTGCCAAGGGATTATCCAGGCAGTTTCTGAGAATGAGACACAACTGAACAGTGTGTATGTATGTACAGTATACGTGTGTGTGTGTGTGTGTGTGTGTGTGTGTGTGTGTGTGTGTGTGTAAACCTTATTGCATGGATGAATATACAGATATTTCCTGAAGTTGAAAAATTCCAGCTGGATTATACTACATATTTCCCTAACTTGTTTAAAGAAAATCTATCTACAATATATGTGTGGCCTTATACCTATACCACAGGTGGAAAAATAGCTGATAATACACTATTTTATTCTTTAAGTAAATGTCTGCTCTCATAGGAAAAAGATATATGAAATTTGGCGCAGTCTTTGAATCATTATTTTAAGATAACTGTCTCCTTTGTTTTCCTTAGCAAATTGCTGAGTTATGAGAATTTTTTTTTTACTTTTTGCTATCTCTGATGCAGCTTATGTCGTGTTCCAATCATGGTTCCTGCTTATTAATTATACACAATGAAGGTGGCCTTTTAAAAATAACTTTTACTCAGCAGGGACAAGGAAGGTAGAAAAAAAGTGAGATATATTGCACAATCAAGTCTATGAAATTCATTTCAAATGCTGTCTTTATAATCCTGCCTTGAAAACCAACTTCATTTTAAAGAGGTGTAAAGGAATGTCATGCTAAATTCAAGGATGCTTATTGCAGCACATCGTAAAATAATCCTTCTGGCCTCTTCTTTCCTTGTCACTTCAGGGAAAAAAATCACTAGATAAAAATTTGACCTTATATTAAGCCATAGAAATAATAAAACATGGTCCAGAAAGCAAATGTAGGAGAATGGCAGGCAATAGGAAGCAGAAACCTATTAATACAAGATATTACAAATCTTGATTTTTTTCAACTGACCTCAATCTTTTAGATCTGCCCCTCTCATCTCAACTACGTGGTCCTTTTGTGCAGTGTTTTTCTAGGATCAGCAGTGCTGCTCCAAGCATTTCAGCTGATAGCCAGGCAAGCCTAGGTTCATACTAGCATCTCACAATGAATTGCCGTAAGGATTCCTTTGAGACATGGCTACAGAACTGAAGAAACTTCTGGGATGAGAAGTGAAACATTTTCAAGGAATAAAACAAGAAAGTCCAGTTGTATTTTGAACAGCACCTTTGTTATAACTATGACCTGGATGATTAAGCAATTGGTTTATATAAAGTTTCCTGATATTTATCAATCTTGGAACCAATCTACACTATATAGGGTTAACAAATGTATTCAATTTTGCTTAAATCTCTATTTTTCTTGATTTAAAATAAAAATATATAACAAACAAGTAAACAAACAGTATGGTTTTTGCCTCAGACATGCACAGAGTAATTAAATCCCAGTTACTGAACCATAGAAAAAATATATTTCAACTTCAGTATGCTAGCAAGTTCTAGCATAATACAATTCTATATAGGTGAAGTGGGGTTTTTTTTCTCAAAAAAATGGAATCAGTGATGCTTCTCACTCTGAACTAAAATATGGGCTGAAATGGGAACGAGTTTTTCATAAATAGGCTTATTGTTGTAAATGTTAATCCATAGACTTAAGGCATGAAAAAATATGGAATTCTGTTATTAATGTTAAATGTTGACAGTATTTTCTCTAATGTCAAGACATTGTGCAGAGAACAAATTTCAAAAAAGAAGGCATGGTAATTATATTCATTAGTGTTTAATCTTCTGCAAGCAACTTGCTGCAAAACAGAAATCTCATGAATACATGAAGTTACAGGTTACATGTCTGTTCATTGTCTAAGAAAGGATTATTTTTTGAGTATATGCTGGGGAAAATAGAGACCTCGGTAAAACATCATTTTTTATGAAACAAATATCTGTGCTGTTATATTTTCCTTTAAATAATATTCAGATAAGAAATTACAAGAATAGAAGAATGGCTGCAAATCATGACAGGGGAATGTTCAAACATTACACTAAAACAGGAATTGTCAAATATTTTGGCTTAATAATTGTAATTAGAACATTGAGATCCTTTCATGTGGAGGTATGAGCAGTCACAAATTACTTGTTTGCTAAAAACAAAATCCAGTACATTTGGGGGCTCTGTTGGACTATTCTGCTGAATGGCATTATGAGGATATTTATTTATTTACAAGTTTTACTGATTATTTTCTTAATATGCGAGAATAACCCCTTTCAGAAAGCTATGGAAAAAAAAGAGAAAGCCAGTTTATAGGCGATCACTCAGAAATAGAAATTTGTGAGTTATGGTCCTAGCTTAGGTATGAAAGCTGGCTGGGTAACTTTGGACCAGTCACTTTCTCTCAACCTAGATACTACCACACAGGGTTTCTATTCATTTTAAAGAATATATTTAGAGATCTCTAAGCCTTTGTTATTTTGTGATTCTTCTAAATCAGGGGTCTTCAAACCTGGCCCTTTTATGACTTGTGGACTTCAACTCCCAGAATTCCTCAGGCAGGCATGCTAAGGAATTCTGGGAATTGAAGTCCACAATTCATAAAATGGCCAAGTTTGAAGACCCCTGTTTTAAGTGCTCTCTGAGATAGATCTTGAAAAGAAATAAAAATTAAATTGATTTATTCTGTGTTAGCACTTTCTTTTTAACTCTATACTTTTTAAAATCTATACTGGAATCCTTATTGGTTTCATGAGTGGATAAGGTGTTCCATTCAATACTTTATCCACTCATGAAAACCAATAAGAATCCAATTGAATGCATCTCAAATTAGATTTCCTGGCATTAATACACTATACTGAGATCTGGTCTGTTTAATGCATTGTAGGAAGCTACTTAACAATATTCCCTGTGGCTGAATAGACACCTAAGTTGCAAAAGCCAAGGACAAATGATAAACTGAAAACAGCTTGCATAACCATTGTAAAATGCAAGAGTGATTGAATGAGACAAATTGTTGTTTTGGTTCTACATCCATTTGTTCCCACTACATGAGTTTCTATTATCAGTCAAAGGAGAGTTAACTGGCAATATATATGTATGTATGTATGTATATGTATATGTGTGTGTGTGTATGTGTGTGTGTGTGTGTGTATACATACATACGTATGTATGTATGTATGTATGTATGTATGTATGCAGGGCTTTTTTTCTCATAGAACGTTCAGAACGGAGTTCCGGCACCTTTTTTGGATGGAACCTTGTAGGGTAGGCAAGGTGGGTTGTATGACAAGTGTGAGTTCCGGCACCTTTTTCTTTTACAAAAAAGCCCTGTATGTATATATGTATGTATGTATGTATGTATGTATGTATGTATGTATGTGTGTAAGAGCCTTGGTGGAGCAGTGGGCTAATGCCTCCTTAAGTAACACCAGCTGCCTGCAATTAGTGCAGGTTCGCATCCCACCAGGCTCAAGGTTGACTCAGCTTCCATTCTTCCGAGGTAGGTAAAATGAGGACCCAGATTGTTGGGGGCAATTAAGCTGACTTTGTAATAATGCCGCTTGGGGGGTGTGTGTGTGAAAGCCCTAATAAGCAGGCATATACATAGAATGAAGGCTACTGCTAAGCTTGTAAGCCACCCTGAGTCTTTGAAGAAGGGCGGGATATAAATGGAATTAAAATAATATATATATTCTTCTCCCAGAAGAACGAAGCGGGTTTTTCCCCACGTAGAATTGGAGGTATCAGGACAACGTTTTGACGAAATCTCATCTGTCATCCTCAGAAGTCACCACCAGATGAGATTTATTTGCTCTCTGCAGCCAAAGATGGAGAAGCTCTATACAGTCAGTAAAAACAAGACCAGGAGCTGACTGTGGCTCAGACCATGAGCTTCTCATTGCAAAGTTTAGGCTTAAACTGAAGAAAGTAGGGAAAAGCACTAGGCCACTCAGGTATGAATTAAATCATATCCCTGTTGAATATACAGTAGAGGTGACAAATAGATTTAAGGAATTAGGTCTGATAGACAGAGTGCCTGAAGAACTATGGACAGAGGTTCACAACATTGTACAAACCATCCCAAAGAAAAAGAAATGCAAGAAAGCAAAATGGCTGTCTGAGGAAGCTTTGCAAATAGCTGAGGAAAGGAGGGAAGCAAAGGCAAGGGAGTAAAAGAAAGATACGCCCAATTGAATGCAGAATTACAGAGAATAGCTAGAAGAGATGAGAATGCCTTCTTAAATGAACAGTGCAAAGAAATAGATGAAAACAATAGATGAGGGAGGACCAGAGATCTTTTCAAGAAAATTGGAGAGATGAAGAGAACGTTTCATGCAAAAATGGGCATGATAAAGGATCAAAATGGCAGGGACCTAACAGAGGCAGAAGAGATTAAGAAGAGGTGGCAAAATTACACAGAAGAACTATACAAGAATGAGCTTAACGTCCCTGATAATCACAATGAGGTGGTCACTGACCTCGAGCCACACATCCTAGAATCTGAAGTGAAGTGAGCCTTAGAAAAGCTGAGCAACAACAAAGCTAGTGGAGGTGACAGTATTCCAGCTGAGCTATTCAAAATCTTAAAAGACGATGCAGTAAAAGTGCTACACTCAATTTGCTTGCAAATTTGGAAAACTCAACAGTGGCCACAGGATTGGAAAAGATCAATTTACATTCCAATTCCAAAGAAAGGCAGTGCCAAAGAATGTTCAAACTATCGCACCATTTTACATGCTAGTAAAGTTATGCTTAAAATCCTACAAGCTAGACTTCAGCAGTATGTGGATTGAGAACTACCAGAAGTACAGGCAAGATTTCAAAGAGGCAGAAGAACTAGAGATCAAATTGCCAACATACGCTGGATCATGGAGAAAGCTACTTCTGCTTCATTGACTATGCTAAAGCCTTTGATTGTGTGGATCATAACAAACTGTGTCAAGTTCTTAAAGAGAACGGCGTACCAGACCATCTTATTTGTCTCTTGAGAAACCTATATGTGGGCCAAGAAGCAACAGTGAGAACTGGACACGGAACCACTGATTGGTTCAAAATTGGGAAAGGAGTCCGGCAAGGCTGTATACTGTTGCCTTGCCTATTTAACTTATATGCAGAGCACATCATGAGAAAGGCATGGCTAGATGAATCAAAAGTTGGTATTAAGATTGCCGGAAGAAATATCAACAACCTAAGATATGCAGATGATACCACTCTAATGGCAGAAAGTGAAGACAAACTAAGACAATAGTGCAATATCCATATTAATACAATACAATTAATACCTAATAGAAAGTATTAGATTAGGGGGGGGAAATAAATAAATAAGTGACTCTCAATCTTCTTTACAATAAGTACTGTATAAATAAATTTAGTGACTCTTCATCTCTGTAAGGTTAACAGATAATTACATCTTCCTCCTATATGCCATTTCTTCTTTAGAGACTAATCCAGTGTCTTCACCTGTAAATAAACCTGCTTTTGATATCATTTTGCTCTTGACAAATACAATTAGTTCTATATCCATATTTTAACAATAACATTGGACATTGTCTATCCATATAAGCAGATATAATTAGTGACACTGTTGGCATTGTGGTTGTTCCAATTGTACTGAACTTTACAAGTATTACAAAGCCCTATAAAACTATTGTGCATGACTGATATCCTGAAGTTGGAAATACTATGATCTGTAAGGAAGGCTATTATTATTCAGGTTAAATGTATTTACAATAAATACATGCTTTCATGCACCTGCATTGAGTTATATGTAAAAAAATTGCCTGGGTTGACTTGGGCATTCATTAGAACAAAATAACTTGCACAATAAAATAAAAATATTGAAATGCCATATGCCAATTTTAGATGTACTAGTATAATCAGTTGTTCCAAAAAAATCAATCAACAAGGCAATTAGGAACAGCAGCAATCTGAGAGACAACAAAGCAAGCACAAAATTTTCTGAGAAACAAATTCCCTGTTCATGATAGCTTTTGGGGATTTTCGATATATGAATATGAATATTAAGGGACAGTGAAAAGCCAAATTAGAAAACCCATTGTGTAAGAAATTGTATGCCATAACAGAGCAGTTGTGTTTGAAAGAGATTTTTAGGTTCAGTTTGTCGATCATTCAACTCATTTTTTATTCTTTGCTGTACTGACAAATGGCAAAAGGATTTTTGCAGCTGAGATTTTATTGAATTCTCTTTAAGTCTGTAAATGATCTGTCAGTGTTGGCTCAAGACAAGAAAGAACCACAATGAATGATTAAGGGAAGTAGGTATGTCAAGTCTAACGAAAAGGACTAGGGCTGATATGATAGTAGTCTTCCAATAATTGATTGTAACAGACAAGAGGAGGTTGACTTCTTCTAAGTATCTGAGGACAGGACAAGAAGTGGATGAAAGCTTATCAAATAGAGATCCAATCTAGAATTACGGAATTTTTTGCTACAGTTAAAACAATTAATCAGTAGAACGGCTTACGCCAGAAGTTATTAGTGCTCTATCACTACAGGTTTTTAAGCAGAGACTAGACTGCCATTTGTCCAGAATAGTATAGGATCTTGTGCAAGAGTACACCTGAAGATCTCCAAGGTCCATTCCATCCCTATTATTATATGTTCTATCATGATAGTTTCTGGCAGTGCTTTTTTTGTAAAAGGAAAAGATGCCGGAACTCGCACATGTCATACAACCCACCTTGCCTACCCTGCAAGGTTCCATCCAAAAAGATGCCGGAACTCCATTCTGAGTGTTCTTTGGGGAAAAAAAGCCCTGGTTTCTGGATATTTCATGTCCACATGCCAACTGGTCTGTCAGTTGAATTCTCTTCAGTACTGGTGGTAGAATACCATCTGCTCCCTCACCAGGAGATCCCAGAGTATCTTCAAGGAACAAGAAAGTTTGCCTGGAATGAAAAATTCTGTTCTCCACAGGGGTGAACTATTGAGTAGCTTGCCCTTCCACATATTCAGCATCAGCTGCATTTTCTTGAAGTGTCAACAGTTTTTCTTATGCTTTCTAGTTAAGTGCATCCTGAAGACAAATAAAACAGGGAACCAATACCACATTCACTAGCACTGATGACATTATTTAACAAGGTAATGAAATGTCTGCAAACCAGCAACCAAACTCATAGTGCACTAGGATTCCTCTATTCAGTCCTGAAGTATTATATTTTATTTCAATGTAATAATTAAATAAATTCAATAAACAATAAATAAAAGATTGCATTAAACTGTATGCATACATCCCAGTTCAACCAATGTAATTAATCTGTATTTTTAGCATAAAAAATGGAGGTAGTGACAGATTTTATTTTCCTGGGCTCCAAGATCACTGCAGTTGGAGACTGTAGCCAAGAAATTAAAAGACGCTTGCTCCTCAGGAGGAAAGCCATGGCAAATCTACAGAACACACAAAAAAGCAGAGACATCACCCTGCCAACAAAAGTGTGTATAGTCAAGGCTATGGTCTTCCCAGTTGCAATGTATGGCAGTGAAAGTTGGACCATAAAAAAGGCTGAGTGCTAAAGAATTGAGGCCTTTGAATTATGGTGCTGGAGAAGACTCCTGTGAGTCCCTTAGACTGCAAGGCATTCAAACCGGTCAGTCCTAGTGGAGATCAACACTGACTGTTCTTTAGAAGGCCAGATCCTGAAGCTAAAACTCAAATACTTTGGCCATCTAATGAGAAGGAAGGACTCATTGGAGAAGAGCCTAATGCTGGGAAAGATTGTGGGCAAGAGAAGAAGGGGACAACAGAGAATGAGGTGGCTGGATGGAGTCACTGAAGCAGTTAGGCGTGAGCTTAAATGGACTCCAGAAGATGGTAGAGGACAGGAAGACCTGGAGGAACGTTGTCCATGGGGTCGCGATGGGTCAGACATGACTTCGCAGCTAACAACAACAAGCATAAAAAAATTAAATTCTTTTATGGGTATCATTTCAGATTTATTCCCAAACTTATATTGTTTGAGAAGATGATAAACAAGAGTAACATTTTATTATATTTTTTACTTTAGTAATAGATATACTGTTTTTTCTAGTAATACTTAAATATTTGCTATAATATTTTGCTACAATAATTAAGATTACCTTTATTATAGTTTGAATTAAACTCTTGAATTGAAAATAGTTTGACATATGAGTTAAATATGTAACTGAAATGTACACTTATTTATAGTTATTCACACAGTTCTCATTCGCTAGGCCATGTTTTCTCACATAAAGTTGAATGCTGTTCATCCCAGTCATTATGATCATCAAATTGTGAAAATTCTTTGTTCTCTGAACATGCTACCTGCCAGGACATTTCCTTTTCATATTCTGTTATGTCATAAAAAATTCCTTCTCGCATCAGCTTGCATTCTGAAATACAGAAAAATGTTATATGTCTATAACATAGACAATTTTGCAGGACAGGAATCTGATGATAACCCCTCAGATATTGTGGAATTTATACAGGCAAATTGCAGATATTAATCTAAGAGTCACTTATAGTCCCACCTTTGTTCTTTTCCAGGAATATAAATTATTTGATTTCTGCATTTTTCTGACCAGAATTCATACCATTTGAATCCCTGCTTCCTGAGATGTACAGTCAACAGTGGTGGGATTCACCTGGTTCACACCACTCCGGTAGAACTGGTAGCTAATTTTTTGTTGCCCAGGCCCAGAATGGACTTCCGGAAGTGGCATCCACACAGAGAACCGGTTGTTCACATATTTGAATCCCACCACTGACACTCAACATAACAAAGATTCTGTATTTAAGCTTTGTACTGTATCAGCACTGACTTACCCTGGATGCAGAACTTGTATCAATGGTGAACTCATCAGCTTTTTTTGGTATAATAAAAGAAAAGAGTAGAATGCAAATACATGTTTCTGTGAAGAAACAGAACGATGCTTTGATTATCTGTAAATTAAATCAGGAAATGGTCTTAACTTCAAGGCACTGAAAAGTATTTTTAATTACTGAAAGACCATAAATCCTTTGAATGGGCTTGTTTTATTTTCTCTTGATCATTATATCCAGGCAGATGTAATCCACCATTTTCACCAACTTTTACCATGTCATATATTACCAGGGATGAACACTGATAATAAGGTAGGCCTTATTTAATGATGCTAATTGGGATCAGCAACTAGCTGTTAAGCAAAACAGTCATAAGTAAAAAAAAGAAAGAAAAGAAAACCCACTTCAGGCAGTCCCAGTTGCCACTGTTGTATAATGACTGTGCAAGGCATTAAGTAAGGACCTCCTGTGACTGCAATTATCAACTTCCTGCTGGGTTCCCCATTGACTTTGATTGTGGGAAGCTGACAGGAAAGATTGCAAATCATAATCACATGACCATGGATGCTGTGATATTATAAGAATAAGGTCCAGTTGTAACTACCACTCATTCAGAACCATTGTAATTTCAAATGGTCACTAAGCAAGTGATTGTTAAATAAGAACTACCTGTATGACGTTTATGGAATGACATTCTTGTTGGGTTTTTTGATAATAATAATTCAAAAATATTTCAGGATAGAAATCAAACATATATTATATAAGGTAAAGGTTCCCCTGCACATGCGTGCTAGTTGTTTCCAACTCTAGGGGCCGGTGCTCATCTCCGTTTCAAAGGCGAAGAGCCAGCACTTGTCCGAGGACGTCTCCGTGGTCATGTGGCTGGCATGACTAGATGCCAAAGGCGCACGGAACGTTGTTACCTTCCCACCGTAGTGATCCCTATTTTTCTACTTGCATTTTTATGTGCTTTCGAACTGCTAGGTTGGCAGAAGCTGGGACGAGTAACAGGGGCTCACTCTGTTACGCGTCACTCAGGATTCGATCCGCCAAACTGCCAACCTTCTGATTGACAAGCTCAGCGTCCTAACCCACTGAGCCACCGCGTCCCTTATATATTATACATTTTCTTGAATTCAAGCTACAGTATAAAAAGGGTCTTATCTGTTACCTGTAATAAAAAGGCAAGATCTATATCACTAAATAAATCATCTAAAATATCTACTGAATCAGACTCACAGCTCAAATTATATGAGAAATGTGTTCTAATTTTGCAGTTGTCTCCTGTACTATTCGTACTCTTACAAAAACTGCCATTATCATGTTGGTGTTTAAACTTCACTGGGCCACTGAAACTCTTTCTTTCAGAAAAAAATATTCCTTCTGTATATAATAACAAAGGCCAAGCTTGTGTATTGACATCTGATGGCATCATTATTTCTTCCTAGTTAAAACTAAAAAAAAAAGGAAGTTTCCTTTTACCAAGTAAATTGTGGCAGTAATCTGAATTGATGTTTTAGTCAGAGGAACTGACATCAATGTCCAGGGTGACCAGGCTGAAAGTCCTGTGCATATAAAATACACAGTGCTTAAAGATCTGAGTTCATAGAATAAAGCTTCAAAGCATTATGCAAATGAGAAGTCAGTGCTTTAGCCTTAGTGAAGATAAAATTCTTCAAGCTATCCCCCCACCTCACCTCACAGACATCAAACTTTCAGTTAATTCAAGTAAAAAAAAAAAACCTTTAGACTTGAATAAAATGTTATTTCCACTTATATCATTTAACATAGTCCCTTACAGATGATTTGTAAGCCAAAATTTTGTTGCATATGTTTTCAAGCATTTGTCTAAGCTGACTATTAAAAAATTAAATTTTAATGAAAATATCAACTATTATCTAAAACCTGTAGAGTTCAATGCAAGTGAAGTCAACTTTGAATCAATAAAATCCATTAGAAAATTAATGTGGGATCTAGAAAAACACTCTGTGCTATGGATTGTTTCTTTCTGAGATTCTACATATTAAACCATGATCGTTTACAGGATATTTCAGTTCATTGCTACCTATTTTCTGATATTTGTTTGCAAATATATCAAAGATCCCTGAAATGCTTATTCTTGACTGAAATGTTTTAGCATATTAAAACATACAGCGTATTAGCATATATCCTGGGTTCCCAGTTTCTAGCCTGATGCTTAACTTGTTTTCTTTTAGCCTTCTTTTATTTATTATTAAAGTTTATATATTTCTGCAACTCTTGACATTTTTCCAGGACTGATGATCTTCCTCTATCATGCATGAGTAGAAATGAATCCATGAATGCTTGAATAAATAATCACCATAATAATAACAGCAGCAACAGGAACAATATAATGATATCTTAGCAATTTAGAAATCTGTGCTCAAATAATAAGTTTGCTATTATTTTATGAAAAGGCAGATGTAAAAGATTCTGACTTTGAGTTTTTAGGATTACTTTCCCAAAGTAAATAAGGTAAAAAAAATATTATAGCACCTGCCTCATTAATAATCACAGTTCTGCAACTTTTAGAAATGTTTCAGTGATGAAACTACCAAGGCTTTGCTGACTCTGTGCAGCCCTGGGTTTCAGATTATTTATTCCTATGATCATATAATAATTGTGTAGCCTAGGGAAAGACACTGATAAAAACATTCAGTATAGCTGGTTTTTATTCACTTATTTGTTAAATTTATTTGCTGCCTATCTCACCATGGGGCTACTCTAGGTGGCTTAGAACAATAAAAAGAAGGAATTAAAAGAGTGTAAACAAACCAGAAATAACATAATAGAACAAAGAAATAAAAAAATGAAAAAGAACGCAATGAAAATACATTGAAAAGATAACCAAAGGATGGATCGTTGGAGAGAAGAGCGCTAGGGAGGAGAGAAGGTGGAGTCTGTCATCAATTCAGCAGTCAACTCCAGCTTGGAACTCACTCATCTGGTCCCCAGGCCACTGGCAGGGCCAGGTCTTTAGGTTCCTGTGGAAGGATAGGAAGGTGAGGGTAGATCTTGCCCAAGAATGTAGGATTTTGCAAAGGGAAGGCACTGCAACAGAGAAGGCTCTTCTTCTAAATCCCAAAAATCCTGTTAGGGATGGCCAGGTGGCTAACTGTGGATTTTCATTAAAGTTTAGATGTATAAAGAAAAAGTCCCAATGCTTCAGTGAAACAGAAAAAGGGATTTAGAGGTCTTCCTTAAGGCACATTTCAAATTGCTTAAATGAAGTATAACTATAATACAATAGCTACCATAACTTTGAAATCTAATAAAGGTAAAGGTAACGGTTCCCCCGCACATGCGTGCTAGTCGTTTCCAACTCTAGGGGCCGGTGCTCATCTCAGTTTCAAAGCCAAAGAGCCAGCGTTTGTCCGAGGACGTCTCCGTGGTCATGTGGCCAGCATGACTAGACACCAAAGGCGCATGGAATGCTGTTACCTTCCCACCATAGTGGTTCCTATTTTTCTACTTGCATTTTTACGTGCTTTTGAACTGCTAGGTTGGCAGAAGCTGGGACGAGTAACAGGCGCTCACTCTAATAGTGTATCTTATTTTATCATTTTACCTGCTTCCTTGTGCATAATGTACCCCAGGCCTTGACAATACCAGGAGAATGGAGATTTTGTTCTAAAAGTGTGTGTCTTTACTTTCTCCAATATAAATAACTGCCTGTCAATCTTCCATTTAGTAAAAAAAAAAATATGCATCTTTCTATATTTGCAATGTAGGAAAAACTTACTCATCCTCCCCCTTGGAGTTGAGCATAAATATTTTTTTCATTCTAACCCAGGTTTTACATAAGCTGACAATATACTTCCAAAAGATCTTCCTCACTAAAAGTATATTTGACACTGGCCTCAGTAAACATAAAATAAACTGACTTTACAGATACAACAACATAACAAGCTATCTTATACTTTAAACGCCAAGTGGAATCCATGGTGCTCCTGAGCTTTGTTGTTTGAGCAATGAGAACAAACCCACTCCTTTATAGCACTTATGATGTTACCTAATGTGGTATTGAAATGTCTGCATGAAAACAAAAAGCTCAGAGACCATCAAGGACTCCACAGTTAAACACTGAGCAACAGATATTTTCTTTTATTGGTACAATCTAAGTTACTCCCAGTGTCTAAGTGCTGGCTCTGACTGGCACTTTTCCAGACTATCAGACGGAAGCTTTTCCAGGATTTGAATAGAAGATTTTTGCTTGTTACAAATGTACTTTGCTGTGAGGAACAGAACCTTTCAAGAAGAAATTCATTGTAGTGAGAAATGGTAATAGCTCAGGATGCTTAATTATCTTCCCAAAGACATCTGCTAGCAATAGCTGGAAATGAAGAATACCATTAAAAGCCTGTGGTTTGATGCAATACTGTAAAATAATTATTTTGTCTCAGTGGTTTTTGTGTGCAACAAGCCTTAATAATGTGACTTTTATAAATTGCAATTTATAGTAAATGGTCATCTCTGGAGAAACTTGTTATATTTGTAAATTGATGAATCATTTAATGATTTATAAATTGCTGTCACAAATACAATTAAATATTGAGTCCATAGTACAGCATCCCATTAATAGAATCCTTGGTTCCTTTTCAAATAATCTTTGTTAAGAGGCAAAAATAGTTCATCTTATTATAGGTTCCAGCTAAAATTTATGCAAGCTCCTTCATCAAAGAGAATACTTATGCTGTAGATTTCCATGGTATTCCAAATTATAATGTTTTAAGTACTTTGACACTTTTGCAGCAAACTGCATATAGACTAAAAGACATTTGTTTATAATGTGCACATATAATTTAACTTTTACCATTTAAGCATCTCTTGCTGAGAAGCGCAAAGTATAAATTAAGGTGAATAAATGAATCACAAATTGTAGTATTAATAAAATTATGAGTAACAATTCAATATATGCATTACATTAGCTTCTGTTAAAATACTTAATTTTAGCTATGATGACATTCAAAGATTAAACATTTCCTTTCCTGTCTCTCTTTAAAATGTAATGCCAAATAACTATTTTTTTAATTGGTAATTCATTAAATCATTACAATAACTTAATAGTAAAGTATACCAAATATAATACATACATGACATTGTGATCACTCTCAATCCCATCTAAGATAAGGTTTATTTGTATCTATGTGGGAATGATTTTTTTTAAGGATTAGGCAGTTTGCTACCCATCAGTGTTTTGGATTTCATTTCAGATAATCTTTAACCACCACGGCCCAAAGCAAAGGACAGTAGGCTCGTAGTTCATAACATTTGGAGAATATTAGATTGCTTATGTATGCCCAGTTCAAATTGTTAAAGGCCTTCTCTGCACCTAAGAAGATAAATGAAGCTTATTTTTCATTATGTTGCTCCAAATATTCCAAATTTGAATACATTTTTAACATTGTTCTATAACTGTCTTTTAGTAAATTAGAGATATTATACAAATTAGAATAATACTAATGAAATGTTTTGTTCTGGGTAAATTGTCCATTAATACAGATTTTCCTCTTGTAATATTTCTTCTTTCTTCTTTCTTTTCATAATTTATATGCCAGCCACTTTCCTGTTAATTTGCAAATTCAAAGTTTTATAGCTTTACATAATTCATTTTTATTTCAATCTCTCTTACTATTAACATAGGTTAAGAAATATGAAATACGCATAAATAAAATAAAATAAATACAAAATAACCCAGTATAGTTCTGCTAAATATTCCTAGTATAGTTTGGACTGCTAAAAGCAATCCATTAAATTGATAAATTTGTCTTTGTGAATATATATATGACTATGTACATAATTTTATTCAGATCTTTTGATTTAAATTCCAAAACATTTGCAGTAGAGTTCTGACTAAAATCAATCTACTTCTGAATTGTTATATTGCATTTTTCAAAAACAACCTTAAAATGTCTGTCAACATTATTAAGAGCAGTGCCAAAAACCAAATTAGACACTTTATCCAGAAATCAATTATGGTTTTCAGGACATTCATCAACTAAATTCTTACAATATATTTTCAAACACATATTTTATTTTTCCATCAAATTCCTTCCAGTAGCATTATCTAATCTTGGTTTATCCCTTTTTCACCCCAGATAATTCCACAATGGTAACTGTTGCCTATTGGAGTTTTATATACCTTTAAAACTACAACCTCCCTGACAGAATATAATTTCAGTGGCTATCAACTGAGATTAAATTTCTAGCATATCAAGATAGATTTAGAGTGTGAATCTGTACTTTTGCTTTGACATGTCCATTCTTTCATGTTGTTCAAGTATAGTTCAACAACAGTAGCAGCTTCAGATTACCCTCTTCAACTCAGTCTTCAAATTATTTTTATGTAATAAAAAGGTATATAGGTTATTGCTGATTGGATTTATAGCTGTTTGGGTTTTTAATGGTGCTTCTATAGCTGGCTTTCTTTCTATATTTTTTTAAAATTGCCTCAGAAAACTGTGTCTTATTGATTACAAAGGACTGATCTCTTCTTCCTCCTCTTCCTCCTGCTCCTCCTCTTCCTCCTCCTCCTCCTCCTTCTCATCCATCACCATCATTTGCAAACTGAAAACCATAAATATTCATCTCATTGCGATTATAAACAAAAAAGCATGCAGAGGCATACTGGGAAAATTGAGAGTAAACTTGAAAAGAGAACTAAAAGAATAAAGTTAAACACAATTATCAAACTTGAATTCTGTAAGCAAAAATGTTATGTTTTCTTGCAGAAAATCATTGAATGTAGCTGGGAAAATGGTAAAAGAGTTGCTCTTCTTGGTTTTGACAATTTCTAATCTTTAGAAGAAAGCTAAAAGCTATAGATGAAAATAATTGTTACTTGTCAGAGATCTGGAGGTATTGGTTAAAATTACTCTTTTTCTATTTTTTTAAGCACTGTTCATAGAGATTAGAGTTAGAATTAATTAAAGCATTAGCTGTAAAAACATACCTAACATTATCATTTATCCAGACAGGTAAAAGCACCTAACTAAATTATAATTCATGAATAATTATGGGTGGCTATTATTCTGTGTTCCCTTATATTTTAGTAGCATAAAATAGATTGAATCAAACCTTTTCTTGTAACCATTCAAGACAGAAGCTACTTATTATTTAATTATAATTAATTGTACTATTTTATTTTCCTTGGTAACAGAAAATAAGATAGTTTAAAATATAACTGTTAATAATATAAAAGCTATACTGATTTTCTATATAGAAACAGATGTTCTTCTATAGAAAAACAGTAAGCACTGGATAAAAGCAACAAAAATCGCAAGTTTTTGGGGGACACTGGAGGTAGTAGGGAATTGAGCAATTCAATTAATTGCCAAACTTTTCAAGAAAGAAAACAGAAAGCAATTTCAATTAAGAAGGAACATTCCAAGAAAAGGAAAGGAAAGGAAAGGAAAGGAAAGGAAAGGAAAGGAAAGGAAAGGAAAGGAAAGGAAAGGAAAGGAAAGGAAAGGAAAGGAAAGGAAAAGAAAAGAAAAGAAAAAAAGAAAAGAAAAGAAAAGAAACGAAACTTTCTATTTTTAAAACATAGTCAACTTGCTTAAAATATTTAGTGATTACCAACAGAATACTTTTTTTCAATTTCAGGGGATATCTTTTGACCTTCTCAATGCACCGTTTCAACAATCGGGCCTGGACTGACTATGGTTTTAAATTTGGTTTTATGGGGTTAAATTACTATGTATTGAACACATCTACTGTTTAATTCTTTTTTAAATTTTGTCTTTTCATGTTCTTTTTTAGTTTTTATTGTTGTGAGCCGCCCTGAGTCCTTAGGGAGAAGGGCGGCATATAAATATAATCAATAACAATCAATCACTGTGTCCTTGATCACTTCATGTCTTTGACCGCATTATTTAACACATAAGCACTCCCAAATTTCTACTACAATTTTACCCATAAACTGCCGATTTATTATTACATACCCCCAGTATATCCTTTTATAAGCTTTAAATTGATTGCCCTTCAGTTCCTTGACCAACCACTCTTTTTTAATAAGATGAGCAGGAAATTAGAGTAACTAATTTACGATCTCCTGTTTATTATTCAGCTTTAATTATCTTATATGATGTAGGCCTACATTGCAACATGTACTATATAACCAGTAGAAAAGTAATAAAAATCATATATTGATCTTAAAAACATGCAGAGAATATGATAGAAGCTAAAGATACAGTGTGGGATTTTTGACTGCAAAAATCAGAAATTTTACAAAATTAAAAAAAACACTACAGGTGCCAAAAAGTAATCAAATCTCATAGGTTTTGCAAGATTAGAGAAACTGGACTAATCATTTATTGAATACTGAATTACATAGTATATAATTTATTATTTCCCTAGTTCTTTCTTCTATCCTTATGAAATATGTTAGTTGTACAAAACAAAATACAAGTCAGTTTTTGCCACTCTCTCACCATCTTGCTGTAATACTTTCATCAAATATTGAACAAGCAAACAAATCCACTTATCTTACTTCCACTGAATTGAAAGTGAAATCTTTCTTTTCCCATTATAGCGTCCAGATTATATGAATCATTGAAACCAATTCAGATTGGACTAGGTTACTGAAATACAGAAATCAGTTAATATTCAACACATATAATTATTTTATTTACTTATTAGCTAGGAATTCACTGGTATTTGTTTGTCTCAGGGCTTTTTTTCTCATAGAACGCTCAGAACGGAGTTCCAGCACCTTTTTTGGATGGAACCTTGTAGGATAGGCAAGGCGGGTTGTATGACATGTGTGAGTTCCGGCACCTTTTTCTTTTACAAAAAAGCACTGGTTTGTCTGTTGTTAATCAAATTTAAAATTGAATTAACAAGCTACAAACTTCCTCAGATCACCAAAAAGGATTTTATAGCATTTCTATCTGCTTGCTGGGTGCAAACCTCTTTCTTATTGATTATTTCTTTCTATCAGAAATGGTTGCTAGGATACCATATGTCATCTTATTTAACTGCTTCTAAATATTATGTTCATCTTTTTTTATGAGCAAGATTGTGAAGCAAACAAATCAAACCCCTTCCTTTTTCATAATTTTGAAGATTACTGTATTTTCTTTTACCCATGACTCTACAAAGGTGGCAATTTTTTTCAAATTCATCACAACAGTTTTTGAGAAAACTAGCTGAAATATTACAGTATTTGACTCTTACGGCCATATGTAAAAGTATGTAATCTTTCCTTATTTAGCTTTCCTTGAAAATAATCTGTGTATTATAGTCATATCCTTCTAGTATTCTGAAAAATAATACTGTCAATACCAGGTCCCTAAATATTTATTTACTTCTTAGATTTATATCTTCCCTTTAATTCAGGAGCTCAAGGCATCATTCAAAGTATGCATTCCTCATTTTTCTCTACAATAAAAACATGGTGAAGTAGAGAAGGCTGAGAAAGCAATTAGCCACTGAAATTCCACAGCTGTGGATGAATTATCACCAACTCTCTGTGGTGCCAGTCCAACATCTTCATCAACTTGACTGCTGGCTGCTCAATTATGTCATTTGCTGTTTCACAGTTTTAGTATGTGCAATTTTCCACAATTATGTGCTAAAATATATTTTACTGTTACTTTTTTCCCAATACATTTTGGTCTTTACAAAAACAAGGATAATTTGCTCTTTAGGCTGTTTGTATTTATACTATTGTGTCTGTCATTAACATTCCTTTGAAAAAAATCACTACCATTATCATTGGCTAAATAATTTCTGGAAAAGCAAATACAAGCTTTTATATAAAGATTTTATTCAGTAGGATTTACTCCATGGCTAAATATTTTTATGCAAGTAATTCTTGCACTCCCATATTTGAAAATATTCCTTTATTGTCCCCAAACTCCACAGACATCCATCATTATGATGAAACTGCCATTATAGTTCAGATCATTGATACACAACCAGATGGTAAATTGCCAAATATGAGCAAGTCTTGTTTTCATTTCCTGGATTGTTAGGTACCCACCATCCAGAGGTACATAACATTTCTAAACTGAATATTTTTCTTATTTTAATCTCATATTTTATAATTACTGGGTATTAAATTTTAAAGTGTGATAGAGCATGTAATGCACACCTGCTTATAAAAATGAATAAGCTTACTATAGAAAGCATATACCCAGCTCAATTTTCCCAAGCCTGCTATGCTCTATTTACACAGAATTTTCAGTATATATAAGCAGTGCAATAGATCTGATGCTGCCATTTCAGACCATCTAATCCAAACATTGCAGAAAAGTTTATAGCAAAGTCAGTATGAAGACTTTCAATTTACAGATATCTTGGAAACACAGTTTTTGTTGCTTACAGTAGAGATAAAGTGGGATGGCAAATGGATGAGTAGATTGCAAGAAAATACACAGATAAAGAGTTTTTTAAAAGACTTGTACTCACAACAAGAATGCTATTGAACCTATAATCCTATTTTTAAAATGAAGGATCTTCAGTTTGCCTGAAACATGCCGACAAATTTAGGGATTTCTTTGGATCAAGTTGTGTCTAGGTGTGTCTAAATAAGAAAAGATGAAAAGATTTAAGTAGTTGTGCTGTGGATACTATGCATGGGGCAACCTATGCTAGATAGAATAGATTTACACAGATGTGAGATGTAGGGAAAGAAGTAATAGAATAAAACAATTATATTATAATATTATATTCCTGGAAGACACAATTCAGATTAGTTGGAACAACTTGATATTGCAGAGGTCCCCAACCTTTTGGGCAACAGGGACTAGTGCAGTGGAGAAAGGTTTTTCCATTGACCAGAGGAGGTATGGTTTTGTATACTGCCTGCATCCTGCAGATGGGGCTTTGCTTGTTTGTGCAGTCCAGTTGCTGGCATGCTGTGGACTAGTGCCGATCCATGGCCTGGGGGTTTGGGACTCCTGTGATATAGGATATAGTTAAGCAAGAACTTTTAATTTATTTTCAAATCATCATTATCATCATCATTATCATCATCATTATCTATTTGAGAACATTTAAACTTCAGCAAGAAAATCAGAATCTATATTATCACAATTATACTGAATGCATCAGACAGGATCATTCAATTACATGCATTTCTAGGAATGTCCTCTATATCAGGGGTCCCCAACCCCCAGGCCGTGAAGCAGTACCGGCCCATGGCATGCCAGCAACCAGGCCTTACAAACAAGCAAAGCCCCATCTGTGGGATGCAGGCAGCACACAAAACCATGCTCCCTTTGGTTCACAGAAAAACTTCTCTCCACATAACCGGTCCCTGGTGCCCAAACTGTTGGGGACTCTGCTCTATGTGACTCCTTGAGACATGGATAAAAATAATTTAGAGTTCTACATACTGAAATTTCTAGGTATTTGAGCAATAAAATGTCTCAACAAGACCACTAGGCTTCTTTCAATCATATGCAATATCAGAACTCTTGTTGGATATTCTCTGCCTTCTGGTATTTAATTAAAATGACAAATTTCCTCCTGTTAAGAAAATAGTGCCTCATAATGACCAAGCTGTATGCAAGTAAAATCTGAAAGAGAGAGAGTTTAGAAGCCAACCTAAATATCTACATTTCAGTATGCATCGAATTGTTACCTCAATTCTATATTAACTCAGTTTCTCAAATTCTCAGAATAATCAAATATCTCGGTGAAAAGGCCCAACATGGTTCTATAAGATTTAATGAAGCACATGGGTGAGGACATTATCAATAGTCACAATTCAAATATTTCAAGAAATTGGACAGAGCTAAAAGAAAGATGTTGATTTTCCACAGATTCTATCCATATTACATTCTTAAAAGCTATATGTTTGGGACCTAAATATGCAATTTCTCTTATCATGTAAACATAATTTATGTTACAATACTTCTTAAGTAATTTTATCCAGAAGGTTGTTCTTGAAACAGAACTATTAGAAGAGATTGTTCTTACCTTTCAGAGAAGTGGTCTTCAGGAAGTGTGAAGGAATATTCCTTTTCATAAGAGTTAAATAAGACCTCCAAAACTATCTCGGCTTGTATTTGCTTTTGCTTTTTTCCATGCACCTCTCTTCAGGCTCTTTTAGAAGTATTTAAACTTTATTATTGAATGATATTTTCTATTTAATTTGCTTTTTCATTTTATTTAATTTACTGGTAAATTAATGTTACTGAAAGTGGAAAATACCCAGTTCAATAGACAAAAACTGGGTGAAGAAAAGAATAGGAATAAGAGTGCAGAAGAAAGAAGGATCACTGCCAATATCTATTATTTCAGAAGGATTGTAATTAATAAGGCTTAAGTGCTTGATTCATAGCCTTTGAAAGCCTGGAGAAAACTACTCAAATTATTTAAATGAAACCATTTTCTTGGGAACTAAATAAGCTGCACCTTTTTTCTTATGGATGCTGCTATGTCAATAGTGAACAGATCTGTCTGTTGGAGTGCTAATTAACAGGTAATACCTGAATTAGAGTAGAATTAGTTTTTTGAGTTTTACATAATTCACAGAAGTTGTGAAAAGGCATATTAAAAAGGCAAAATTTATGGAACCTAGAATTAACAAGTACTTAAATGAGTAGAAAAAGCATGATGTAGGGAAATTTGTGCATAAAATATTTTTTTTCATGCAACAAATAGACTTGAAGCAAAATTTCAAAATGATGCATAATTGGAAAAAGCAAATTTAAAATCAGAAAAGTGTCAGTAGAGAAAGGCATCCATTTCTTGTCAACCTCATGGGAAAGAAAGTATGTGTTCAGATAACTAATTCTGTTTAGACAACTACAGATCCCAAGAACATTAGTGTCTTGTTCTAAAAAAACAAACATCATTTCTTGTGAAGGAAACTCGAAAAGGTCTGATTTTGTTCTAGAATCAGCAATATAAATGAGTTCCAATTTCTTCACTCTTGACCAGAGCAATTTCCTAAAATCCACATTGTCTTCTTAAAAAAAAGTAATTACAAAGCATTTCCCATTCTTAATGTTCCTTACTGTTTGTTTTCTTTGAGGTTCCTTTTTTAATGTTCTGTTTATAGATTGGTATCACATATCAATTCAATTCAAAAGACCAGGGAATTTATACTTAACAAATGAGTTTCACTCATAATAAAATCTAGAACAACCATAACAAATCTATCTCCTTAATGAAGATTCTGTCAACAGATTTATTACAGGACATCAAAATTTAAGTAGATGAATTTAAATTTACATTTTTAATGGTTGGAGAGGGAATTGTTTGGATTTTTTTCCCATGTGTTTTATGTAAAATCTTCTTCGTAGTGTACTCATGCATTTACAGTATGTGCTTTTCAATATTTATTAAAACAGAATCTGTTCCTTAATTCCCAAGAGAAAAAGACATGCATTTAGGCATGTAGTAAACACACAGTTTAGGAAATACGCCTTCTAGTAGAAAAGAACTTCTCTTCTTAAACTTAATACAATGACTTTAGCTTTGTCACCATCAGCCCCAAAGCAAGAATTCTCCATACTCCACAGCTCATTACAAACAAACTGTGAGAAGCTTATCATTGGTGTGCAGAAATTGTTCCAGAAACACAGAATATCTTAGTGACCTAGTTTAAAGGCAAGGAAAGGAAAATACCCAAAAAGAGATAAAATTCATGTACAGGTTATGGCTGTTGTATGCTGTGATAGCTGCAGGCAATAACTACACTTTATCACTTTCTACTGAGTCAGTATGTTTATTCTTTTTATCTGTTTCTTTAGACTAGTCCTTGTCATAAGTGTATGAAATAATACCAGCTTTATGTTTTCATACATAAGGAATAATTCATCGCTTTTTTTTAATGAGCGGAAAGCCAACACTGCATTCGATAATCAGGAAGAGAGAGAGAGAGAGAAATATGTGAATTTAAGTGCTTTGAAAATCCCAGAGGCACAATGAGCATGACAAGTCTCTGTATAATTGAATGAAATAACTATCCATGCAAATAAAGTGTAGCAAATAGTATTAAAGAAAAAAAAGGGAGGCTGTATTTGGTCATCAACATATTAAAGCAACATTAAAACTCTCAAAATATTTTAAAATCAATAGCAGCCTACCTAAATGAAATAATACTTTGAAATATGGTAAAAACAAAAATGAAATACCATTTACCCCCTCCAGAATTATACAATATTTTCATAACTTAAATCCCTGGAGGAGTGAGGGGGACATTAACTACACAATCCAGCTGCAATATAGTAATTTCTGAATAGTTATAACCTCATTGAGCATTTGGACTTATTGCATTATTCATTACATTGAAGATATGTCTTTCTACTGCATACTAAAGATTATTCAAAGCAGCACTTTTCAGACTTTTTTATCTGTCTAGTTGACAGTTTTAACACAGACGAATGGGAATAAATTTTAAACATAAGGACAAGTATACCATAATAAGCTTAACCCCAACATGGTGTACTCATCACTTCTTTGCCAGCATTTAGAATTATTATTTACAGAACAATTTGAAATCACTGGTGTTGGCCTTCATCCACATTCATTCCCAAGAATGTAGGATGTTGGAATGTATTAGCACAATATATTTGCAGGTTGGATATGCTACATGTGCTGTCAGCCAAAGAATATATCAGCTTGTGGGCACTAGTAGTCATGCCTTCTCTTCCATACCTCTACTTTCTGGAACATTCTCTTGTCAAAATTGAGGATGACTCCAACTCTATTAATTTTTTGTAGGCCTTGAGGATCTGCCTATGGTTGGTCACACAGTGAACAGAATGTTTAGATAGGATTTGGCATCTTTGTCCACTTATTTTATCTTTCCTCCAAAGCACCTGAAAGCAGGACAAGAAGCAACGGATGGAAACTAGTCAAGGAGAGAAGCAACCTAGAACTAAGGAGAAACTTCCTGACAGTTAGAACAACTAACCAGTGGAACAACCTGCCTCCAGAAGTGGTGAATGCTCCAACACTGGAAGTTTTTAAGAAGAGACTGGACAGCCATTTGTCTGAAATGGTATAGGGTTTCCTGCCTTAGCAGGGGGTTGGACTAGATGACCTCCAAGGTCCCTTCCAACTTATGATGATGATGATGATGATGATGATGATGATGATGATGATGATGACCTGGAATAGGCAAATTGTTGTTCAGTACTGTTAAGGGTATAGTTACAGGATGTAAGCTGTTCCAAAAAACTTGCCAGAGTTTATATTATATTTCTATTTTCAGGTCTATATATTCTGTGAATTTCTCCAGAACATTTTCTCTTCTGTTGACTCTGGATACTGCCACTTCCACTTTCTAGACTGTTTGGTCTGTTTAATTGACAATTGTTAAGTCTGGGGTATTATAAGACATGTGCCTATCTATTTGAAGTCTAATGTCCCAAAGCAATTTAACTTCTTTATTTTCTATTTCTTTTTTATATAAATTTTATTAGTTTTTATAGGGTTAGGGATAATGTGGGGTCGGGATTAGGGTTGGGATTTGGTTTAGGGTTGGTTTAGGGTTGGGATTGGATCAATATTGGATGAATATTTAACAAATATTTAAGAAACAATATTTAGCAAACTTTCTCTATTTTATGGTAACACTGGTTCTTGCTTGCAAGCAAATAGTATTTCTTGAGGATTTTCCAGTGTACCATTGTTGCTACTTTGTCATGCCATTATTTGTAGTAAAACTATACTATCTTCTTGCAGCATCTAATTACCTGGTCCACTGTTTCTTTGGCTTCTTTGCAGAGGTGGCATTTAATGTCTATTGCTGTCTTTTCAATTCTGGCTTTCTATGCATTTGTGTTTGATCTTGTGCAGCCAGAATTAGCTCCTCTGTCTCTATCTTCAACATTCCTGCTCTTAGCCATTGCCAGTTCATGTTATTATCTGCTTGCTTTCCAGGTTCTTTTTTAATGTGTTGGTCATTTATCTTTTCTATTCTTCATTTGGTCTTTCTTACAGCGCAGTTTGGTGTCTTTTCCAGCTCAGGCTGGAATATTAGGAAAAATAGCTTTAAAACCATGTTGACTGTAAGCAAATCCAATACATAACATTTTCCAGTCCGAATGTCAACAGATCCAAAAGGAATCACCAAAAAAATAATATATTCTATTTTTACCCTGATCAAATAAACTTTGTCGTACTGCTTTTTATACAGTATAAACAATCTTGCCCTTTCATTCATTCCCAATGATTTCTTGTTTCAAATGTTTTCGATATGTAAACAGCAAAAAGAAATTGTTCCATTCTCTGGAATTGTTATTTTATTTCCTTCTTTATATTTGAAGCCTCATCCATTTTTCATGAAGAATTCTCATTCAAATTGTTGATCTTAGATAGACCTTGTTGCATATCTTTTTCTATAACATTTTCTTCTGGGAACAAACTGTTCCCAAAAAGAAACAACACAGCTGACATTATTGATCCAAAATCCCAACCAAAAATGTCTCTGGACACTATTATAAGCTACTTGTCTTGATGTATCTTCAATATTGAAAACAGTTTTTCTTTCCCATGAAAATACATTTATTTTTAAAAATTAATTTTAAAGTCTCAATATTCAAAACTCAAGATTTCAAGATTTTCTGAGTCCTTAATCTATGTAAAACTTTCTGTAGCCAAAACATTTGTAGTAATGGTCCATAGTTTCCTATTCTTACAACAGTCCCTACTTCCATCCTGCCATATATCACTTCATATATTTCAAATTCGTTTTTAAACTTTGTACAACTCTGCTATGAGGATTTTTTTTTCAATTTATCCAAACACTAAAAAAAAAACCCTAAGTGCTTTCCTTCCTCTCAACCCATTCATTCTTCTTTCATATATTTCTTTTCTAATTTGATCCTTATTTGATCCTTATCCTTATCGGGGGCTTCCCGATACTCCCATGTAACACCTCTACTCCTCAAGCTGCATTGGCTTCCGGTTGCCCTCCGGGTGAGATTCAAGGTGCTGGTAATGACCTATAAAGCCCTAAATGGCATGGGTCCGGACTACCTACGGGAGCACCTGCTGCCAGCATCAACTTCCCTTTGTCCAGTGTGCTCCCACAGAGAGGGCCTCCTCAGGGTGCCATCGGTCAAAGAGTGTCAACTGACGACCCCCAGGGGGAGGGCATTCTCTGTGGGCACACCAGACCATTGGAACTGTTTACCGGTTGAGCTCCGAATGGCTCCTGACCGTCGCTCCTTCCGCCGTGACCTAAAAACTTACTTATTTGAACAAGCCAGCCTGGTCTGATGGGAGTGGGGTATTTTAATATTAATTTTATTAATTTTTATTGTAATTTTGGGCTACACTATTTAATTCCTTCTTAAATTTTGTACATTGTATTTTTTATTGTATTGCCCTATACACCGCCCTGAGTCCTTCGGGAGAAGGGCGTTATAGAAATTAAATAATAATAATAATAATAATAATAATAATAATAATAATAATAATAATAATAATAATAATAATAATAATAATAATTACCATTAATAATAATAATTACCACTAAGCCACCGCGTCCCTGATAAAGAAGAAATTAGTACTAAATAAATCTGAATTGAATACTAGAGTGAATACCAATACAAGTACATTGAAGTGGTTTAGTCATAAAGAACAAATAATAATAATAATAATAATAATAATAATAATAATAATAATAATAATAATTTGTTCTTTATGACTAAACCACTTCAATGTACTTGTATTGGTATTCACTCTAGTATTCAATTCAGATTTATTTAGTACTAATTTCTTCTTTATCAGGGACGCGGTGGCTTAGTGGGTTAGGATGCTGAGCTTGTCGATCAGAAGGTCAGCAGTTTGGCGGGTCAAATCCCGAGTGCCACGTAACAGAGTGAGCGCCTGTTACTCGTCACAGCTTCTGCCAACCTAGCAGTTTGAAAGCACATAAAAATACAAGTAGAAAAATAGGGACCACTACAGTGGGAAGGTAACAGCCTTCCGTGCACCTTTGGCATCTAGTCATGCTGGCCACATGACCACGGAGACGTCCTCGGACAAGCCCTGGCTCTTCGGCTTTGAAACGGAGATGAGCACCGGCCCCTAGAGTTGGAAACAACTAGCATGCATGTGTGGGGGATCCTTTACCTTTTACCTAATTTCTTCTTTACCACTTATTCTTCTAGCCTTCCATGTTACTGATCGTATCTACATTAGGGCTATCACCAGATAGCTCATATTGACATTGATCACCCTGTATGGTTGATGATCACTACCTATGGTTTTAGGTAGATTATGTTTATAATAGGTTACTACTCTTAGCTATGCCTATGTAGTATTGCCTAACAATAGCACAAGGCTAATTTTTACATATTTTGACCCATAGATCAGAGGGCTAATGCTAGCAAGGTAGGGAACAATGCAGAGACCAGAATGAGAAACAGGCTGTAAGCAGATCCTTACAACAAAATGGCAGGAGTTAGAAACCCTGTACACAGATAAACAATTGGATTCTTTGTCTGTGTACACAGAGGTTGGTTTTTATCTACTCAGAGTGAAACTTAGTGAAAGGAATAAAATATTATTCAGAAATTTCTAATGAGTCTAAAGGACATTAGAAGAAGCCACCTGAAAATCCTAAGTAATAACAATTGTGTCTCTATCTCATCTAAAAGTTGACAAGTACAAATGTGACAAGCTGAAAACGCTAGCTAACCTAAACTGCAAGCAAAGGAAATACAGAAATAACTATAGGAGCCAAGCTTTGTTAACAGAAAATTAGACGGTGATAGATAGGATGTGTACAAAGGGGCTTCCTGGAACATTTATTTATTTATTTATTTTATTTTATTTTAATTCCATTTATATCCCGCCCTTCTCCGAAGACTCAGGGCGGCTTACAAGCTTAGCAGTAGCCTTCATTCTATGTATATGCCTGCTTATTAGGGCTTTCACACACACACACCCAAGCGGCATTATTACAAAGTCAGCTTAATTGCCCCCAACAATCTGGGTCCTCATTTTACCTACCTCGGAAGGATGGAAGGCTGAGTCAACCTTGAGCCTGGTGGGATGCGAACCTGCACTAATTGCAGGCAGCTGGTGTTACTTAAGGAGGCATTAGCCCACTGCTCCACCAAGGCTCTGGGACAGTGGTTTTAGGCGGTCTGGATAGTTTAGGCGGTCTGGATAGTTTATCGGATGATTAGGGAAGGGGCGTTGAGTGCGATAGGGGAGGGGGAAATCTGCGTCAGGGATAGGATATACAAAATGTGTCAAACAGCTGTTTAAGGTGTGACTGAACTCCTGTGTGTTTTTCAGTTCACCAAGCCTTTGCAAACGCTTCTTTTTAAATAAAACTTTGTTGCTAGAATTCCAAGTGAGTTTGTTTGTTTTGGGATATTGAGCCACGTTCCAAACATTAGCATTCTTATAACAGCTCTTGAATGCAGTTTGAGGATGCTTTAGGTAACATATTAGCAGAAGTTTCTCATTTTCTCACTTAACTATATCTATCCACATTTGCCTTATGTACATTTAATTCGCATTGTATCTGTTTCCCTCAGATGAAGCAAATTCCAACTTTGTCTATATAAATCATTACTTTGTTTATTATAGCACAATAATAATATGAGGTTTTCTTTAAGCTATATAATTATACCTACAAATGATTTTTTTTTTAAATTAACTCTCCTTTACTTATTATTCATCCAACTCTGCTGATTTTTGTCCCTTGCATTACTGCTGGTTATTTCACACATGATCTTGTAAATAATAGTTCCACCTTGGAAGAAATTCATTCCAATTTGATCAGTTGTAATTGCTTTGTTGAAAATAAAAAAGGTGAGTATGCTTTCATTAATAACATACATGTATATATGTATTATAAATCCTATTTATTTACAGAAAAGGACAGTGCTATTCAGTTTCAGAATTTTTTTAAAAAATACTAAGCTTTATCTCCATTCTTGGAAAAATTACCAATGATTTTAAACAATGTTTTTATTACTAAGCTAAAGTTTCTCCATTATAAAAGAGGCTGAAAGTATTTCAATTTGATCTGAAAGAAGTTACAGAATCATCACTTATGAAAAATAGGAAATAAGCATGATAACACACTAAGGCAATTCCAAGGGATAAATATTTCCAGTGCTTTCAATATTTCCTGGAATTTTCTTTTTAGCCTGTAACTATGCAGGTTAAAAATAAATGGCAAAGGTAGAGAAATCTAGCAACCCTCTATGAGAAGAAAATTGTTTGATTTTAATTCAATAAATATTCAGTTGATGCTGCTAGTAATTGGACAATGAGTAAAATAACAAGTTTAAAGAGCCAAGGGCAAGGAAAGCTTGCAAGGACAGAAAGAGATCTGAAGATATTGTGAATGGTAGCACTATATACTTAATTTCCTTCCCTTTTTTTCTTATCTCATACTTTTAATTTAATATATTTATGATTTATTACTCCTTTTTGTACTTTACATTATTTGGTTATCCTGAAAAGGAATTATGTCAGGCCAAACAGGTAACTAAAACTATGAGACTAAAACTACCTGGTGGGATTCAAATAATATAACAGCCGGTTCTCTGCAGGGAGAGAAGTGCGGGGGGGGCACTGCCACAAGGCAGGTGGGTGAGAGGGGAGATGCCCCATGCAACCCACAATCACTTACCATGCCGAAGGGCCCCTGCAGTCAGGCCTACCAAACCCTGACACCCATTGTGCTTTGCCTGTTCGGTAGTGACTTCTCCCACTTTCTCCTTCTTCCTACTCCTTTGAACAGCCCTTTGCTCCAATGGCTGCATTTTCAGTCCCAGAGTTTTGTCTGGAGCCTGTGCAGAGGGTCTTCCCCTACCTGCCTTCCCATGCCTGCCTCTGCCTGCTGCTGCCATGCAGTCCCGATCGCCTGTCTTCCCCCCTCCCCCCTCCGCTTGCAGGGAACAGGGCATCAGCTTCAGTTGATGCTTTGGAGAACCTCCTCCAACACCTTGAGTAGTGTGAGAGTGGCAAGACCCAAACAGCTGAAGGGAGGAGCCGAGAAAGAAAATCTCAGCATCGGATTGAAAGAAAAACTTTGAAAAACCAGAGACAGGAAGGCCAGGAGTAGAGACTCAGATTTATCATAAGTGATTCCCCAAACTCAACAAAAAATATGGTATCAGTTCTGCCGAACCGGTGCAAACCAGATGAATCCCATCACTGGTTTACTGTGAGATTACAGTGAAAGCACTTTACCTATTCCTTGCCTTTACTTCCTAGAAAATTAGGGTATCTTTTCTGAGATGTTTTCTCACCCCTATTTTTTTCTTGCCTGAGTGCTACCCTGTCTGCTCTTCTTCCAAGGTTATCCTCACTGTCCATCATATAATATGAGAATATATTTGTGTTTGTGTTACATTTAAGTATAATTAAAGTGAAATATTTTCAATATGAAAAATTGCCATCTCTGTCACATTTAAAATTAGAAATTGATAACAATTCTTATTGATCACTGTGGACACTATCCAGGATTTCAGGGCCCTGCATATGACTCCATTCCTACGCACCAAAGTTTTAGTGACTTACACAAACTGCAACTGGTGAAAGATGGTTATCTCGAGAAACAGGACTGTTTTACACCGTATTTTGAACTCATGTAATAATGGAAAACTTCCAGCAACAGAGTGATAAGGCTTTGAATTCAAAAAGGGACAAATAAAAGGATAAACATTCGTTGTTTCTCCTAGTTGTTGATTCTTAATTTGAGCTTCCTTTGTCTTACCATTTTTTAAATTGTTCATCACAACAGGTTTCTCCTGAGCCAAATATAAGATTCTCCTTCAGCTTCAAAAAAGATCTAATGAGATTTTTTTTTACTCATATATGAAAAATCATCAACCTTCCCCAAACTTGCATGAAGAACCTTGCTGCCAATATGTATCACTGAATAATAGATATTTTCAGTTTTGGCTTTGTTCTGTTTTTACTTCAGTCAGCCAATGCAGAATTTAAACATAAAAGGTGTCTTTGTTATATGGAGGGGAAAAATACTTACCTGCTGATTTAAAATACAGAAAAGGCAAAAAAGTTGGTATTTTTGCTCATTTAACCCCTTTTCAGTTATTGTTTTCATATTGTCAAAGCAAGAAAATACATTTTCAAAATCATTAGCTGAAAGATATAGAATAACTAAATAAGGATTTATATGTTTAAACCAACAATGCTACTCTTTAATTAGAATTAATATGCCTACTTGAGCACAAAATCATTGGCTTCTATTGGTTTCCAGTGGCATAACTAAGAAAAATGTGCTTCACTGTACTCTAATCATGAAAAATAGGAGACAGTATCTCACCTAATAGCAATTTTGAATTTGTAACATCAATTGCTGCTTTAATCTTTAATGAATTACCAAAACACTTTTCTTTTCTGAGAGTCTAATATTTTTTGCTATGATTTGTACTTTTCAAACTGAGGAGAGAATAAGGGCATCTTAACTGCTGTCCTACTTTTAAAAATATTGTATTTTTTATTTTATTTATGAATCTTCTTTCCATTGGAGTTCAAAGCAGTGCATCATTATTATTAAAAAAATAACTTTCTATAAAATAACCATCCACAAGTCCTAAAAATAAATGTTGCTGTTCCCAAAAGATAAATATGTCTTAAGCCCAGTGTGGAACTGAGGTTCCCTCCCAGCTGAAATTACTTCCTGGCAGGCAACCATTTTGTCTTTCAAAGGGCTGCCTGCTGGGATAGAATCTCAGCTTTGCAGCAGGTGGCAGTAGCTTGCAACCTTCCCTGCCAGCTTCCCCATTGACTTTCAGGGGAAGCTGGCAGAGAAGATTGCAAATGGAGATGACATGATCACAGGTACTTGGCAACCATTTCTAATTATGAAAAGGTTGCCAAACACAGAGATCATGGTCATGTCACCACAGGCATTGTGATGTAATATTCTGCAAGTCATAAAGTACTTATTGTGTGGCCATTGTAATTCTGGACCATCATCAGCCATGAAGCAATTCTGACATAGTCTGTGCAAAATGTCATCATGGCACCATTTATTTATTTATTATTTATTATTATTTAGATTTATATACCGCCCTTTCCCGAAGGACTCAGGGCGGTTTGCAGGATATTTAAAAGAAAATCAATGCAAAAGTTAAAACAATTTAAAAAGATTAAATGAAACCCTGAGAGAAAATAAAAACCCCAGTTAAAATTAAAAATTCTCAGCCTGGGCCAGAGAGCCCGAAGAGCCAGGTCTTCAGGTCCCGGCGGAATGAACGGAGATCGGGGGCAGTCCTAAGCTCTGCGGGCAACTGGTTCCAAAGGGCAGGCGCGCCCACTGAGAAGGCCCTACCCCTGGGTGTTACCCGCCGGCAATCTTTAACCAGCAGCACCCTGAGAAGACCCTCCCTGTGGGAGCGCACTGGAAGAAGGGAGCTTGATGCTGGCAGCAGGTGTTCCCTCAGATATACCGGACCCTCTCCATTTAGGGCTTTATAGGTCATCACCAGCACCTTGAATCTCACCCGAAGGGCAACCGGAAGCCAATGCAGCTCGCGGAGTAGAGGTGTTACATGGGAGTATCGGGAGACCCCCATCACGACTCGCATGGCCGCATTCTGCACCAGCTGAAGCCTCCAGGTGGTCCTCAAGGGCAGCCCCATGTAGAATCCTTATTAGCAGGGGGTTTTTTCTCATAGAATGCTCAGAACAGCATTCCAGCACCTTTTTTGCAAAAAAAAAAAAAGCTCCCTTTATTGGCTTTCGGAGTAGGCAATCTTGGCTCTTTTTTATGACTTGTAGACTTCAACTCCCAGAAATCCTGACCAGCCACGCTGAGGAGAAAGAGAGAGGTTTCCAGGCTGAGCCATGCTGGCTCAGGAATTCTGGGAGTTGAAGTCCTTGAGTCATAAAAGAGCCAAGGTTGCCTACTCTGCACTAGAGGAGGACATTAAAATTATTTACAAGGTTACTTCTTTAGGAACTAAACTTTTAGAATATAAAACAGCTAATTCAAAAAAGCCAACAGAAAAGAACCTCAGATTTTTCATCTGCTTCTGTCTTTTGGAAGGTAAAATTAGATAACAAAATAATCTATTTCCTATGTTAACATCTCTGCAATGAAATCAATAAAGGTAACAGGAAAGAAATGAGAAACATTTTTCTCAATGTAATATGTCTAATTTAGCTGATGCTAGAAAAAAAATAGCATGTTTTGTACTCTCTTGAAAACTATTTTGAATCTATAACCATCTATTACAACTAAACCACTTTAAATTAAACAATTCTTAAGAATGAAATATTCTTAATTTGGACTTTACTTTTACTGTTTGGACTGTTGTGTGTTTTGAAAAATAGATTATTTAAAATCTAGTTTTGTTGCACTTCAGTCTTTAAATAATTAACCTATTATATACATAACAATATATGATGTTTTCCATAGTGAGCTTAACATCAATAACAACATTTATTAAAAAGGCTAAAATAATTTCTGGTGGTATTATCTGTACATTAAAATTTTGTTTAGTCACAATCTTTCACTTTTCACATTCTGGACAAGCAGTGGTCATGTATCCTAGCAAAAGATGTTACATATGTGCATAAGCATAGTCAGTAGCATATGCCTTTTTAAAAATATCAAACATGCAAAGAAACAAAAATAAGTCCAAAATATCTGTATTACATCCAGAAATGCCAACTTTGCAAACAATATTTCTCATCCATACCTATGGCACCCTAAAGATACATGCAAATGCTTCTCTGGGATCAGTAACACAGCAGGGATTGCTTTTTCCTTCCAGTAACAGATTGCTGGGAAATACCAAACATGGCCTTGAGAATTCCAATGTTTGTTACAAATTTTTCTGGATATGGTTGGAAAGAGGCTGTTTGGCACCAGAGACCACAGCCACAGCTCTGGGTCGGGGTTCGAAGCAGCTCCGAGTGGGGGCTCAGCATGGGCTGTGGCATGGCAACTGCGGGGAGAAGAATCCCCACGGCGGCTGTGGGGAGGGGAATCCCCACGGCATCTGACTCCGAGCCGCAGGGTCGGGGGTGCAAAGGACACCATAGCAAGACACCGGCATCGCTCCCAGTGACAGCACCTCTGAGTTCCAGCACCTTTTTTTAAGAAAAAAAAGCACTGCTTATTAGTAAATTCAGTAACACAGGGAAAATATTTAAAAGAGTAATATCACAATATTTTTGTAGAGACAACTTATGAGTGATTTCAGATGGATATTAGTGCTAAGGTACCTAATAAAATTCCCAAAAATTCTGGTGAGAAGATAAATCAGTGCCACTACTGTGTCTTCTGTGTCTTCCAGTCAAATGAGGAAAAATAGTATAACATATGGAAAATACATTGAGGGAAAAGGTGGTGGTTGCTAAAGATGATCAATGTGGTGGATTTTTAAACCTCTCTCTTTATGCTGATCATCCTTGACTTACAACCATTCATTTAACAATGGTGTAGAATTATAATAGTCATGGAGTATTGCTTATGGTCATGGTTTATGGATTGTAAAGCACTTCTGCCTATCACCCTGACCCCCACAGTGATAAATTAATGTCAGCAATCTTTAACAACAAAATGATTTTTTAAAAATCAAGTGAAAAATTGCTAAAGTAGAAAAGAGTCATTATTTTGTTAATAGTCAATCAATTATACAGTACAACTATATTCTCACGATAAAATTTGGCACAAAACGTTATCATTAATTTCTTACTATTTATGTATATCTTACACAAATTTAAGAACTGTTGTGGTCTATGCATTTGTTAATCACTGGTTCTGTTATTTACATTTTTTTATTCTCCTTTATAAAAGTTTATGGGTGGAACTTAATTCATGAAAACCTAACCTACAACGTATAGTCATTTGCTAACAATTTCTGTTGTTTTCTGATTTATAACAAAAATTTATAAACAAAAATTCATCTACATTGTTTTGGAAAAAAAGAAACAGGATAAAAGATTACATTTGTACATTAACAAATAATGTACAGATATACTGTATATTGTGTATCTTGGAAATAACATAATTCCAATTAGAAAGATAAGCAAATTACAGAATCAAAGAACTATAATGAATAATGGAAATTGACTCCCATTCTTCCAAAATTCTTCAAATTACTACAGTAAAATGTAGTACAATTTAAAAAATAGAAAAATATTAAAACTTATAGTAATAAATCCAAATTATACAGCTTGTCCACTTAGAAGATAAATCGTTGCAAACAAAACTAAAATCATATCACTGTAAAGTACATTTCTTTCCACAATCAGAAAGAATAGCTTGAATTATAAAATAAATCTTAAATTGCACTGGCTTCATTGCCAACTAAGTGGGAAATAAATTCCTTTTCATTTTTTTTCTCAACACATACTGTATGTAGTATTTTATTGCAAAAGCTTCTTCTGGTTTAAACAGCTGTTGTTTTAGGTACAAGACCAAGTTTGTTCCAATTTAATTACCATGCCTTTCCCCAAAGAATTTTGTGCCAGGGTAAAAACACTTCTGTGACAGATCCTTAATTATCTATTCTTTATAAGAAAACATCACTTTCTAAAAAAAAAGCTCGCTGTTCCATATATCGTTCATTCAATGTAGTTGACATTAGAGAAATAAAGGCAGTTGCTGAAGGACCAATTAATCAGAAAAAATGAAGTTGCAATCCTCAATGGAACTTACTTATTAGTGATATTTATAAGACTGTGTTATGAGTCTTTTCCAACAATGGGAATGTAAACTATTTCATTTTTATATCCAAATTGCAATCTCATTTTTATCCATAGCCATCTCCTTAACTCAAAAATGTATTTTTCTGTATTTTGCTCCATGGGAAGACCAGGAAAAGGTGTTTAAGAATTTGCTGACAGGTAAGATGAGCATCCATACATACTGGCCTGCTTTGACTTTGAATACCATAATAATCTAGAACAAATGCTTCTGCACCTTCCACCAACCCTGAATCAAAGTCTTTTTTATCCCTCATAGGGAAATTCAGTAAATTTAAAAACAAAAAACCAAATTGTACCTATAGATTTAGGAAATACATTGCTAAGATATTAGTCAGAAAGAAACAAATGTTTTCTTCTTCTCATGGTTTGAAGAAAGGGGAAAATGAGTATTTCTTAGCATATGTACAGTATGTGGCCCAAATCAATGAGAGACAGGATCCTAAGCAATTGCCCTAAACAAAGAACAAGTTGACTGGATTCAGATAACAGCAAGACAGATAATTATCATGATTTGGTATTTTTCTTTAAATAGAAATTCTTACATGCTATTGTAATACTGTTTAACTTTTATTTTTAAATAAAAGTTTGCTCTACAAATAAATAGGTTTAAATAGGAAGATTAAACACATATAAGTAGCTCAGAACTGTCAAAATGTTGTCAGGATAAGTAAAACCCATAATAAGCTGAGGCTGGCAAAAGATGCTAAAAGCGGGAGTGGGGGCTATATTCAAGATATAGGAGGAAAAGAAAAGAACCAATATATCACCTGCTTTGTAAAGATAACACAAAGTATCTAAACTCATTTTTGCATTTTTTCCCCCTTCAAAAGGAAAGGATATGTGAAAAGCAGATGAAAAGGCAGAACTGAAGTGTAATGTTGAGAGAAACCTGGTTAGGAAATATGTATAATTGAACTAAGGTTTGGCCTTGGAAATGGGAAAGAAATGAATGAAGAATGAGGAGGAAAGTTTCAGAAAAAGATACCTGTAGAACAGATCATAAAGAAAGCAACACACAAGCCTCTTGAAAACAATACGAGTGTTACCAGAAATCAGCATGGAGCTGTCATGAACAAGTCTTGCTTTGTTAACCTTTTCTCATGTTTGGTTGGGTAGCTTCCTTAATAGATTGTGAGAATGATGTAGACATAACAGCATCTGATAAAATACGCGATAATATTTGATTCAGTTAGAACTGGAAATAGTATTGACAGCTTTAGACTTATCAGATTGTCAGATAATGCAAAATTGGATAGAATAGTTAACATGCCAGAAGGTAGAGTTATTATGAATAATAATTATAATTATTAAATAGCTTAGATAAATGAGGATATTTATTAAATAGGATTTAACAGAAACAAACATGAAATTCTTCACTTAGGAATCAAAAAGTCATATTGTAGGTCTAGACTGGAGAACATTTGGTTTTGTAATGGTATCTTTAAGAAGAATCTTGAAACAATAGCTGACTATAATCTGATTATAGATTATAGAGCAATTTAAGAAGAAAAATATAAGACCCCAGATACAGGTACCATACCAATTTTATGACTGCAGAACTGCCTTCAATAACCTTGCAAGACCTGACATTATTTTTGTACAAGAGTGCTCTGCTAAAAGAACAGAACAGAACAGAACAGAACAGAACAGAACAGAACAGAACAGAATAGAATAGAATAGAATAGAATAGAATAGAATAGAATAGAATAGAATAGAATAGAATAGAATAGAATAATTTATTGACCAAGTTTGATAATTTGATGATTCAGTAGAGCTTAGACATATGTAGAATGCTCAGTATTGGCACTCAAATTGGCTCTTTTAATTAACCCTTCTACTCAAATTGACAATGTAATAAATCTTTAGATGCTGATAAATTATGGATCTATGGATAACTTTATAGACTGGAAGTCATATCCCTTTACCCCAATATGCTTTGCCTCTGTAATCAATTGACTTACTGGTGAAAAAGGATAGTTGGTTGGGCTATTTTCTGAATATACATTACCTCTTCATCTTATCACCTGTTTATTTGCACTGATAACTCATTTGTTTATTACCTTTTAGTATGCAAAACAGTGATCATACATTACTCTGTTTTTCCCTAACCCAATCCATCCTTCATTTCTTTGTAATACAAAAGTACTAGAGATAGAAGCTATGTACAAATTAATCACATTACAAACAGCTGGCATTGTTACATTTTATATCTTTGCAACATGAAAATTCTCATTAAATGAAAAGCAAATAACTAACTAATATTCACAGTACTAGCGCTTACAAAATCAACTGGTTTTTCTTAGGAGGGATGGAGGGCTTTATTCAGCTGTGATGCACAAGGCTAAGAAAAAAAAATCATAGACTATATAAAGACAACTGTAATGCCCTTTTTTAATTTCCAGCATTTGGGCATTGATCATTTGCAAACACATTATTAACTATTACCACACATGTTCATGTGAGGATTTTATCCAACAGTAAAAACCCATTGTGAGGTATCCAATTATCTAGTCTTTGTGTATCAGCTTAGTTCTATTTAGACAATGGTTTTATTTCTTTGAAGATTCTGAATATTAAGTCCTTGGCTGAAATCAAAGAATATGTCTACTTAGCCAAACTTATTATCCTATTCAAGTTAGAAACCAAAAGAGCTTATATATTTTATTTAAACCAATCTTGCTTCTATTATTTTTTATTTAGGAAGAAAAAGAAAAAAGTTTGTGAGGGTGGAGGGGGAACCTAGAATGAAAGTAGAATAAATTCATGAAGAGAATGCTTTACTTGAAAGAGAGTGAAAAGAATTTTCTGGTCCAATAGACAGAAACATGTGGCGTTTCATAAATAGAAGTTTGAAAAAGACATTTGGTGGATGAAAAATGTGGTGGATGTAGAAAAATGTATATAAGAGACAGCTACAAAAACAGAAATGAGAGAAAAATATAAAAGGTAGAGAAAGATAATTGCAAATAATGTAATCAAAAAAGAGGAAGGAATACTTAAGATTAAAGGAGTCATAAAAAGTAAGTATTTTTAGTGAAACTAAAAAGTTTGGGGAGTGGATGAAGAGGGCTAAAAAGAGGCTAAAAATGGAGCTCCAGCAGAATGCTGAAATGATGATGGAAGAAGCATTTTAGAGATTACAATAGAAAAGTTGGTGTTCAAGAAAAAAATAAAACAGTGTGAGAATTTTGAAAAAGAAGGTGTTCACAGTGTTACAATTGGAATATTGAGACCACTGTTTTTATAAGCAGAGGGAAATGAATGCAAAATCTACAGGGGATTTGTTTGCAGAGCATGTGTAGGTGTTTGACAGAATTATGATAAAAAGGATAAGAAAACTGACAATGACCAAAATCTGGAAAGTGTAGTTCAGCTTTATGACTGTGAACATTCCATTGTTATATAGCAAGCTAAATATAACAGGAACTTTGTGCCAGGCAAACGGCATAGAAAGCAGTTTTTTTTGTACTTCACCAGGTCATGTAGAAATGTATGGATGTGAAAAGGAAGCTTTATTGTACTTCTGTTGATTTATAAGAAGTAAATGTATAATAAAATGAATAGTCTTGAATTGTAGAATTCTTGTATAATTATGGCAAAAATGGTTTGCAGGGACAGAAAGATATAGAGAATTATAGTGAATGGAAATGGTAGAAATTTACCTAAGCTTATCCAGATTTGACTAAAATTCCTTTTTTATATTTTATATCTTTATTTTTTGGGGGTTGAGGGTTGTGCCTTCTAGTCAATAATGATTCCTAGTGACTATCTGGATTGTTCTGAAGTTTTCTTGGGAAGGTTTTTTGGAAGTGGTTAGTTATTGGTTTCTTTCTTGGGCTGAAAGGGAATGACTGGCCTGAGGTCACCCTATTGGCTTTGTGCCTAAGGTGGGACTAGAATTCTGCCTTAGCCACTAGAGATAGACCTTAACTGACCTGGTCAGTTGGGACCAGAAAATTTGTCCTTAAGCAGTGCATTCATTAACTGACCATCATCTGACCTCAGAAATTTTATAAAAAAATTTGCCATAGTCATTAAGCAAGACATCTCTTGATTACAACTTGTGACCACCTTCCCCTATTGACTTTGCTTGTTGAAAGCCAGATTGGAAGGTTGCAAATAGGGATCATGTGATCACATCTTTATTCCTGTACTTTGCACAACTTTACTACCCAATATGTGTGTGTGTGTGTGTGTGTGTGTGTGTGTGTGTGTGTGGTCCCAAACAAACTACAATATTCAACTGAAAGTTACTATTTTTCTAAAATTATTTTAGATATTCTGCCTGTACATACTTATACATAACTCTCCTTTTATTTTTTATTTATTCAATGTATATATCAACTTTTCATCCATTGAATATTTACAGGGGCTAACAATAACACAATAACAAAAGTTTTGTCATCAGAGATTAAAGCTCCGGCATGATGTAGTCTTGCCTAATTGTCATCCCCAGTAATCTGATCTGCATTTTTAGAAGTACTGTATATGTTAAATGTAAAGACCCTTTGAAATGTTAAATTCAGAGACTGTTTAGATGGACAGTGAAGGATGTAATGGAAGAAGAACAAGATACTCTGAAATTAATCTGAAGATGGATATAAATATAGCAAGAAATGGAATATGCAGTACTGGACTTTCAAATGAAACAGGATAATGCTTAAAGGAGATACACAACTACTAAAGCAGAAAAGAGATTTTTTTAAAAAAAGAAACTGGATGTACAAATGAAATCTGCTAAGAGTTTTGAAGGATTTTCTGAGAAGTGACAGAAAAGGACAAATTCTTCTTCCTGGGTATACAAAAGAGATTTGCTAAAGTTCTGAAAGATTTTTTTACAGAAGGATATAGAACCATGACAAGAAATTAAGCTGCAATACACGATCCGAAGGTTTAAGAATAAAGATTATTAAAAGGATACGGAAAAAAAACAAGTTTGACATACTTGAACAATGTTAATATATAATTACCGTAGCTATTTCTGATAATTTTTTCTGGATTTTTGCTGATGACAAATGAATGAGTATTTTGTTTTTTAGCTAAAAGATTAAATATGGGATGAAGAGAACATATATTGTAACCAGAGATGGCAATAAATCTACTTAAATTGTGTCTACTTATTGGATGAAGGAGAGAAGTTACTTTTTTAACACTATTTTTTAAAAATCAGTTTAAATAATTTATATTCTTTTTAACTGTAATCTCTAACAAAGTTATTTGGGGGAAAAAAGTCCTCCTGGCCATAGCTGTCATTTATTCTATTAATATGTACTATGACATGAACAGAAACTATTTAAGGATTATTAATTTTTTTGCAATAACTTACAGGCTAGATATTCTCAGGTTGTGTGGTGCTAATAAAATTCTTTAAAATATGTACATTGCAATGATTTGGGAAAAGTTTATGTTTTTCTATAATGCTACAATAAGATTCTTTTTCCTTTGCTGTTCCTTTTTCTTTCTCAAGGGTTGATTCATCTGTTCAGTGAAAAACACCTAATTGCACTGATAGCAGAGCTGTCATGGCTTGTGGCCAGCTTAAAGAGAAGAGGTTACTTCAATACTGGATAGGTAAGGACATCTTAAAGCTGTTTCACATATGGCTGCGAGCAAAATAAAAGTTATGTCATAAGAATATGACAAAAAAAGTGAGGACATTGCCAAGACATACATTGCCGTAGGCAAGTGAGGAAATGCCATCTATAAATCTACCTCCACCTCTACTTTTTTCTCTCTCCATGCTAATATTTTCACATTCTTATTCAGTTTTTCTTTTAAAGTGTTCAAAATAGGATGCATGTAAAGGACAATATTCTTTTAGCCATTAGGATCAGTTTAGACCAGGGGTGGGGAAGTATCGCCCTTTTATAACATGTGGGCTTCCATGCTGGTTTAGGAATTCTGGGAGTTGAAGTCCACAAATCATTAAGAGGCCATAGTTCCCCACTTCTGGTTTAGACCATCAATTTAAACCATTTTATTAAATCCAACTGTGTTCATTACAGTGCTATATTTCAAGGGCAGTATTTTAAGATCTTGGTGTTTCATTACAATGTGCAATGATACTGAAATCAATATCTAAAGAATTTGTCCTTCAGGTACCAACTGTATCCTGAGAAGTTTTGGATAGTTGCAGCCAATCCCAAGTATAGCTGAATGGGTAGTTAAATGTATAATGCAAGACACAGAACTGTAAAACAATGCATTCTGAAACTGTATTACTGCTGTTCTAATTGCCAGTTTGACTCATGCAAGAAGAACCTATATTTGGGATATAAATTGAGTATCAACAATGCTGCAATTATTTATTATTTATCCTACAGTATGTGGGGCAATGGTACTTGTGCCCCTGCTCGTAATATTTTAAATACAATTCTGCGAATGTGACATTGCAGTTGGAAAGCATAAGAACTTTTCTTTTATTAATCAAGAATAAGGTATAGTTGTAGATAAATCACTACAAACTACTGTCTGCTATCACAGTTATAGTTATCTAGATAAAAATGAGATAATTCATGTTCTTAGCATCAGTATTCGTATCTAAAGGAAAATATGCTTTTAAAACAGATCATAGATATAATATGTCTATTCTAAGTCAGAAAACCAAATATTGGATTATCTTCCATCAGACATGAAAATGCAGTGAGGCATTAAGAATAGAAACATCAATAATGTGTACAGGATCACACACTTTTATAAAAGAAAAATATATATCAATATGCCTGAGTCCAGAACATAAAATTTACCTTTTTGAAAGCCAGGTGAAGTAGAAAAGAAGTTGAAGAAGACAAAGAGGAGGAAGAAGAAGAGGAAGAGGGCAAACTTTGCTGTAATGGAGTCTTTGAAATAGTTCTGTTCTTAGCTCTTTACATGGGGCTTCCCTTGAAGACTACTCGGAGGCTCCAACTGGTACAGAATGCGGCCGCAAGAGTTGTCTTGGGAGTTTCCCGGTACTCCCATGTTACACCTTTGCTCCGCGAGCTACATTGGTTACCAGTTGTCTTCCGGGTGAGGTTCAAGGTTTTGGTTATGATCTTTAAGTCCTTACATGGCATGGGTCTGGGGTACCTCGAGGACCACCTGCTGCTGGCGTCAACTCCCCTCTGCCCTGTGCGTGCCCACAGAGAGGGCCTCCTCAGGGTGCCTCCAGTCAGGGAATGTCGACTGGTGGCCCCCAGGGGGAGGGCCTTCTCTGTGGGCGCTCCGGCGCTATGGAACTAACTGCCGGTTGAGCTCCGGATGGCACCAGACCTTCGCTCCTTCCAGCGCGGTCTGAAGACCCACTTATTTGAATTATCTGGTCTGGCCTGATGGGGAACGTTAGGGTTTTTTAATGGGTCTTTTATTGCTATTGTAATTTTTAATTGGGCATTTGTTTAATTCCTTTTTAACTTTTGTATTGTTATTTATATATGCCCTGTTAACCGCCCTGAGTCCTTCGGGAGAAGGGCGGTATACAAATTTAATAAAAGTAAAGTAAAGTAAAGCTCCGAAGTCATGTCTGACCCATCATGACCCCATGGACAACGTTCCTCCAGGCTTTCCTGTCCTCTACCATCTTCTGGAGTCCATTTAAACTCACGCCTACTGCTTCAGTGACTCCATCCAGCCACCTCATTTTCTGTCGTCCCTTCTTCTCTTGCCCTCAACCTTTCCCAGCATTAGGCTCTTCTCCAGTGAGTCCTTTTTTCTCATTAGGTGGCCGAAGTATTTGAGTTTCAACTTCAGGATCTGGCCTTCTAAAGAGCACTCAGGGTTGATCTCCTCTAGGACTGACCGGTTTGATTGCCTTGGCAGTCCAAGGGACTTGCAGGAGTCTTCTCCAGCACCATAGTTCAAAGGCCTCAATTCTTTGGTGCTCAGCCTTTCTTATAGTCCAACTTTCACAGCCATACATTGCAACTGGGAAGACCATAGCCTTGACTATATGCACTTTTGTTGGCAGGATGATGTCTCTGCTTTTTAGTGTGCTGTCTAGATTTGCCATGGCTTTCCTCCCAAGGAGCAAGCATCTTTTAATTTCTTGGCTGCAGTTCCCATCTGCGGTGATCTTGGAGCCCAGAAAAACAAAATCTGTCACTACCTCCATTTCTTTCCCATCTATTTGCCAGGAATTGAGAGGGCCAGATGCCATGATCTTGGTTTTCTTAATGTTAAGTTTCAACCCAATTTTTGCACTCTCCTTCTTCACCTGCAGCAAGAGGCTCTTTAGTTCCTCTTCACTTTCTGCCATTAGTGTGGTATCATATGCATATCTTAGGTTGTTGATATTTCTCCCGCAATCTTAATTCTAACTTTTGATTTATCTAGCCCTGCCTTTCTCATTATGTGCTCTGCATATAAGTTAAATAGGCAGGGTGACAGTATACAGCCTTGCCGGACTCCTTTCCCATCCAGAACAATTAGGTGCCCCCAGTCTTAAGATCTTCTTTGCAAAAGAGATAGCAGAGCCAACGTAATGATAGTGATAAAAATTAACTATACTTAATAGCCAGAAATAATGCTAAGTTATAGTAGAGTCCAATAGTAGCTTTCACTCAGACAAGTGCACGTGCGCGCGCACACACACACACACATACACACACACACACACACACACACACACACACTTCCTTTTGACATCTATAAGGCAAAAGCAAGAAAGACATTGTCTCTGACTGAGATTCCTAATACAGCTGAAATCAGCTATCACCAAAGTAATCAATACCTCAGGCCATATGCAGCAGGTATGTATTTGATATTCATTGTCAATGAAATAGCTATAGAAGTACTGGCACAGGAAAGTGGTTCTAACATTCAGTTTTCACTGACATGATCTGAAACATCAACCCTAATAAAATAAAGCCAAATAATCACATTCTGCTGATATGAGCCTGAGAGATAAAAATGGGCATATCTGCTAAAATATGACCTTTTCTTTTAAACAAAGAAAATCTTCAAAACTGCAGTTCTTCTAATGTCTCTCTAGTTTATCTAGATACATATTGCTATTTACAAGAATGTCAAAATACCAGAAAAAGCAAAGAATAGGTACTAGGTCCTTAATCAATGCAAAAAACTTGAAGGAAAACATCACAAACAGATGGCAATTTAGCTTTTACTTTAATTCACTTGGTGGAAGTTAATCTCCTGTCTGGGTGATTAGTTCTAGACTTGAACTGCTCATCCAGTTCTTTTTTCTAATAGTTGAGTATCTGAAAAGTGCTTTTTCAAAAGGCAACTGGACTTTCACATCTTGAAGATGTTTTGCTATTCATCCAAGAAGCATCTTCAGTTCTGAATTAATAATATTATTATTGCTATTTAATTTAATTTAATTTATTAATATTTCTATACCGCCCTTCTCCCGAAGGACTCAGGGCGGTGTACAGGGCAAGAATAAAAACACAGAGTTACAAAAGTTAAAAAGTAATTAAATACATGCCCACTAAAAAAACAATTAATACATAGTAAAAACCCCAATAAAATGACAGTAAAAACCCCACCAATCCCCCTCAGGCCAGGCCGGCTTGTTCGAACAAGTATGTTTTTAGATCGCGGCGAAAGGAGCGAAGATCGGGCGCCGTCCGGAGCTCAACCGGTAACTGGTTCCATAGTTCCGGGGCGCCCACAGAGAAGGATCTCCCCCTGGGGGCCACCAATCGACATTCCTTGATTGGTGGCACCCTGAGGAGGCCCTCTCTGTGGGAACGCACAGGGCGCAGGGAAGTTGATGCCGGCAGCAGGTGTTCCCTAAGGTACTCCGGCCCCCTGCCATGTAGGGCTTTAAACACCATTACTAGTACCTTGAATCTCTAAGCTATTATGGTTTGTAACACATAGTCATCCAGTTTTTCAGACGGGATTTGGCATTTTTATCCACTTAAGAAGTCCTTCCCAAGGACCTTAGGTAATTACTAAATTCATAGTTCTCTGAATGGTCAAAATTATTTTGAATTTTATTTCTGTCTTCTGGGTTATTAAGTCACATTATATTTTTTTGTAATCGTCATGTAACAACATACTTTGTAAAGAGACTATCAGGAATTTTCATAAAGTAAAAGATCATCTCAAAAATATGGATCTCTCTTATTAATTTTATGTAAACAATAAACACATCTCTATTATTTTACTTTTATTCTCCACAATTAATATGTGGCAGCTTCTAATATAACATTGATCAGAAATTCTAACCTTTCTCAATAGGATCTATGCTCACTTTCCAAGTATTATAGACAGAATTATTTCCAAACCTACATGGTAATGTAAGGGATAAAACATGGAACTTTTATATGTAAGTCATGTGTTCTACCAAATAGGTACTGGGCTTGTGCAAGATAAATTTGAAGCAGCTCAACAGAGAGATTTGTACTGCAAAGATGATCTGATTCTCTTTATCAAAACAAACAGACATGATATGCTTCAACAAAGCATTTTATTGCCTGGCAAAGTCTTCTACTTGTCACTTAAAAAGGCAGAATATGGTGCTTCTGTGTGTATATACTGCAGAGAAGCCTCTTCTAGATTTAACAAGTGCTGTTGAATAAAGCCTGAGTCTTTAGAGATTAGCATTTATAGATGAAATCCAGTAGTGACCAGTGATTTTAAGATGGGACAAATCTTATTTCCTGTTTCAGCCTAACACACACACACACACACACACACACACACACACACACACACACACACACACACACATATATATATATATATATATATATATATATATATATATATATATATATGTTTAAATGTTTACTTTATTAAATACATTCTTAAAATTTCTTAATTACTAATCATCTCCAGTGTCTTTGAAAACAGAAAGTTATGTGTTCACAGTTAACAGGTTCATAATCAATAAGGAAGACTGCTCTCTCTCCTTATAGATCATACTCCAACAAAACTGAATAAACCTTTAGGTTGATGCAAGTCTGTAATATGAGGAAGAATTTTCCTTGCATTGAAAGCAGTTGCATAAAAAATTAAATCTATTGTGGGGTAGTGTCTAATTTTTCTTGGGCTAGCTTGCTCCTTCTTTAAGGTGAGGTCACAGCTTCTCTAGGGAAACTTTGACTTCATTGTGCATGGAATTGCTTATCAGTTTTCTGCACTTTAAAAAATGTACAGATACAGTATTTATAACTATATTATAAAAACAACCTTTTAACATCTGTATTTATATTTTCATAGGAATATGATTACCGTGGGGATATAGAATTCTGTTTACTAAAAGCAGGAGAGGATCAAATTATGGCAGTAAAAATTTGTAGAGTAGTGTTATTCCTACCCACATTATCTTTGTATTGGGACAGGGAATACATTAAAACATGAGCAATGATTTCAAATTTGTTGCATGGATCATATGCAGTGGTGGGATTCAAATATGTGAACAATTGGTTCTCTGCGTGGCTGCCACTTCTGGAAGTCCATTCTGGACCTCGGTAACAAAAAATTAGCTACCGGTTTTTCTGGACTGGTGCAAACTGACTGAATCCCACCATTGATCATATGTAATATTTTTGAGGGCCATTTGGTTGTGGGTAATATAAAAGAATATTCATAGTTGTGCAACTGTTTTCAGAATGAAAGCAATATTTAGCCTTTGAGCATTATACAGTAGCCATATCCAAAAAAGTTGGATGAAGTTAAAATAACAAAATGCAGAATTTTGTTCCAACAAAAAATAAAGTATTTTTATAAATTTAATTTTAAATACCTGAGTACAGTAGTTTCATATATATTTAATAGTTATATAGTTCTTTCACAATTATGAAAAAGCTTGGGAAAGTATTAAAATAGCAACATCCTTTGTAGCAGATTCTACACTAAAAAATATCTCTGAGTACTTGACAGTCTGCTTGCAAGTGTGATTTTTAAAAGCTTCTTATCCTGTTTACACTGATAAAAAAATGGAAATTTGTCCAGCTACAATACTTGTTGCTCGAATAAGAAAAGCCAAAACAATGTTGCAGAAAGAATTTTGGACATCATGCAGCTCGACCTACGTATAGCTCAAAATGGCAGAAAATGAAAGGTTAGGTGCTTTCTCGAGACCCAATTAATCTTAAATGTTTTAATTGATCTCCAGATCTATATACTGCAAAAATTCTCATTTATGTGACCTTAAGTGATGTGTTGTAAGTGATGTGTTGTTAAACAAAATAAGCTAAATTACAGAACTTATCCAAAATCTGAGACCCATGATTTCTGAGGAAATTATATTTCCAAATATCATTTGGAAGTTGTGCTTCAGTTCTACTGGCTACTGCTGCAGTCATGGGGATGCTGGCAGAAAATCAAAAGTCACCCCTGCTCCCATTGTTTTATTTCTCCACAGTGATCATTCTGTTAACAACAAAATATCTCTGAAGCTTTGACCCAATGCAGAATGGATTGTCTAGTAGTTAGTTATAATAGGTAATAAATATGTTGTACCAGACCCTTTTTTCAGAATAATATGGAATTTATTATATGAGGAACATGAAAACAACACTAATAAAGAGTAGACAGAGCTAAATCAATAGTCCTGCTACTCCCAGATTGTATATCTGGTGCAAAAAAATTCCTGCCAAATGATGTTGTACCACCTATTTACAACTCTGATCTTGTCTTGTTGACCAGGCACAACTTTCTCTGTGCACAGAGTCTTCTTGCTGACTACACACAGCCTTCTCTGCAGATACTGTAATTTTGATCTCTGCACAGCTAAACAGTTGTGAACTGTGACTGTAAACTGTAAACCTGAAACTGGTTCTTGAGTTATTTATGCAGAATTTGATGGAATTCAAATAGACAGCCTAAAGCAGGGATGTAAAACTGCAGGCCCGCGGGCCAGATGCATCACACCAAAACCGCACCCACCCCATTGCCAGCAATAGGAAAAATGTCACAATACGTCATGACACAACATGTGGCATCACAAGTTTGACACCTGTGACCTAAAGAATCCTTTTCAAGCATGAATTTTGTTAATGACAGAAAAAGAGCTGGAAGTTCATATATGGATAACCAATTACAGTGTTATGGGATCAATGAAAGAAACAAGAGAAGCAATAAAGAAAGAGCCCAGATTGAGACAGTTATAGCTATCCTTATCTCAGCAGAGACACAGCAACAAAAAAGAAGAGGAACAGGATAGTGGATTTCAAAATAATAATTCATCAATCTTCTTACCTATAAACAGTAAAGAATAATAAAAAATCAGGGAAACAGCGTAATAAAGAGTAACCTAATTTATTTATTTATTAAACACACACACACACACCTCCACCCATGTCACAAAACATGACTCTTAATGCAGATTAATGCTTCCCGTGCTTCCATTTGGACTTGGAAAGAATTACCTGCCCAGTGTAGAAGAAAGTATTTTATTGGCACTCAAGCCCTCAGCCATTTCATACATGCATATGAAAATGAAAATTTCTGGGCAGCTTTCAGATTATTCCAAATTGAGCTTTTAAGGATGTTTATATACACCCTCTAATAAAAGTGGGGGGGAGAGAGACTGCAGTTACTAAATGTAGAAAAGTTGGAGAAAGTCAAGGTCCTACCCCAGAACTTGGAATCTTTGGGGCCTAAACAAAGAGGAACCATCTCTGACTCACTTCTATCATGACCAAGTCTTTGATCTTGGCTACTGTTGAACAAGGAGGTGGCACCACTTGTGCTTTTTCCTGATTGGAAAATTCTTCAGATAGTTTTTCATGCCCTAATCACCACATGACTCAATTATTGCAATGCTATTCAGAAATCTCAACTATTCCAGAATGTAACCCACATACAGTTACACTATGGGCATGCCTCAGAATCCCAAGTAACACCTCTGTTCAAACAACTACACCAATTGCTACTTTTGCTTTCAGGTGTGATTCAAGGTGCTTTACATAACTTAGGGTCAGGTTACTTGAAGAACCAACTATTTCCTGCCTATTTGAGCTGGCAGGGTTGGGATATTCTAACTTCCCTTGATTAAACAATAACAGTATATAGGAAGTGTTGTGTTCTGGGTACTGAAGAGCAGGAAAGATGCCAGGCAGATGAGTACAGAAGAACCATTGCTTTATTGTAACTAAGACTGTGTTGTACTGGGGCTTTTGGGTAACGTTGCACAATATATATAGTCCACATGCTCTGAACAACCAATCAGATTGAACCCATTATTCCCACCATGTTAACTGCTGCCAGGACTGGAGACGTCCTGTCTGGGTTGCTGGAGAACCAATAGTTCTTCAGCAGCACACGCTCAGTACAAAACAGGAAGCATGCCTTTTTTTTATCACAGTGCCTGCTTTTTGGAATGAAGTGCCCCTGAGATCCAGACAACTCACACTCTGTTGGTGTTCCAAAGAATTATAAAGACTTAGGCTTAGGCTAGGGCAGACATGTCAAACACAAGGCCCGGGGGCCAGATCCGGCCCGCAAAGTGGTTTCATGTGGCCCGCGAAGCCATCCTGGAAACAGTGAGGGAACGGCCCCCACTGCCTTGGCCCTGGCCCAGAGACCCTCCTTCTGCCAGAGACCCTCAGATCTGTCCCACTCCTGCCCAGGCCCCCATAGGCACCCTTGATGCGAATGATGTAGAGCTGGCCACGCCCACCCAGTAGGCCATACACACTCTAGCCACACCCACCCAGTAGGCCACGCCCACCCTGGCCCCCTGAGGGCGACCGCAATGCTGATGCGGCCCTCAATGAAATTGAGTTTGACACCCCTGATTTAAAGGCTCAGGAACCCTTTGCAGGTGTTATGGTTTAATTAGCTGATTAGAGTGGGACACTTTGAGCCTAGAATATTGCACCTTTTCACAATATTCTAATTTTCTGAGATTGTGAATTTGGGGTTTTCATGAGCTGTATGCCATAATCATCACAGTTATGACAAATCACGGCTTGAACTATCTTGCTTTGCATGTAATTATTCTATCTCATATATTAGTTTCCCCGTTTAAGTTGCATTACTGAAATAAATGAACTTTTGCATGATATTCTAATTTTTCGAGTTTCACCTGTAGTGAGGAAAATAATAATAAGAAGGTGTTGAACATGTTCGCTACCTTGAGGTTATTTGTAAAATTAATATAGGTGGGATACAAATAAGTAAATAATAAAATTAGTTTCGTAAGCCAACCAACCAACCAAACAAACAAACAATAATAAAATTAGTTTAATAATTTAGTTGTTGTGTAGCCTTTGTTGTGTAGATTTACTCTTCCAAGTTTTTGGACTTATGCTGGAGGCCATCTTTAGGGAAGTTCTTTCTACTGAAATATGTGCTTTGGGATATTCTGTGAATCATATTTATATAATGCAAATTCCTATCGGTTGATGGGTGTGTTGATGGCTGGTGATTAATTGTTGTATATTACAGTTATATTTGCCTTTATCCTTTTTCTTTTCCATATCTTTGGACTATGATTGAATTACATTAACATTACTCATTTAATATTAGCATTATAATTTCTTACTTTTGTTATACCTTATGGTATACATAATCTGCTACTTTTAACGTTTTTGATTACAGCTTCATAACAGCTTTTACAATCTTAGTATTACTAGCAATTACTATACCTATAGGTCAATATTAGTATTATTAGTTTACAGTTTTTTGTTAGCAAAACATGTAATACTGATACCAATCTGTTGCTTTATAATTAAATTCCAGTGTCTATCATTCCATTTAGGATTTTCCTATGTCATGAAATCTATTAGAAGACCATCCTAGACTCTTGATGCTATTATTAGTCTACTTTTATGTCATTTATTTTCTGCCTCTTTGTTTTGTTGTTCATACTGTACCATTATTTTAGTCTTTATATAGTTTTAATATCTTTTTTTCTTTTTCTTTTTTATAGTTGTAATTTTATACATTTTGTACTGATCTATGATCAAAATAAAGATTGAATAATTCATTTGATGCCACATAAATTGTACAGTTCTGCATAAATACCAGCTATCATCAGAAGTTGTGAAAATATTTTTTTAAAAAAGCATTGGGAGAGACAAGTTGGCTTTATTCACAGTTACAAACATGTGATAATGTTTGGACTGATCTTGTGAGACAGGAGGAAGATCTATGGTCAGACCTGATATCAAGCAATTCAGATTGCAGATGGGGGAAATAGAAAGGATCCTCTCTAGTTTTCCAAAAACCAAAAAGGCAAAAGGCAAGAAATCCTTTCAGTTTTGCAAGATTCTCAGTGTAGCTTTACAGTGAAGGCAGTGCACATTCCTGGTTGTACTTATTATCTGGTCTATCTCAAAGTCTAGCAAGATTTTTCCATGTAAACAGATTATAAATAATCTTTATATGCCTATTCTCTACACACAAGCGGATTCTCAAATTACTGTATTTTTAAATCCAATTCTGGACTGTGCATTAAGTGTCCTTACCACGTGTCTACCTATGCATTTTAAGTTTTTTTTAAAAAAGATTTAAATAATTTTCAAACTCAACTCATAATTTCACTTGAATTAAACCAATTTCCATCTGCCTGCATTTTATTACATTACCTCTTCTGCAAAATAACAACATGACCTCCATCAGATTTCTTTAATTTTAATTTACAACACCAGTGTAGTAAATTGTAGATCACTGCCTTTTTCAGTTTTTTATTCTTCTTTCTTTACTGACTTAATTTACTGATTTAAATTAGATCCAATGACTAAATAAAGTAATAAAATATCATCAAAGCACTCAAACATAATTTGTATTGATAATGAATAATAAAATTTTATTTCCTTAAATTTTTAGCAGAAGCTTAATCCCATGTCTCTGAAAAAAAAATAGGATGACATAAATTTGGGGGCAATTATTAATAATCTAAAAAAACCCCTGAACTCTCAATCCACTCTCAGTTCTATTAGTTCACAATCACTATCCTGTATTGATGGAGAAGGATAGATGCTAAGATACTACAGTATTTGTTTTATTATTATTTTTTATTCAATACAAGTAGTCCTCAGCTTATGACCACAACTGGGCCCAAAAGATTCTGATCTATAAGATACAATTTCCTTCCAGACATTGTGTTCATTGCAATGTCTGCAGAAACACCATGGGCTTTTTCTATATATTCCACTAATCAGATCAGATTCATTGATAATTTATTTTTCTAAATGTATATAAGAAGCTATCACTCAAGGGGCAAATACATTTCACAACTTTTTTTATGAATATACTTAATTTTTTAAAACTGAGATTATTTTCTTGTGAGATTTGTTTTAAAAAGGCTTGCCCTTACTAAAATTTTATAATTAAATGGACGTCCTATCATTCAAATTACATTTCATGGAGGAGGGAGGATTAAACTTTCCATAAAAAGTCCAACCAGATGAATTAGGCCCTTTCTTGCTGAAAAAAGGGAAGTTATAAAGTCATCTTTCTTCCTTCCTTTTCAAAGGAACTAGCTGCCTTTGAAGTAGTCTGTGAATTCTCTATCAGGTAGAATGCCATGTTATTGTCCATCTAAATTCTCCACATATTTTTTTTTCCAAAGGCTTGCCTATTATACTCTTTCAATGATGTGAGGAAGGTGGCTTTGATCTCTGTCACCAGAAAGTTTTATTATAAGCTCAGTGAAAGTCACACTAAGTAATATTTTCCCAATTCTTAGCAATATAAACATTTATGAAATAAAAAAATGCAGTTCAATGCATTTACACTTTGCAAAATCTCAATATGTGTTGATTTATTTTGACAAAGAAGGATTAAGGGTTGAGAGATAACATATAAAGGGGAATTTTATTTTATTTTGTTCATTCGATTTAGATATTTCATGGATCATAATGTAACAATAAAATACAGTATGAATAACCAGGAACAAAATCAAAGAACAAGACTAAGATACAAAAATAAAGAACAACAAGAAGATGGTGGTCCAGCAACAACACAGACAGAACATACCCCCAAAAGTCTCCCTTCACTCTAATCCCAAGCCTAGGAGAAGCATCAAAAGTCCTTAAAACCTTTCAGATTTGTATCAGAAAGAGAACTACACAAATTTCAGAGAGGACCTAATTCCAGAGGTTTGGTATCATGAAGAAAAAGCATGCTTCCTGGGTCCTGAAAGTTGACACTGTCTAGCGATGAAAATCTAGAGCTTGTACCAGAAAGATATCCCAAGAGATAGGCAGTATCATAAATAACCAGATCCCATACCATGTTGGGATTATAGGTCATAACCAGTGCTCTGAATCACAACTGGAAACATTTTATAGCATTTTATGATAAAAGTGGCTGTAGTCTTGATGTAATAAAACTGTCAATGTTAAGGAACGATAGCCTAGCAGAAACAGAGGTAATATAATCCTAGGAATCATGAGTTAAATATAATATATTCATTAAAAAACATAAATTAGGAGGCTTAGAAGACTAAGAGGACTAGAAAGAATTGCTTTTCCAAAGTTGGAAAACAAGTAGAGTGAAGAGGATAGCCTTATATCTCAAATTTTCATATTTTTATTTAGAGAGTTTGTGTAATTCTTATACTGTATCTTCAAATTTAAATGATCAAAAAAGTTTTACTTTTTAAAATTTCAAAATTGTAACATACTAAGATGGTATCTTTTAGTCATAATATTTTAAATACATTTTCCGTTACAATATTTCATTCCTGCCATCTTAAAAATAAGAGTTTTGCCAATTTAATTAAGTTAAATTTTGTCGGAAACTTCAATAAGATCATCCTGCTGAGCAAGAAATGGCAGTCAACTGGCAGCTTGATGCAATTTTATATTCTTTCCTACATAGAAGGTAATGTAGCTTGCCAGTTGTCTGGGAAATGTCTAAACATACAAAAGGATTTCCCCCCAATATTAATGAGAAATAGATCAAATGTTTTTAGAAAATCTTAAAAACCAAATGTCAAGCACATATTTATCTTCAACCTCAATAAATGAAGTGTACAAGGCAGGGAGCATTGTATGTAAGGAATTACTACACTTCCATAAAAATACGCCATACTAGGGATGAATACTTTCTTCTTAAAAGTATTAGAGGAAATATTAGAGGAAAAAGAAATGACTTTGCTACAAGTGTGTATTACAGGCCATCCAAATAACCAGAGAAAACAGATGAACTCTTTGCTTATCAGTTAGCTCAGATGTGCAGGAAAAACACCACTCTGGTAATGAGGGACCTTAATTATGCTGACATCAACTGGGAAACAAACTCTGTGAGAAGCAGAAGATCAATGGGTTCCTGACCTGCCTAGCTGACTACACAAAAGGTAGCAGAGGAACAAGAGAGACAGCTATATCCCCCTAACTAATGGGGACAAAATAGTTGAAGGAGTAAAAGTTATAGAAATTTGGGGTAAACCAACCAGGTCATACCTGAATTCAATATAATGCAACTACAGGTAACTGAACCCAGTCAGACTAGTGTTTTAAACTTTAAGAGAACTGATTTCAATAAGCTAAGAGATATTAGGAAGCATTCCAAGGATAGAAGTCCTAAAAGGAAAAACAGCACAAAATGCTTGGGTAACCCTGCACAGGGGAACTATGAGAGGACTGAAAAAGAATGGATGTGGTGTCATTCTGCTAAAATGGATCCAGAAAATTATAAACCAATCATCAGTACCTGGGAATATAATGTAAAAAATAAGTGAAAATTTGTGAGCACTTAGAAATGAACAAAGTGATTACTAGAAGCCAGAATGCGTTTGTTAAAAACAGATTATACCAGACAATCTTATATCTTTCTTTAATAAAATGACTAATTAATGGACTAGAGAAATGCTGTAGACATAGTATACTTGGATTTCAGTAAAGCATTTGATGAAATAGACCATGTCCTACTTGATGAGATAGAAAAATATGTAATACATACCACCAACTGGATTCACAAACCACACCCTGAGTGTAACTACATTTACATTGAGAGAAACATGCAATGAGGTACTTCCAAATTCTGTCTTGGGCCCACTACTATTCAATATCTTCATAAATGATATAGATGAGGGGATAGAAGGGGAACTCACCAAATTTGCAGATGACACCAAGCTGGGGAGAATTGCTAATACTTTGGAAGATAGACTCAAGATTCAGAAGGATTTTACCAGACCTAAGTATTGGGCCCTATCCAACAAGATGCTGTTCAACAGTGAGAAAAGTAAGGTCCGGCACTTAGGCAGAAAAATCCAAAGGCATGGGTAGAGAATAGGTGGCACCCTGGCTCAACAGTAATAACTGTGTGAGAGATCTTGGTGTCCTAGTGGATCACCACTTACATCTGAGCCAACAATGTGCTGCAGCCCCCCAAAAGGTCAATGCAGTCCTTAGCTACATTAACAGAAGGATAGCATTAGGTTCATGACAAGTGATAATACCACTTTATACTGCACTAGCAAGACCATATTGGAGCGCTACATACAGTTCTGGGCACCACAATACAAAAAATACTAAGATCCTAGAAAGAGTGTAATATGTATTCATCTGTTAATTGTATTAAGTGTTCACATGTTAATGACATTATTTGTTAGTTATGTTACATCAAGTTTGAAATGGTTTTAGAATGCTTCGTGAGGTAAATCTCCATTGACAGTTCAGCACGCTGCAATTTGACAGCTGTCAAATTGCTGGCAGCTAATACGCAGGCGCAACGTTGACAGCTCCACACGCGGACCCGAGCTGTCAGAAACCAACGCAGACGATTGGCCCACCCGACGAGCGGGAAAGCAGCGGGTCCAGGGATTGGCAGAACCAACGAACAGCGGGCTATATAAGGGAGCTGTAACCCCACTGCCTTGCCTTGGTGTACCTCAATAAACCTAAAAGCTGAACCTGCTGTCTCCGCGTAATCCTTGTCCCACGCATCTACCACTGGCGACGAGGGTGGGATACGGCTTGCTAAGCTGAAGTCACTGAGCTTAGGAAGGTTTCCTTCTGGAGGCTCTGAGCTAGTCACGGGAAGTTGTAACTTCCACTTCAAGCAAGCCGAAGGATAACTGAGACAGCATGGCAGCTTTCGGCCAGATACGCGAGTTTGACACTCGATTTCCCGAGCGTTGGGAATCACACCTTGGCCAAGTTGAAGGCTACCTGCTGGTTAGCAAGATAACCGACGACCGGGCTAAGGCAGCAGCACTCTTGTACCTCAGCGGAACCGCGGTATACGACGTGGCCGTCGGTCTATGCAGCCCAGAGCCGGTCGCGCAGGTGACCTACGCTGAGCTAACTGAAAAGCTCAGCAAGCACTACATGCCAACCCATTCCGAAATCTACTGGAGGGTCCAGTTCGCGAGGCGTCGCCAAAGACCCGGGGAAACGGCAGCAGACTTTGTAGCTGGAGTGAGACAGGCCACCAGATGGTGTCACTTTCCGGACCTGGAGGACCGGATAAGGGACCAACTGGTCATCGGCCTCCGAGACGAGCACCTCCAGAGGAAAATAATGGCGAAACCGTCCCTGAATCTAGCTGAAGTCACTAGGGAGATTCAGGCGTACGAAAACACCCACTCCGAAGACTTCGCCAAGGCCGAAAATAACCAAACCGGGGCCGTGAATCAAGGGGAAACAGTCCCCAGAGACCAAGGGGAAATAGAAGATCTCACCGACGTGGACGCCATCCACCGTCGATTCGAAAAGCTCCAAAGTCGAAAAGCCGACAACAGGGAAGGGGCAAGACCCAAGAACATCAACCGAGAGCCCTGAGTCACTTGTGCCAGCTGCGGAGGAAACCACATCAGATCCTCCTGCAGATTTAGGAACGCCCGGTGCCACAACTGTGGAAAATCAGGGCACATCAAAACAGCATGCAGAAGCCGCAACCGTGGGGAGCTACACGAAGTTGAAGCAACGTCCCCAGGTATGACATCCCGGACCAGGCAAAAAATCAGGCCCCCCAGCCACCTAGTACAGGCTATTAACAAAACGGTAGGAGGGGGGGCAGCCACAAGTTAACCCCTAAAGTAAAAATTAAAGCCAAACTACAAGGGGTACCTTGTGAACTAGAGGTAGACTCCGGCTCAGCAGTCACCCTCATTTCAGGGCAAACCTTCAAGGAAATTTGTCACAAAAACAGGAGGCAAATTCCTTTAAAACCTCCCCAGGTGACCCTAGCGGATTACCAGAAGTCCCCAATACCCCTGAAGGGTCAAGCAAAAATTCTAGTGGAATTTAAAAAATTCCGAGGACCCCTCAACGTCCTAGTGACCCAAGAGAACAGATCTAACCTAATCGGCCTAGACTGGTTCAGGGCACTTGGCATACAACTAACAGGCACCAACAGGGTACAGGCCGCAAGCCTCGAAGACGTCTGCAAACAATTTGCAGACGTCTTTGACGGTTCCCTAGGAACTTACACAGGGCCCCCCATCACCCTTAATCTAAGACCAGAAGTACCTCCCATAAGAATGCGAGCCCGAAGGGTCCCGTTCGCCCTCAAACAAAAAATTGAGGACGAGCTGGACCGCCTCGTCAAAATAGGAGTCCTAGAACCCACCGACGGTGGGACCTTGGAAACCCCTATAGTAACCCCTATAAAACCTAACGGCCAAATTAGATTATGTGCCGATTATAAAGCTACTCTAAACCGGGCACTAAACGCACATGCTTACCCGGTCCCTGCGGTGAAAGACGTCCTGTCTTCGATCAGGTCCGGTGCCATCTTTGCCAAACTTGATTTGGCGCAAGCGTATTTGCAGCTTCCAGTAACTCCTGAAACCGCAGATGCGCAAACGATTGTAACTCACCGCAGGGCTTTTAAAGTCAAACGCTTACAATTTGGCATTTCAGCAGCCCCAGGAATCTTCCAAGAAGTAATGGAAAAAACTTTAAAAGGGATTCCTGGGGTATGCCCCTATTTTGACGATGTCCTAATCGCCGGCGAAAACAAAGAAAATTTAGCGGACCGCCTGTCAGCTGTTCTGACAAGATTCAGAACAGCAGGTCTTAAACTTCACAAACAGAAATGCCAAATAGGGGTCCCCTCAACAGAATTTTTAGGCTACAAAATAGATGCCCACGGGGTCCACCCCACCGACGCCAAAATCAAAGCTATCAAAGCTGCCCCAACACCTAAAAATAAGCAAGAGTTACAAGCGTTCTTAGGACTCTTGAACTTTTATCATGCATTTTTACCACATAAGGCTACTCTAGCCGAACCATTGCACCGCCTCTTAGATAAGAGACGCCCCTGGCTATGGACATCGGAACACGATGCCAGTTTTAACAAACTCAAAAACGCTCTGTGCCACAGTTCTACAGTTACATTATTCAGGGAAGACCTTCCCCTCTGCATCGCCTGCGATGCATCTCCATACGGTATTGGGGCGGTATTAAGTCATCTCTTAGACTCAGGGGAACAAAAACCTATAGCATTCTATTCTAGGACCCTGACAAAGGCAGAAAGAAATTATGCCCAAATTGACAGGGAGGCGCTAGCCATCGTTGCGGGGGTCAAGAAGTTCCACGATTACCTATACGGTAGAACGTTTACCATATACACCGACCACAAGCCCCTTCTGGGCATTTTCACGTGGAACAAACTAACCCCGCAAATACTTTCACCTAGAATACTACGTTGGTCAACCTTCTTGTCAGCTTATTCATTCCAATTAATCCATAAACCAGGAAAAGAATTAGGACACGCTGACGGGCTCAGCAGACTTCCCCTGCCTGAATCAGACCCAGACCCAGCTCCAGCTGGGCGTATACTGGCAATCACAGAACTTCCAGATACCCCCCTGACAGCTAAGGACATTTCCTCGGCTACAGCCACTGACAGAATATGCAGCCGAATATATTAATGGGTCTCCGCAGGATGGCCAACCTCGTGCCCGGGGGAGGAATTTAAACCATATTATGCTAGACGACACGAGCTTTCAGCACACCTAGGGTGCCTTCTATGGGGAAACAGGGTGGTAGTTCCCCAAAAGCACAGAGAAAAGACCTTAATAACACTTCATGAGGGCCACCCCAGGATTGTAAAAATGAAAGCCCTAGCAAGAAGCTATGTATGGTGGCCGGACATAGATAGCAACATAGAAAATTATGTCACGGGCTGCTACCCTTGCCAATTGACAAGATCAGCCCCACCTCAAAACACTCCACACAGATGGGAGGCAACAAAGAACCCTTGGTCCAGGGTCCATCTGGACTTCGCCGGACCATTCCAGGGGCAAACATTCCTAATAGCAGTAGATAGTTTTTCTAAATGGCTTGAAATTGCCCCAGTCGACAGCACCACCACTACCAACACAATCCAGGCTTTACGGGGTTTTTTTGCTACACACGGCCTCCCTGACACCCTTGTTACTGACAACGGACCCCAATTTACATCTCGCGAATTTCAGATATTCATGAGGGGCAACTCTATTAAACACGTCACATCAGCTCCCTTCCACCCCTCCTCCAACGGGATGGCTGAAGTCATGGTAAGGTCCACCAAAGAGGCCCTCAGAAAAATTGTACAAGGCAACTGGCATCGCAGACTCTCCCAATATCTTCTCGCTCAGCACACCACACCATGCACCACCACCGGAAAATCACCGGCGGAACTACGATGGGGACGAAGACTGATCACCCGATTGGATAGAATGCACCCAGACAGAGGCAACATTGAAAGCGAACAACCCCTTCCATCTAGAACTTTTTCCATTGGCCAAACCGTATGGGCCCGTAACTATGCATCAGGACCAAAATGGCTGCAAGGCACCATAATCGACCAAACAAGACCACTCTCATACATTATACAGACTCAATCCAATGAACACATCCGCAGACACTTAGATCAGTTACGGAACCGACAACCCCAAAACATTCAGCCACCAACCCCGCCCTGCACATCACCCCCACAAATAGCAACCGGAACCCGTCAAATCCCCACATTCCACCAACCAGCACCGGGGGAAGGGGAAGAAGAGAACGATGGAACTCCAAGACGCTCCAGCCGAAGGAGACAACCACCAACATATTTGCGAGACTATGAATGGCGGGGCAACACACAGCAACAGAGGGAGAGGAATTGCACCAGTTCGGGGGAGGGGTAAGGGGTGATATGTATTCATCTGTTAATTGTATTAAGTGTTCACATGTTAATGACATTATTTGTTAGTTATGTTACATCAAGTTTGAAATGGTTTTAGAACGCTTCGTGAGGTAAATCTCCATTGACAGTTCAGCACGCGGCAATTTGACAGCTGTCAAATTGCCGGCAGCTAATATGCAGGTGCAACGTTGACAGCTCCACACGCGGACCCGAGCTGTCAGAAACCAACGCAGACGATTGGCCCATCCGACGAGCGGGAAAGCAGCGGGTCCAGGGATTGGCGGAACCAACGAACAGCGGGCTATATAAGGGAGCTGTAACCCCACTGCCTTGCCTTGGTGTATGTACCTCAATAAACCTAGAAGCTGAACCTGCTGTCTTAGGTTCATGACAAGTGATAATACCACTTTATACTGCACTAGCAAGACCATATTGGAGCGCTACATACAGTTCTGGGCACCACAATACAAAAATTACTAAGATCCTAGAAAGAGTGCAAAGAAAAGCAACCAAGATGATAAAGGATCTGGAGGCTAAATCATATGATGAATGGTTATGGGAGCTAGATAAGTCTAGCCAATCAAAGAGAAACATTAGGGGGAACATGATAATTGTGTTCCAGGACCTGAAGAGCTGTCATAGAGAAGAAAGGATTGAATTATTATCCAAAGCACCAAAGGCCAGGACAAGAAGTAATGAGTGGAACCTTGTTAAAGAGGGACCCAATCTAAAAGGAAAAAATTTCTGACAGTGAGAACAATTAATTAATGGAATAGCTTGCCTCCCAGAGCTGTGGGTGGTTCATTACAAGAGATTGTGAAAAATATTCTGGGCAACCATTTAAATGGGATGGCATAAGATCTCCTACCTTGAGCAAAGGTTTGGATTAGAAGACCTCTGAGGTCCCTTACAGCCTGTGATTCTATATTCTATATTCTAACAGAAACATGGACACATGGACATATAGGGAATTATTTAATGGCTGATTTCACACCAAGCACTTCACAAAAAGACACAATGTGGAGGGGAAAACCAAGTATTAAGATATCCCTCAAAAGAAGATTGCTAAAAGACAGAAGTGTGAAATTTTTACTTGAAAGAAATTACTTAAAAAGATAACATGCTTCATATTGAAAAAAAATCTGAGGGGTTCATTGCAATAGATCTGTTTGCCATTCCAAATGATCAGCAGATGCCTACTTTTAGTGTGAACAACAATAAAGCATTTGTCACAGATTATGGCTGCCACCCAGATTTTCACATCCAGGTGCCCACTAGATATGCTGGACTACAGTTCTTATCACCACCCCAGCAGTATAGCCAGAGAACTCACTAGAAGCAGAATCAAACATATCTGAAGGGAGTCAGGTGGGGAAAGTTGCAGTCATTCTCAATGTCTGATCTAAGTTAAATCCCACTGTTTCTTCTGTTTCCAGTCACTTTTTATTTCTGTTTATTTCTCTTCTTCTCGTTTGCTCTCTTTTGATGGCCTAAGAGTAGAAAAATTATATTGTCAGCTGCAAGTAAAGGAACCAACGTGGGAAGGGAAAGGACAGCAGAGAATCCACCAGTTGATACTCTGAAACTGTCCTGCAATAAAACTGCAAGGATAGCAACAACTCCTAGACTTATTGTGGAGGCATCCTAAAGCATAGCCACAAGACTTGTACAATTTATGTTAACATAATTTCTTATAGACTTAAAAGATAACATGTTACGGCAACGGTCTAGATGAGCCTTATGTGGATACCCTTTTTTAGCTAATGAAGCACTACTTTCTTCTCTGGAGAGCAATTTCTATTTGTATGCTGAGATAAGAGTTAGCTCTAAAATTCATTTACAACATTTGACTTATGGGCTTTTTTGGTACATTCATTCCATTTAATATTTCCAAATGTAGCTCAATAACTAACATTTCAGCATTTACATGGTCTGGTGGCTCTGTGTCTCAGTATGGCATGTCACTGTTCTTGATAATTTTGCAAAACTATAGTGACAATTGCTGTTAGATCCAGAACTTTAGAAACATATTATGCAAGTTTGTACATGTGCTGGGTAACTTAACATGAACAGGTTTTCTGTGTACAGGAATTAATCTTGAACCAGCCAGCTCAAGAATAATGACTTAAAATGATTGTAAAATATATTAATCTTTTCTCCCTTTTCAATTTATACAGCGATATCCAAACATGAATTTGCTCTAGTTCTGCTTCTACCTATCATCATTACATAATATGATGTGAAAAAAGTTAAATTTTCACAGACAATACTGAATTTTAAGAAGTGGCATTTAACTTGCAGTAAAATAATTTCCTTTTCTTATTACTAATACAAGGTATTCCTCAGCTCTATTTGGAGATCTCAGAAACTGAAAAAATGGAAATGAGTATAGCATGCAAATACAAATAAATTCAGGTTAAATACAGCATCTCTGAATGATTCTTAAGCACCAAATACCTTCAAAAAGAGTGACCTATAATCAGAAAAGTTTAGGAAGAAAACAAAAGGACACACATTGTTTTCTCAATACTTATGAAGTTATTTTTCTGGCTGCTATTTTGCTCTTAAGAGAGGATATGGATGCTATTTAGAATATTTTCACCCAGCCAATCTTATAAAAACATTTTCAGAAATAAGTGCTGAAGTGTCATGGAGGCTTCCTTAAAGACCATAGCTGTCTCAGCCAACTGCCTGCTCAGCAATGGAAGGAAACAGCAACCAGTTCAGAGGTGGTAGCTGAGTACAGAGCAACCAAAAGGGCAGAATTGGGGGAGAGATAGGTAAGTGGAGAAGTTGAAGGGGAGGTGAGTATGGCTGCCCTGCTTCATGTGTCAAACACACACACAACCACACAGTTCCTTGGAAGATTATCAGTTTTACTTCAAGGTTGAAGAGTTAACAATGAATTAAAGGAATATAAATGAAGCAAAGCCTTGCCTCATTTGAAATAGGAGCTGCAGAAATAGGAGCTGCTTTGAAATAGGAGCTGCAGAAGAATCATCTAGAGTCAGTCCAAGTTTTAGAGAGCTGAATCAAGATTGTCAAGGAGTCTAAAGGTCAGAGATTCATGATTAGAATAAAAGCTTCAAGTCGAACATCTATGAAACTCTCAATCATCCAGGTCATCGCAGTCCCAAAGGTACCTTTTCCAAAAGGCAATTTGACATGGGTTTTTTTTTTCTTTGAAAATATTTCTTTCTCAGCCAAGAAGCTTCTTCAAAGTTTCTTGGATGAGACATGAAATGTTTTCAAAGGAAAAAAAAGTGAAGAAAGTCCATTTGCCTTTTGTAAAAAGCATCTTTGGAATTGGAATTAGACATTATTTCCAGTGCAGACCCTGCCTGAGAGCTGTTTCTTAAATAAGGCTGCAACTAGCTGTCACTAATCGAAAAGTTTACTCCTTTGATTGGCGAGAAACTTAACAGACTTTTATTATTCTGCTCACTTCTCTACTTGTCTGGGATGGGGACTGGGAAGCTTTATGTCATCCTGCTCTGACATTACCCGTTGACTCCTGTGTCTGATCAGCCTTATGTGATTCCTAAGGCTCAGCAGGGGTGTCAAACTCAATTTCACTGAGGGCCGCATCAGCATTGCGGTTGCCCTCAAGGGGCCGGGTGGGTATGGCCAGGGTGGGCGTGGCCTACTGGGTGGGCGTGGCTAGAGTGCATATGGCCTACTGGGTGGGCGTGGCCAGCTCTACATTGTTCACATCAAGGGTGCCTATGGGGGCCTGGGCAGGAGTGGGACAGATCTGAGGGTCTCTGGCAGGAGGAGGGTCTCTGGGCCAGGGCCAAGGCAGTGGGGGCCGTTCCCTCACTGTTTCCAGGATGGCTTCACGGGCCACATGAAACCACTTTGCGGGCCGGATCCGGCCCCCGGGCCTTGTGTTTGACATGTCTGTTCTACAGGCTTCTTCTAGGTCAAATTGAGGCTCACAATCTGACTACTGTGTCTGGGCCACGACAACAGCAGAGCTAGAAAAGTGTGAGGTCCTCACATAATAACAGCAGTCTTCATCTAAATGACTAGGATTACCATCATTAAATAGTGTGGTCATGTGATGTTTTGCCAAATGACTGCTTTACTTAATGACAGAACTTTTTATCTCAATTAAGATTGTTAACCAAGTAATATCTGGATTATAAATATAACTTGATAGCACTTTTCTGAATCAATTTTTCAGAATGAAAAGGCAAAGAAGTAATAACAGTATGTGCCATATCCACAAAATACTTTCTTCTAAAATAATAATCAAAAAATAATATTGCTAATAATTATTACTGGAGAAAAAGCAACCACTTCCAAAAGTTTTAGAGAAAGCATTTAACCATGAGAAATTTTTTTGACATAATTATTAAAAATGTACTTTGCCAACTTGAGTTTTCTATAAAAAAGCTAGCCTTTTATAATAGTTGATACTTTTGGAGTCTTTGTTCTGCTTCACAGAATTTAAACTGTTAGAATTATCCTAGCTGTCTAAAAGAAAGAGATTTTTATATATATAAATACTGTAAGGTTTTACATATTTTGTCAACCATGAAAATTATAGTATTTACAGTAGCTTCTTTGTTGTGGTGAAGCAGACTGAATTTGTTACCTAAAGCTGAGGCTTCAGAATATCCACTTGACTCTGTAATAGGTTTCACTTGTTTTTATTGAATAATGTGGGAAAGAAATATTATATAATCCTAAGCCATTAATTCAAAAGAAGTCATTTAATGATGCTGTATTTACATAAACTTCAGTTATTGCTGAATAAGAACTAAAGAACTGATAACATACTGGTAGTTCTAAATGCATATTGTTCTATATAAAAAGGAATTTGTGATGTCTGTGAAAAAAAGCCATGTTAATGTATATTCTTCACCACAGTAAAAAAAACTTTTCATTTTAAGGATTTCACTTATTTTCTACAATGACTGTAATCTCCTTTCCTTATTATATTCAGAAGAATTATTCATGCCTGCGAAAAGAGATATGTCTTCAATAATGTCCATGAAGTCTGCTAACTTTCCATATTAAGTATATATTTTAGGAATATTTTAACAGATTCTGGCTCCCAGAACTCTTAAATCTTCAATGTTTTTCTTTTCTTTTTACCTTTTTTCTGTCACTTTCTCACATATACACACAATATCCCAAATGTAATTTGAAAGTCTGTTCTTTCTTTCTTCTTCAGCTTAAGCAGTAGGACACTACTATGAATAACTGAGAACAGCTGAAGTTACTGAGGCAGGTGGAAGGCCAATTTTCTACAGATGGAGCTAGGAATCGTGCTAAGCAAAGCTGACAGTAAGTAGACTCCAGCTTCATTACAGGCAACTTCAAAAGGCAACTACAATTCAATATCATGAATTTAAAAGAGGATACATGGTATAGGAATCTCAGCATATTCTTCTGAGTCAACCTTGACTTTCATGAGTATCTCCATTCCAGGGGTTTGCTATTATCTTATTTCGGGATGATCCATACAATCACACTAAAACATTCATATCAGATCTGATTTTTCTTCTCCAGTTGGAAGTTGTAGCAGCAGGTCGTTGAAAATAAAAAGTTGCTGTTTCTATTTGTTAAATAGCGGGTTCTTTGGCGCAGGAAAGAAGACGCATAGCTGAGTACAAGGTAACTCATAGTTTATTTCGTGCAGAAACTGTACTGGGCAAATGGCTGCAAATAGCCGCAATATATAGTTTAGCCCCTAGGCGGCAGCCAATAGGTTTGAATCAACCATTGCCACCTGGAGATAGCCAATTGCAGCACAGGAGACTTGTAGTCTGGGTTTCTGGAGAGCTATTAGCTGCTCTAGCAACCCACGTGGTATTCCTCAAGAGCCCAGTACATATCACCCCTCCCCTCTTAGAACAGACCATAATAACACCAATTAGTCTCAACAATTGTCAAGACTCATTATCCAAACACACTAAAGTAAAAGTGATAATAATAAAAGTTTAAACAATGTAGGTTACAATGTTATTAAACAACATCTCAATGAATAGGCTTCAAAAATGGCACTTTTAGACAGTTACATCATAGCACTAGTTACTGTAGTGTAGTGGCAACAGGAATTACAACAATATATAGCTCTTTATTTTACAACGTAATCTGCAAGATATGAAGGAGGCTTGCATGCCCTAAAGGAACGTCTCGGAGTTCCCATCACTTTGTGGTCAACCAGCTTACCCAGTGGGCTGGGTAGACTTGTGTCCCTTTGTGCTCCTGAGTCAAGGGGATTCGATGCACTCTGGCTGGCCTCTCCAGGTTGGCCCACTCCAGAGTCAGACTGTTCGGCAGAGTAGGCACGGCAGTTGCTGAAGTTTGGTTGGCTTGCTCCTTCAGGGGGTCCATGTTGCACTGCAGAGCTCCCCAGTTCTCCTTCTACTTCCACCTCAGTTAAGAAGGAAAAGTCCTGATAGTCCATGTGAGGACTGGCATGGCCGCAGGTTTGAGGACCTTGGGAGGGACTTATGATGCAGTCCTCACTTAGTGGCCATTCTGGAAACCGTTTCCTGAGCTGATCAATTTGTTGTCTGACAACTTGCCCTCCCTCCAACCCCACTTCATAAGATAGGGGACCGGATGCCTTGGTAATTTGACCAGGAACCCAAAGATTCCCATGACCATAGTTCCTGGCCCAAACCCAATCACCCATGTGCAGCCCCTTGGGGGTTTTGGTTGAGAGGCTTCTGCTGCCACTCTATCTGGATGCAACTTGTCCAGTTTAGTGAACAAACGTCTCCCCCAACGTAGTTCTGCAGGACTTTTGCCTGTAGCAGTGCAGGGCATAGAATACTGGCAGAGTAAAAAATCTGCCAATCTGTGATGCCAGTCACCTTTGACAATGCGCTTGAGTGCGTCCTTTGTTGTCCTCACCATGCGTTCAGCTTGACCATTAGAAGATGGATGAAAAGGCGCAGACGTTGCATGTCTGATGAGATTATCTCTAAGAAAGGCCTGAAATTCAGCAGCAGTGAATTGAGCCCCATTGTCTGAAACTAAGACATCTGGCAGCCCATGTGTGGCAAAGAGTTTTCTCAGCACCTGGATAGTCCTAGCAGTAGTCATGTTAGGAACTGGAATTACTTCCAGCCATTTGGAGTGGCTATCCACTACTATAAGGAAGAGCTGTTCCTGAAAAATCCCAGTGTAGTCTATGTGAACCCTAGAAAAGGGAGTGTGCATTTCCTCCCACCTGTGAACTGGAGCCTGTGGCATTCCAAGCCTAGATTGCTGGCATGTTTAACAACCATGGACTTGAGCCTCAATGGCTTTATCAAGGCCATACCACCAGAAGTAGCTTCTAGCTAAAGCTTTCATTCTGTCAATGCCTGGATGGCCTTCATGTAATGATGGTAAAACCTTGTCTCTTAGGGAAGTGGGAATTATGACTCTGTTTCCCCATAAAATGCACCCTTTATGGGCAGATAACTCATGTCTCCTGACAAAATAGCTCTGAAATTCTGAGCCTGGACGTTTATCCAACAGCCCATGTATACCCATAACAACACTCTACTACGACCCCTGATGAAGTGGACAGGATTATGGGGAGGCTGAGCTCCACCACATGTTTATTGGACCCGTGCCCTTCCTGGCTGGTTTATGCAGCTAGGGAGAGGACACGAGGCTGGTTCCAGGCGGTGATATCTGCTTCTTTGAGTGAGGGTAATTTCCCCACCGTCTTGAAGGAGGCGGTGGTGAGACCCCTCCTCAAGAAGCCAGCCTTGGACCCAGCTGTGTTGAACAACTTTCGTCCAGTCTCCAACCTTCGCTTTCTTGCGAAGGTTGTTGAGAGTGTGGTGGCGCATCAGCTCCCTCTGGTCCTGGATGAAGCGGATTATCTGGATCCATACCAATCGGGTTTCAGGCCCGGGTACAGCACGGAGACGGCATTGGTCGCTCTGGTGAATGATCTCTGGAGGGCTCGGGATAGGGGATGTTCCTCTGTCCTAGTCCTATTAGACCTCTCAGCGGCTTTCGATACCATCGACCATGGTATCCTGCTGTGGCGTCTCAGGGGATTGGGAGTGGGAGGCATGGTTCTTCGGTGGTTCTCCTCCTATCTCCTGGGACGTTCGCAGTCGGTGTTGGCAGGGGGGCAGAGATCGGCCCCTAGGTCTCTCGTTTGTGGAGTTCCTCAGGGGTCGGTTCTCTCGCCTCTCCTGTTCAACATCTACATGAAACCGCTGGGTGAGATCATTCGTGGTTTTGGAGTTGGGTATCATCAATATGCTGATGATACCCAACTTTTTATTTCGACCCCAAACCACCCCAGTGATGCCCTCGCTGTGATGTCCCGTTGCCTGGAGGCGGTTCGGGTCTGGATGGGGAGGAACAGACTTCAACTCAACCCTGACAAGACTGAGTGGCTGTACATTCCGGCATCCCGGGACATTCAAAATGTTCCATCTCTTTTTATGGGGGGTGAGTCTTTACCCCCCGTGGATAGGGCGCGCAACTTGGGAGTCCTCCTAGATTCGCGGCTTACCTTAGAAGATCATATAGTAGCCGTGACTAGGGGGGCTTTCGCTCAGGTTCGCCTGGTGCGTCAGTTGCGGCCCTATCTAGACCGGGAGGCCTTGTGTACGGTCACTCATGCACTCGTGACCTCTTGTCTTGACTACTGCAATGCTCTCTACATGGGGCTTCCCTTGAAGACCACTCGGAGGCTCCAACTGGTACAGAATGCGGCCGCGAGAGTTGTCTTGGGAGTTTCCCGGTACTCCCATGTTACACCTTTGCTCCGTGAGCTGCATTGGTTACCAGTTGTCTTCCGGGTGAGGTTCAAGGTCTTAATGATGGTTTTTAAGTCCTTACATGGCATGGGTCCGGAATACCTCGGGGACCACCTGCTGCCGGCATCAACTCCCCTCCGCCCTGTGCGTTCCCACAGAGAGGGCCTCCTCAGGGTGCCTCCGGTCAGAGAATGCCGGCTGGTGGCCCCCAGGGGGAGGGCCTTCTCTGTGGGTGCCCCGGCTCTGTGGAATCAACTGCCGGTTGAGCTCCGGATGGCACCGGATCTCCGCTCCTTCCGGCGCGGGTTAAAGACCCACCTATTCGAACAAGCTGGCCTGGCCTGATGGGGAGTTAATTTAGGGTTTAAAATATTTGTATATTTTATTGTTTTATTTTGGGCATTAATTTAATTCTATTTTAACTTTTGTATTTTTGTATTTTTATTATATGCCCTGTTCACCGCCCTGAGTCCTTCGGGAGAAGGGCGGTATAAAAATTTAATAAAACTAAACTAAAACTAAACTAAGTATTTTATCTGTGGCAGTTTCAGCAGCAATGTCCCCTGCATGGAGGGGAAATTCAGGTATGTCCTGTATGGACAATATTCTAGCAGCTGGAGCCGGATCTGGATCCATTAGTGGCAGTGGTAGTCTGCTGAAGCCATCAGCATGGCCCATTTCCTTGCCTGGTTTGTGAATTAATTTAAAATTGTATGCAGATATGAAAATAGACCATCTCAACATTCTTGGAGATAGTATGTGAGGGGTTTGTTTGTCCGTTGTGAAAAGTCCCAACAGAGGTTTGTGGTCAGTGTAGACTGTGAAATCCCTGCCATATAAATAGTCATGGAATTTTTTTATTCCAGCAATTATGGCTAGGGCCTCTTTGTCAATCTGAGCATAGTTACGTTCAGCAGAGGACAACGTCCTTGAGCAAAATGCTATAGGAACCTGTTTCCCATTTTTTTCTATGTGACTTAAAACTGCCCCCACCCCATAGGGAGATGCATCACGTATAAGACATACAGGTTTAGACTCTTTGTAGTGAGTTACAGTGGACTTTTCTGACAATAGTGCTTTTAAGTCCTGGTAACTTTTTTCATGTAAGTTAATCAATTTCCATGGAGCTTTCTTATCTAGAAGCCTGTGGAGAGGCTCTGCTATTGCTGCCTTATGAGGTAGAAATGTGTGATAGAAGTTTAGGAGGCCCAAGAATGCTTGTAGCTCTCCTTTTGATTTGGGCCTAGGAGGCATTTCAATGGCCTTCACTTTAGAATCAGTGGGATGAATGTCGTTAGCATCAATTCGGAAACCCAGGAATTCTGTTGAAGAAACCCCAATACTACACTTGTTCTTTTTTAATTTGAGGCCTGCTTCACGAAGTCTCTGCAAGACAGCTCTGAGCCTATTGGCCAACACTTCTGGGGATTTTCCTGCAATAAGAACATCATCAAAATAAGGGGAGATGCCCTGAATACCCTTGAGTGTACGCTCCATGATTCCCTGAAAAGTACCTGGTGCAACACTGACTCCAAACTGTAAGCGTTTAACTTTGAAAGCTGCCCTGTGAGTCATGATCGTTTGAGGCATGGCTGTGGCCTCATCAACCGGCAATTGCTGATAGGCCTGTGCTAAATCAAGTTTAGCAAAAATAGTACCCCCTTGCAAGGAGGCTAAAATATGGTTGACCACTGGGACCGGGTAAGCATGTTGCTTGAGGGCTTTATTTAGAGTGCATTTATAGTCAGCACAAATGTGAATTTCCCCATTGGCTTTAAGTGGAGTGACTATAGGAGTTTCCCACTCCCCACCACCAACAGGCTGTAACACGTCCTGTTCTACAAGCTTATCGATTTCAGAATCAATTTTATATTTTAAGGCAAAGGGGACCATACGAGGCTTAACCCTGATTGGAACTACATTGGGATCTAACTTAAATGAGATAGGCAGGCCTGTGTATGTTCCTAGGGTTGAATCAAAAACATCCGCATATTCCTCACATACTGACGCAAGGTCTGCAGTTTGTGTCCGGTTTATGCCAGTAATCTGAATAGCTAAGGCATCAAACCAATCGAGTCCAATGAGACTTGTTCTCTGGCCTCCTACTACTATTACATCCAGGTGCCCCCAAAACCCTTTAAACTTTACCAACAAGGTGGCTTCTCCCTTAACTTTAACGTGAGCATTTTGGAAGTCCATTAGGATTATATCTGAGGGTCTTAGTTTGGCCCAATTGTTACTGCACCTACACACGAAGTTAAAAGTGTCTTGAGAAATAATTGAAACTGCAGAGCCAGAGTCCAAATCCATCTTACATGGAACTCCTTGTAGCTCTACCATGAATTTAAATTTGGGCTTGAGGGGGCGTCTATCCCCAGTGCGGCATACGCTTCTACGGCTTCTGAAAAAACCCACACTAACTGGACCCTGGGCCCTAGATCCTCTCCTAGTCATTTCTTCCGACTGGTGTTTGGGTCACCGGTCTCTCTGGTGGGCTCTGCAAACCACAGCAATGTGGCCTGTCCTTCCGCAAGCTCTGCACATGGCTGATCGAAATCTGCAGTTGGCGCAAAAATCGTTGACACCACACCCCTTACATCTCAGTAAGAGAACTGCCTACGAAGCATGCGCTGCCTTTCCCTCGTAGACTTCAACTCTTAATCAGTGAAGCAGGATCCCACCTTCATCACCACTGTTAAATAGCAGGTTCTTTGGCACAGGAAAAAGATGCATAGCTGAGTACAAGGTAACTCATAGTTTATTTTGTGCAGAAACTGTACTGGGCAAATGGCTGCAACTAGTTGCAATATATAGTCTAGCCCATGGGTCAGCAACCTGAAACAGTGAAAGAGGCACTCGGAACTGGTTCCCTCACAAAAGGAAAAACTGGGAGCTGCAAAAAATATGTGTGCATGTGCGTACATGTGCACATGTGCAGAACAGGGTTTAACTGAAGAGTGGAGCCAAGGCGAGATATGCACCTACCCTGCATATTTGAATTGATTGGTTGAACTTTTTTAGTCTCCCTTTTTTTGGACTGCACATGGCAGAGGACTGGGAGCCGCAGGAGAGGGCTGAAAGAGCCACATGTGGTTACAGAGCTGCAGGTTACAGACCTGTGGTCTGGTCCCTAGGCGGCAGCCAATAGGTTTGAATCAACCATTGCTGGCTGGAGATAGCCAATTGCAGCACAGGTGACTTGTAGTCTGGGTTGCTGGAGAGCCGTTAGCTGCTCCAGCAACCCACGTGGTATTCCTCAAGAGCCCAGTACATAACACTATTGTTGTAAAACCAAGTGAGCAATGGAATGAGAGATATTAATCTTAGGTGGAAAAGGGACAGACTTTGGACTCCTTCTTTATGTACCAGTCTGCTATGAATATTCTCTAGAGAGTCTAGCCATGGAGATATTCTTTTGAGAACTTTCCAGATTCTAAAAGGCTTAGCTGAACACTATTGATATGCTGAAGTGTTTCATGCATAGGATCAAACATCTTAGATGCAGAGAGATTGGAGGTAAATGGATGAGTCACTAGTGGACATGAACCAGGGAGAGAGACTATTTGAAATCAGCCAGCACTGTTTAGATTTCTTGAGGGTGGAGCTGAGAGATTACATCTGTGGCTGAAACATCAATAAAGTTTGAGGTAAGGTCAACATAGAACCTAATGCTAAAAAAATATTGATAAAACCCAGTTATCATTATTTGATACTGACTGTAACTCAATATTAGCTGAGTAAGGAAATCAACTGCTAAAAATAGAAGGGTGCTATGAAAATGGGTTCAGATGGGCTCTAACGTCAAGGGATGCTATTGTCTTTTTCCTGTAAAAAATATCACCACATAAGCTTTGCCTCCTTCAGTGGGACAACTTTGTATTCTGGCTCCCACACAGCTCAATAAACTTGATTTAAGTAAACTGTATGGTTTCCACACATAAAGTGGCTTGGGCAATTTCCCCCTTCATATCATGGATCAAATATTCAGCTCTTGCAGGAAAAAAGAAAGACATATGGGACATTTAGTTTTTTTATGTACTCAATATCTTCTGAATAAAATAATAATATATATATTAGGATAGATGAATAAATTTGGTATACATGCATCTAAGAAACAACTATATTTTCACTCCTTTCCATTGTGGACTAATGTGCATGTCTTTTTTTTTAACAAAAGCTACTCAGAAATTTCCTTCCCTTTTAAATGATCTTACAAAAAACCAATTTGCATCCAAAATGTACCTCTATTATTGGTTTCTGATTAGAAAGCTCTGTTTCAACAAATCAACTATGTGAATGCTCATTTGTGATGTTAGAAAGAACATGTTATAAAATCACAGATGGAAACAATATTCTGTTTTCTTCCTGTGGGAAACAAAGTACCTTATAATAGTTCCTTAAATTGTGACATCTTATATTTTGGTGTTTTTTCCCTAGAAGTTTTTAAGCAAACTATTTAAACAAATCATTCTTGCAATGCATTAGACATGTCAATGAACATAGTCAAAATATATTCATAAATCTGTTCGTAGAATGGGAGGTGGGCTCTGATAGGAACAGTTGGTTCCTTTACCACTGATAATATCATAGGAGGGCAGTCATATTAATCTATGATAGCAAAAAAATCAGGAATCTGACAGAACTTTTTCAGAATATCTTATTTCTTTCAAAGGCATGCTATTCATCTTTTCCATATACATTTCTAGAAATATTATATATTCAATATAAAATATACTATCACTGAATTTTCTTTCTAACAAGAAAAAGAATATTCAGTACAATTCTATTTGTAATGTGCTTAACACTGCAGCCCAGAGCTGAGAAGGCAAAGAATCAAATCTACCCCATTCTGAAACTCACTTGGAAATTTTAGAAGAGTCATTCTTCCGTCTCCTAAATACAGGTAGTCCTCGACTTATGACCACAGTTGAGCCCAAAATTTCTGTTGTTAAGCGAGATATTTGTTAAGTGAGTTTTGCCTCATTTTATGACCTTTCTTGCCACAGTTGCTAAGTGAATCACTGCAGTTGATAAATTAGTAACCAGTTAAGTGAATCTGGCTTCTCCATTGACTTTGCTTGTCAGAAGGTCACAAAAAGAGACCATGTGACCTTGGGACACAGCAAAGGTCATAAATATGAATAAGTTGCCAAGCATCTGAATTTTGATCACATGATCCCGGGGTGGTTCAAAGGTCGTAAGTGTGAAAAATGGTCATAAATCACTTTTTCCAATGCAATTGTAACTTTGAACAGTCACTAAATGAACTGTTGTAAATCGAGGACTATCTGTAACTTCAGAGTACTGTTCTTTGTCATAAAAGGGAGGAAGAAATGAACCACAGATTGGATTTTGAACACTCAGGAGGAAAAGTGTGGTAGAAACATAGTAAGTCAGTAAATAAATGTAGTTCTACTGCAAGTAAAGAGGAGATATATTATAAGTGATCAATGTGGATAAGATGACAAGATAAATTTCATCATTTCTGAGCAGAAATTCGACTCCTTGTCAATACACTTTTTATTTGAAGGAGATTCATAGTCCAGAACCCAAAACAGTCATTTTCTCAATAGAGTTTTTCAGTGCTATGCTACCACAAGACAGATTATTTTGCAAGCATGCCTTTATGGTGTCTTATGATTCTGTTAATGAAGAAATTAATCCATTAGGATAGTGTGTTCATCAGGTATATAAACAGTCATTTCTTTTATATGCAAGATGACATTTAAGATAAAAAATTGCTGAATGCATTTTTTGAGTTTTTATTTTCTATATAACAAAGGAGTAGGAACAGGAGATTTCTTGATCTAAGGAGATACGAACAAAATATTTTTCTAAAAAAAATTAAGATAATCCATTTTAGCTAAAGGGGCATGGTTAAAGCTCTTTCTTCTATATATAGTGGACAATCACTTAAATATGAGCCAGCAGTGTGCTGCAGCTGCCAAAAAAGCCAACACAGTGCTAGGCTGCATTATCAGAGGAATAGAATCAAGATCACGTGAAGTACTAATACCACTTTACAATGCTTTGGTAAGGCCACACCTGGAATATTCAAAAAAGGGAAAAAATAGATCCAGGAAACTACAGACCTATCAGCCTGACCTCTATACCTGGGAAGATTCTGGAAAAGATAATCAAACAACAAATCAGCAAACACCTTGATGCGAACAAAGTTATCACTAAAAGCCAACATGGGTTTGTCAAAAACAGATCATGCCAGACAAACCTTATTGCATTCTTTGACCAAGTGACAAAACTAGTGGACCAGAGGAATGCTGTAGATATAATTTACTTGGACTTCAGTAAGGCATTTGATAAAGCAGATCACAACCTACTACTTGATAAGATAGAAAAATGTGGGTTAGATAGCATCACCACCAGATGGATTCGTAGCTGGCTGACAGGCCGTACTCAGCGTGTGGTCCTCAATGGAACTGCATCTACATGGAAGGAAGTGTGTAGTGGGGTGCCCCAGGGCTCTGTTCTGGGCCCAGTGCTCTTCAACATCTTCATCAACAATTTGGATGAGGGGGGGGAAAAAACAATTTGGATGAGGGGATAGATGGGGAACTCATCAAATTTGCAGACGACACCAAGCTGGCAGGAATAGCCAATACTCCAGAAGATAAATACAGGAGGATCTGGACAGACTCGAACACTGGGCGCTATCTAACAAAATGAAATTCAATGGTGAAAAAGTAAGGTTCTACATTTAGGCAGGAAAAATCAAATGCACAGGTATAGTATAGGTGGTACCTTGCTCAATAGTAGTAACTGTGAGAGGGATCTCGGAGTCCTAGTAGACAATCACTTCAATATGAGCCAGCAGTGTGTTGCAGCTGCCAAAAAAGCCAACACAGTGCTAGACTGCATTAACAGAGGGATAGAATCAAGATCAAGTGAAGTACTAATACCACTTTACAATGCCTTGGTAAGGCCACACCTGGAATACTGCATCCAGTTTTGGTTACCACGATGTAAAAAAGATGTCAAGACTCTAGAAAGAGTACAGAGATGAGCAACAAAGATGATTGGGGGACTGGAGGCTAAAACATACAGGGAACGGTTGCTGGAATTGGGTATGTGTAGTTTAAGAGAAGGGTAAGGGGTGACATGATAGCAGTGTTCCAATATCTCAGGGGCCGCCACAAAGAAGAGGGAGCCAAGCTATTCTCCAAAGCACCTGAAAGCAGGACAAGAAGCAATGGATGGAAACTAGTCAAGGAGAGAAGCCCTACCCCTTTTGTGTGTATATTATGACATCACATACATGTAAGAGCAGAACCAGTGATACAATGTAAAAATGCTGTTTTCATCATTCTGACAAAATTTATGATCCTGCAGATTTTTTTTGGCTTAGTTCTTTGTACATTACATTGGAATGTGCTATATGTACAATGTTTACTGATTTTTTTATGACTAAAAGTAAGAACTTCCTCTTCCTGTGACTGAAGCTTCTGCCAACAGAAGGTTAAATACCGGTAAGTGGATTATAGTCCGGCACCACAAAAAAGCCACACTTCTCCCAAATAAAAACAATAAAAAGCAAGTTGAAAACCAAACAAAAAATAGTAAAAGAAAATTATGCCAAGATGACAAGTTAGGAAGTGTTGTGTGAATTGAAAACAAAATAGCAAAACGATAAAACACTTACATGTATGCTCAGTCCTCAGTGTAATTGTAGTAAAGTGTAATTGTAGTAAAGATACTATATGAAATAACTTGAATAAAACAACTATTTCTTAAATTCAGAGTGGATTACTAATTTATCTATGTGGTCTTCTTTGCTCTGAATCTATTATTCAGTCTGGGTTCACTGGACTGGATGTAGCTGCACACAGATCAATTAAGAGAAGCAATTCATGTCACTGGCACATGGCATTCTGTCAACTGACAGTTCATACAACTTAATCTGATTTGTACTGCAGGTAGGTAAATTTTGGCCCAAAATCAAATAAAAAAGCAGTGGAGAAAGCGAGCTATCTTAATCCATATCATGCTATAACTCAAATGCATCTGAAATCAATCAGCTTGTTCTAACTCATGCACATTTTTACAATTTTTATTGAAAAAAGGCATCTAGTAGACTTGACAGGATAAGTATTTTCTTTTATCATTTTAATGATTTCATAAGCCATTGATCTCACTTATTTGTGTATTATCAGATCTATGGCCTAATCAACCTGGTAAAATTATATATAAAGTCATTCACTAGAGAAACTTATTGTTCTCTTGATAAATGATATCTTTAAGACTATTACAGCATACCAATTTTTGTGTTGAAAATCTTATTAGAAATCCTAGGACAGAATCCCAGGAAATTTTATGGATCCTTTATCAAATATTGTAGTGGGGGGAAAACATTGAAATCTTCTTTGAAGCAAACCTTTCTTTGATGCAGAATATAATCAATATATCATTCATAAAATAAATATCTGAAAGAGGCAAGCACTACATCCTTCTGTAAGAAAACTTTATAAAAGAATATACATTATGCCTGTCAGGAATTACAAGTTTAACTTTTGATATACCAAAAAATGAGGTAATTTTTAATAATTAAAACTAAAATGACTTCATTTTATGTCTGAACTGAAGAGCCTCAAGCAGCCCAATTGCACAAGATCAAGGGATGAGAAGGGAGGGCCATCTGCTGAATCAGCAGCAGAACTGCAGGACCCAGAACAACTTTGTTCCTGTGAAACCGATTAAGCCTGGCAAGATACTAGCTGAAGTAGTTTTATAGCCAAGGCATGTTAAATATAGTCACTGCTGATATAAGAGAAAAAACCTTTGGCAGTTATAGACAATCCAGTGTCAACATAAAACATTCATAGCCATAAGCAATCTTCAGAGAACTTTACAAAACCCTATAAAACCTGTGGTTTTGCATACGGAACATGTTTCATTCAGCAAGGAGGGATCTTGGATGCTCAAAATTATAGAGATAAAATCTAGCATCTGAAATATTATTCTTGACAATGAATCACTGAAAAAAGTGATTTTGACTGTTTTTCACACCTGATACCATTGCAGTATCTTCATGGTCATGTGATCAAAATTCAGATGCTTGTGATGGTTGCAGTATCCCAGGGTCGTGGAATCGTCTGAAAAAGCAAAGTCAATGGAGAAGCCACATTCACTTAACAACCATGTTGCTAACCTAACTGCAGTGATTCAGTTAACAACTGTGGCAAGAAAGGTCATAAACTGGGGCAAAAGTAACTTAACAACTGTCTTGCTTAGCAACAAAAATGTTGGGCTCAATTGTGGTCATACTTTGAGAACTACCTGTATAATTTCACAGTAGCAAGGCTACAACTTCATCATTTTCAGTGATAGACCTGAACAATCACAGAGATGATCAAAGTCATGTTTATTTACATAATTCCTTTTTGAGTTATTCCAAAGTGAGCTTTCTTTGCCATGATACCAACTCTCTACAATGCTTTCCACTTTAAAATTCTAGAAGTACATAGTATCATCTCCTTGGTGCAGCTATTTAAAAGCATTCTCTTCCCCTGATATAATGGCATATAAGAAAGACCTTAAGAGATGGGCCAAAAAGATGCTGCTTGAAAAACAATCAGATAGCAGAGCGGATAGTCAGTCCTCCGCTGATAATGGGCAGCTGAAGCTCAGAAGGGGCTCTTCTAGCATTTCAGGCTGTAAAGGAGAGATGACAAACCTGTATTTTTCAGATTTGAAAGAATCTATTATTGTAGCCTTTCAATAAACTAGAATTAGCTTATCTGATCATGGTTCCTGTCTGGTGTACTTGAGAAGACTGGCTTTGTATATGTATCCTACATGATTTTTCCCCTTCCCTTATCCTTTTAATTTCTACCAGCATTTTAAACTGTCATATTTGTAGTCCCAAAGTGCCTTCTTTCAAAAGGCAACTGGATTGTCTTGTCCTCACAACAAAGTCCTCACAAGAAAGTCCAGTTGCCTCTTGAAAGAAAGCACCTTTGGGACAACCATGCCCCATGACCCCTATAGACATTTGGCATGTCTGTATTACATTTTTGTTCATCTAAATACAGACACCTAATAGGAATCTTTTTATAGAGAGGAATGTAGCATATGTTTCATTATACAAATGAAGGACAATATCTTTATAAGCGGACTATTCCATTGATAAGCAGACTATTTAAATGTTTAGAAATCATGTCATATAAAGACCTCTGCCATTAGCTTCAGTAACTCCATCTTTGATCAGATAGACAATACTGAGACAAAATTATATTTATTTTTTTAGATATATATTCTGCTTTTCTCTAGGAGTCTTAGGTGGCTAACCTGGGAGGGAATTATAGTATCAGCACAATTATTCATTAGTTAAGGATGGACTTGAATCTAAGCTTCATCCGTCTTAGTCTTTATGTGTTACACAATGTGCTCTAATATTGTGCATGACAATAGGTTACAATAATCATATCATAGTAAGAAATTATACTACTCTGAGTAGTAGTGCTTGGTGTTCTCTGAGCTTGGCTGGTTTGTTTACAGATGTTTCATTATCCAAACTATTTTCATCAGTCAAGCTTCTTAACTGGCGAAACTGAGACAAAGCCCACGCCATGCTAGCACTGATTTAGCCCGCAAGGACAGAACCAACTTAGAACTAAGGATAAATTTTCTGACAGAACAATTAACCAGGGGAATGACTTGCATCGCAGAAGTTGCAGGTATTCATCACTGGAGATTTTTAAGAAGTGATTGGACAGTCATTTGTCTGAAATGGTATAGGCTCTTGTGCTTGAACAGGGGACTGGAAGAAGACCTCCAGGGTCCCTTTCAATTCTGTTATTCTGGTGATGTTACCTAGTTTGGATATTAAAACACCTGCATGAAGATAACCAAGCTCACAGAGCACAAAGGACCCTATTTCAACCCTCAGCTACAAATATTCTCCTTTATTGATTATGTTATCTATTCTGCTGAATAAATTAGAACATATGCAAAAGAGGACAATAAAGATTATACAGATTCTGGAGAAGAGACAATTAAAAGACAGTACAAATGTTGTCTTTTTTTGTTCACTATAAAGAATCATAAAGAGGGAAGTCCCAAAGGTGCTTTTTCACAAGGCAACTGGACTTTCTTTTTTCTCTTTGAAGATGTTTTGCTTCTCATCCAAGAAGCTTCTTCAGATCTGACTGTAGAGAATGGAGGATTTATATTTATATTGCAGACAGCTGGTCATTTGCATTCTTTTAGCAAGTTGCTGATGCCCTGGAGGTTTATCTGTGTTGTCAGGGTCACCTGACCGAGTAATGCAAATGTGTGTGGAGCCTTCTTGGAACTGTTGAAAGGACTGTGTTGTAGACTGAAGATAGATGGTGTCATATCCCTCCCCCTCTATTGAGAAAGGGCTGTTCAATTTTGATACAGATAACCTCTTTGATCGCTCTTTCAAACCAGTAGTCCTCTCTGTCCAAAATGTGAACTTTGCTGTCTTCGAAAGAGTGGCCTTTGCCTTTTAAATGTAGATGGACTACTGAATCATGTTCTGATGGGTTTGTTCTCCTATGTTGTGCCATACGTTTATGGAGTGGTTGTTTCATTTCCCCAATGTACAGATCTGCACATGGCTCACTGCATTGTAATGCATATACCACATTGTTCTTTCAACAGTTCCAAGAAGGCTCCGCACCCATTTGCACTACTCAGGTGACCCTGACGAAACAGATAAGCCTCCAGGTAGCATCAACAACTTGCTAAAAGAATGCAAATGACCAGCTGTCTGCAAGGAATACAAATTCTTCCATTCCCCACCATCCAGTCAGAACTGAAGAAACTTCTTGGATGGGAAGCGAAACATCTTCAAAGAGAAAAAAGAAAGTCCAGCTGCCTCGTGAAAAAGTACCTTTGGGACAACCATGACCTGGATGAATGAGAATCTCCATAGACATAAAGATGGAACTTTTTTTTTTTTGCTGAGTTGTATGGCAAACATAAATGCAACAGGTTTAAATTATAGGAATGAAGAATTTATTAAAATTAATCAGGAATTTCTGATAGAAAACCATTCTTGTTTGAATCTCCTGAGAAGGATGCTATTCTAGAGGATTTTTTGCACTGGAAATAGATGAACTGAAGGATATTTGATATTTTAAATTTGTAATTCTGTGGTTCTGAGTATAATTAGACAAATATAAGTGCACCTATTAAAGGGGATGTCTGCTGAAACTCTGCCTGTCTTTTTCAATCATCTGCCGAAGAAGGTAATGCTGCCCTAACATTGCCTCAGATATGATTGCATTAATAAATCACTTTAGATGCAGAGATGCATCAGAGTGACCTTCCTTCAAAAAAAGCTACCTATTAAATATCTGCTCTAGTGTTTCCTTCTTCTTCTATTCATGAGTTAGTCTCATGAAAGTGTATAAATACAGAGATTGGATTCTGAGGATATGATCACTCTTATTCTATAAGAATAAACGTTCAAAAGAAAAGGTGGTTGAATTAATTCCCAATTCAAAAAATATACAATAGAGCCGAGAATTTTTTATGTTGGTATGGATGAAAGAGAGAGCGAGAAGTAAGTTGGTTCATTCACTGAAAATTCAGACATTTTAAATGAACTTGTTTGACTAAATGTTAAGAGAATGTTTGTTAAACATGCACATTTGTCTTAAACATATACTTGAAGATGCTGTCAAATAACTAACCATTGTAATATTTATCCAAAAATTCTTGCAGCCACCCAGTGCTTTATTCATCCCAGCTGAGAAAAAAAAAGTTAGCTTTAATTACTTAAACATACTGAGTTATGGAATTGGTTCATTTCAGCTAACTGTAGTTGATTTAATTATAGTTTATATATTGTATACAATGTTAACAGAATAATTTCACTTGTTGATAGGACACTCTTACCTCAGAGGACCTCAATTATTAGAAAGCCATGCCAGATACCATTTGGTTCAAATAAATGAAGACACAGAAATTTTTCTCTCTTCCCATGCTTCCTAGGGCTGTCTTTTAAATTAAATAATTGATACAAAATAGTTATCGTACCACTTATTTAAAATACATTCCGTCCTAGACCTAAGGTACCTAAGGTACCTTAAGATTCATTGAAATCTCAAAACATTGCTCAGCTTCCTCCATAGCTTATGAGGACTTCTAAAATTAGGGGTTTGTGACCTGAAAAGATGTTCCTGATGACCCATGGCAAAATTTACAACTCTTTCCAGTAATTGGGGGAGGAAGGGCGCTAACAACTCTAACTTATTATCTAAGAAGCCATAGCATTCTCATTTACTGAACATAAAACAATCTAATCTTTTTAAAAAAAAAAATAAAAAAGCACAGGAAGCCAGAGAAGGAACAGAAGAAGCCCTGGTTGTATTGTGTAATGAGTCCAGAATGTTAATAACATTGTTAGCACTTCTGTCTGAATATCAACTATTTTGCCTAGTATTCTATTCTGTAGCCTATGCCACTGAGATGTTCAAGTATTGCATACTTCAGTTATTCAATGTGCAATCAGGATTCATAGCAATCCCAGATATAATCTGAAGGTACCTACGGAGTCTAAATGAAAAGTGCTTGATAAACATAAGGCATCCACCCTCATGCCTTTAAACAAAAAAATCATTCCATCATATATATTTTTTCATTTTCCATACTGCAGAAGAGTGATACTCCCTTTATTTTTGCCAAAGTTTTCTTTTTGTGATTTGTTAAAATCTGACAAAGATTGCAAGTATACTATATTCATACTCATGTATTCTTTTCTCAAACAGCTGTATATAACTACTTTAATGCATAAAATTACCATAGGAAACTGTATACATACAGACTTTTTAACATACAGTCTTTCTATATATATTTTCTTGGTTTGAATCATGTTTCAAAATTCTGAAAAATATGAATTTTTTCTTCCTTTCATATTATCAGGAGGTCCAAAATCAACTTCTTTAACTGACCAAATTCTTATTCAGCCATGATATATGAGTTTATTATATCCAGTTTCACAAAACTAATAAATACTAGATCTGTACATATTAAAAATGTCAAACTGCCCCAAATTCTAGAAATTTGTAGAAAATATATATCTGCAAAGATGACTATAAAATTCAATTAATCCTAACTATTATATTATTGTATGAAATACCTGGCAAAGAAACAAAATGACACATAAATATCCAGTTGGATATTTTTTTGTTCACTCAGCTGTCAAATTTCATAAAGGTATTTAAAATATTCATTAATGTTCTCATATCTAAAAGCATAATCATAAGCTTAGTGACATTTCATGGTCAGTTATGAAAGAACCCCTTAAATATAAAAAGTATGCATTATATATAAACTACTCAGTGTAATGTATGAATCAACTGTGCATCAAAATGGGATCCTTGAATGGTTCAAATAGAACATTTAAGTTGATGTGAAAATATACAAACCATTCAACTGAAATTTCAAAATACTGCCTAAGTCTCAAAAGTTAAAAAGAGCCTTGGTGGAGCAGTGGGCTAATGCCTCCTTAAGTAACACCAGCTGCCTGCAATTAGTGCAGGTTTGCATCCCACCAGGCCCAAGGTTGACTCAGCCTTCCATCCTTCCGAGGTAGGTAAAATGAGGACCCAGATTGTTGGGGGCAATTAAGCTGACTTTGTAATAATGCCGCTTGGGTGTGTGTGTGAAAGCCCTAATAAGCAGGCATATACATAGAATGAAGACTACTGCTAAGCTTGTAAGCCGCCCGTCTTCGGAGAAGGGCAGGATATAAATGGAATTAAAATTAAAAAATAAAAAAAATAAATAAATCTTGGAACTCACAAATAATTATGCCAATGATTCCTTTTTTCAACATCTGCCAATGTTTTCTAAAATAAAACGAAATAAAATCAGGATAAAGTTTACAAAACAAAAAATACTTCCATTTATTTTTTAAAAAAATAAAGAAAATCTGTTAATCCAAAAATGGCTGACAGTCTGTTCATGGCGATTATCACATAAAGAAAGTATGTCCCTTCTTTTATATTTTCTGGGGTGAAAAAAATACAGATGTGTTATACAGAGACATATTTTCAGATCAACATTTGAAATATCTTGATTTCTGCATGCAAGCCAACCTTTTAAGAGTATTTATATCATTCCAAATAATCACTAACCATCAGACATCTTTTAGATTAGCTTTGTTTCTTAAAAACTAAGGGCAAAAATTTCCTCAAAGGTACTTGAGATAAGAGGGTCAAAAGTGAACTTTGAATTATTTTAGCCAAAATTATTGAGCCCTATTAATCCTAATAATGCTAGCAACAGAAGCCCTTATGTCAATTATCATGGCAAAACATTAAAATGCCTTATGTGTATATCTATAAATAAGATGCATTAATAGAATAATATTTGGATCCTGGTCTCTGCACCCAGGCATCAAGTCTCTATGAAAATATTTAACGGCCAAACTAAATAACATGTAGATATAAAGTAAGCCAAGGGTCTCCAACCTCCGGTCCATGGACCAGTACCGGGCTGTAGCATGCCAGCAGCTGGTCCACACAAACAAGCAAAGCCCTATCTGTGGGATTCAGGCATCACACAAAACCATGCATCCTCTGGTCCACGGAAAAACCTACCTCCACGGAACCGGTCCCTGGTGCCCAAAAGGTTGGAGACCGCTGAACTAAGCATTTTACAGGAATTTTGCTGTTTTTTAAGTAACAGCCATTAAGTAGGTTTTAAGGCGGGGTTATCCTTTGATAGAAGTTCCCACAGAGCATCCTTTTGATACAGTTCTACCAACTGGTGCTCTGCTTCTAGGTGCCAAATTGGAGACAAGATGTTAAGTTGAACTAGCCACTGCTGAGCCTTTATAATCTTCAGTTAACACATACAAGATAATTCTGCCAAAGCAAAACAGCTGGAGGAAGCAGCATACCTCAACAGCGGTGGTTGGGAGATTCATATTCAATATTTTGAAATGGTATCTCCTCAAAACCAACTGCTTCAGTGAATACCACTTCATGCAATCCTAGCTATGAGATGGGGGAGAAACATGGCAAAGATAAATCTTACATATATGGTGGCTTAAGAAAAACAGCTTTGATCACTACTGTGTTGAAGGACTTCTATTATTTGTTGTACTAACGCAGATAGACATCACCAGATTAAAGAACTTTGCCCTACAGTATCATAAACATAGAACAAATCTTGAAAAAAAAAGTCTTTCAGAACTGAGCTTTTTCAGTTTTACACATCTTCAGAATGAAAGAAATAAAGGTCAGCTAAATCTAAAATATATGTAATAGAAATAACCACATTTTCATCCTTGAGATAAGAGCCTCTTTAATCTCTTCTTTGCAAAGTTTCATATATACTCATAAATGATAATTATAAGATTGAGCTTCAGTATTTTTAATCAAATTGGGCTACAAATCTAACAAGTATCATATGGAACTATTTTCTGACTATATTATGGAATGACCATTGCATATATTATTTATAATTAGTTTGTATATGCTCAAATTGGAATCTTTTCATAAAATCGCATATATATTTTGATGTTTTCTATTTTTTCAGCCACCCTTTTATTTAGCAGTTGGCTTGTAGAGGCTCTAAATTATTTGTGTACTTACAAAGTTGTGTTTTTTGTAATTCAAGAAACACATGAATTTGTACCTAATTTTCAATATTTAAGAATATTTTTCAGAAGAGAAAGATAATAAACTAACATTATAAAGTAAGACAATACGTAAGAGAAAATGAAGTAGAATTGAGAATAACCACATCCATTAACAGGTGCTAAATATTCATAATCTTATTGGACTTCACATGTTTTCCAGCTTTGGTTCTTACTGAGTTTATATAATTTCTACTTTTTTATTCTAAAAGGAAATTTTACTGATATTTAATACCTTAATACTTGACCGCACAAATCAAAAGTTGAGCAATTTTAAGTTAAAAGCATGAAATTGCTACTCTTGCTGAAAATGCACCTACCATTGAACTACATTCTCATATCCTGTATTTATTTCCATTTCTATACATTCTGCATGAAATAATGTTGATATTTTATCCTTGTAACATATCATAATATTCCTTCTACTTGTAATTACCACTGAATCCCAACTATCTTAGTGTTAGTTCATGATGATTCTGATAATTCACTGAATAAGTACAGTCTCAACTTTGTAATTCAACATCTTTTTATCCTTTTTTCATTATATTGTTTCCAGCTTATTTTTCCCCCTCACCAAATAGTTTTTATTAAACCAAACATTATTAAACCAAATTTAATAATTTATTAAACCATTTATTAAACCAAATTCAAACAGACAGACATCTTTCCCATCATTTGCCCTGAATCTCTTAAGTGTCTTTTCCACAATTTATTGCTTCAATGTCTCTTCTCCAAAAATGCATTATGACGCATGTATCTACAAATTACAGGGATTGTAATTGCTCAGGGATTCCAATGATGATGTGGTCACTCCACTTTTAAACAGTATTATTTTATATTAATGCACATGCAAATTCCAATGGATTGGAATGCCATATTAACCACAGAAACAAACAAAGAAACAAATATTTTTAGATGGGCTTTCTTCAGAGAGCTTAAATTATTCTAATTAAACATTGGACATGATTTCTGAACTGTCTCTCTGCTTTGGATATCCTCATTTTATAACTATTTTGGACATCAAGGCAATCCGTTATGTGTGGGAAAACCACCTCTACTGATTTTAACAGGACTTACTTGCAGAGGTAAGCTACACATTGATTTGGTACTGGTAATCTGTCCTCATTTTCTAGGGGCAAAATCACTGAATGGTAACTTTTTTTGGGGAAAAATATTTGGAGTACTTATTTTAAGTAAAAAAAAAAGTTTAGTAGTAGTGGAAGAAAGCACCAGAAAAGGGGAAGAGAAGAGGAAGAACACACTAATTAAGAAAAAAAGGCACATCTGAGACAGCAAACATCTTAAAAGGTATATTGCTTCTGGATTACAGTACAATCAAATCCTCTTGTGAAGTTAGGAAGCAGCTGCCTCATTACCTTTATTTTGCTTTTCTGTGTGTCTTTTTAATAATCTGTTTAGCTTTCTATTAGTTCTACTGAATGTTGTTGTGATTCCTTCTGGCCCACATGCTCTTACCTGCTGTTCTTACTTTGGTTATTCTGACTTTTATGTAGATCTCTGAGATGATCCCATCTTTCTGGTGGTAATTCAGCTGCTCACGAGGCTTCCAACTCAACTTTTCCTTATTCCTTTCAATGCCTTTTAAAGGACAGTTCTGCCCCTAATTTTCTATACACAAAAATCACTATTAACTTTTTCTGGATAACACCTTGCCTGTGCAATATAGAACCACCATACCCAAACCAGGAACCTTTCTCTATACCGATCGCCGTTTTCTCCCCACCAAAGCCAACCAACTCAAAGCCTTTCCTCCCCTCGATCTTCGCTGTCCAGCAATTTCAAAAAGAGAAAAAAAAAAGAGGAGAGGGGATAAACTTTACAAAACAAAACAAGTAGCTTTTAAAAAGTCGCGCTGCGAGATCTAGCACCAGGATCAGATCGCGGGGAAAGAACAAGCTCTTTTCCCCGGTGAGCCTTGGGTGGGGGGGCGAGCCTGGTCCGAACCAGAGAGATCTACCCACAGCGTAACTGCAACGTTTGTTGCCAGGTTTACATATCCCGAATAGCGCCGATTGAGTAGGTAAGCATAAGCGGTTACCGCGGTGTCAGAGCCGTCTTTGCGAAGCGGTCCCCTGAAGATCCCTTTAATGCCACGGTAGTGCCCGTTGCTGAGATGCCTGGAGCTGATCACTAGGTAGCACGCCATGCGGGTCCGAACTCGGTTAAGAACCGGCAAGTGGGGTGCCGGCTCTTCGGGGTGGGCGGAGGGAAAACCGAGCGGACTCGTCTCGTATAGCGGCTGCCGCGTCCAGAGTCACCAAGCGCTGCTCCTGCGCCCCGTTAGAATGGCAGCCCCGACGACACCGTCACTACTCCCCCCCCTTTCCCACCCCACCCCCTGCCTCTTCCCCCCTCTTCCTCCACCGCCTGGATTGCTGCTGCCAGCAGCAGGATGGGTAAAAGGTGTAGGCGGCGGCAGCTGCCAGAGCTCACGGGAGGGAGCCGAAAAGCCAGTCCGCATACTGTTTCGCCGGATCGCTCCGCGGAAGATTCGGGGGAAAGAGCGTTGGCGCTCAACTTGGCAGGATTAAGGGTCCACTGAGCCTCCCTCCTCCTCCTACCTCCCGCTTCCCTCTCACCCTGGGCATTTGTCCTTTTCCTCCAGAGCTGGTTCTAAGAAACAACGGACATCCAGAGGGGAAGATCTTGGGAGCAGCGTTTTGCCCTGGCTCTTTTCTCGTCGGTCTTATTCAACAGAGGCAGGGGAAGTGGGGGAACCCTGGGCCCCAAAAGTCTCGCGCGCGTCGCTGCCAGCCTTCAGCCGCGTCAGCCAGGGCTTCAATTGGCTTCACCTTTGGCGTTCGTGGAGCCGAGGAGAAGGAAAGGATGCGCGCGCACGCGCGCGCTCTAACCAGGCATTCATTCCCAGCTGCGCTTCCCCAATCCCTACCCTGTTGGCATTTGGGAAGAGGCCGCTACCGGCGCAGGATGAATGGCCGAAGTCTCTTATTTCATTCCACAGAAGGTTGGGCAGGTCGTCTTAGCGAAAGGAAAGGAATTCCCCTCCTCTCTCCCCCCACCCCCTCGCACACTTTTTACGGTTGGACAGGAGTGTGTGTAGTGCGTCGCTGTGCTCTTCCCGACCTTATTCATTGGCTTGGAGACCTGTTGTCGCTAAATTCCTTGGAGAGGGAAGTTCAGTTGTGCGAAAAAAGAGCGCACCTTTGCTAGGCTGAACTCTCTCCCTCTCTCCCCCTCTCTCCCCCTCTCCCCCCCCCCTCTCTCTCTCTCTCTCTCATCGCGTCCCCTTCAGCAGCTCTTGGGGCTGGCCCTCCTCTTCACTTTAATGCTTAAGTTGAAACTCTCCACACCCCTCACCACCCATTAGCTGAGGTGCACTATGTCACAAAAGTCTGCTTCTCTGACTTCCTCTTCAATCTTCAAGCTTCAGGAATGGCGGGGGGGGGGTGGAGCGGCAAAGCGGGGTATGGTGGTTGAGACAGGGGTGGCGAGGGGAAGTAGGTGCGCATCAGCCTAAACAGAAACCAAACGCTGACTGGAACTACACTGAAGTGCCGGTTGTACATCGTTTTGAAATCACTCGGTAATAAGCCCACATCAGGAAGTTTACCTGGCTTAAGGATAATTGATGCCAACTGCAGATTTTGGGTTTAATCCTTCATTGAGGATAATTGAGGAGGCCTGTTTAGTCTCCAGGGTCAACAGATGTGTGAGAGGGGAGAGATAAAGTGAACAGAGGTGGCTTTTCTATTTCTCTCAGGTGTTGTAGAGTGTTTTTTTAAGCCTTATATGTGTAAAGTTTATACAACACAACATATTTTATTATATGTCATCAGGGGTCATATAAGGGCACTTTGGTATCGCATAGATAAATCTTCATAGATTTTTTTCATAAGGATCTATCAAACGTGTTCTTTCAAGTCTCCCATCACCACTATAACTGAGTCCATATTTACATTGTGCAAAAACAAAATGTAGGAAACCACACTGCCAGTTTATGTCATTTATAGTCCAGATCCCCAAGAATTAGAAGCTGGAACTTCTTTTTCCCTAATTATCTCAATGACATATATTGGCCACAATTACTTCATTCAGAATCCATACCCATAATTTTATTTAAAACACTTTTTCTTTTTTTCTTCTAGAGTGTTGAGTAACCTCCTACTTTGTGTTGTCTACAAATGTGGTAATCATTACCTCAACACCTTCAGATCATTATTACAAATGATAAACAGCACAGGGCACAAGGCAAAATGCCTTTGGTACCCTAGTTCAGGGTTTTTCAACCTTTTCACCATTGTACCACTTTTAGGATATGGCAATATTTGAGTACCACCTAGCAAGGTGTCAAAAACTTGATGACCAAAAAAAAACTGCTCAAATTTGCAGTTGCACTGAAATGACATGACCATTTTTCACACTTATGACCATTGCAGCATGCCCAGGGTCTTGTGATTTATATTTGGATGCTTGGCAACTGATTCATATTTATGATGGTCACAATGTCCCAGGGTCATGTGATCCCCTTTTGCAACCTTTTGACAAGCAAAGTCAATGGCAGGGCTACTGGTGGCCAAGTGCTAAGGCGGGACTTCCTTCTCTGCCTCCTTCCCTGCCTCCTTCTTTCTCATGCCCACCTCCTTCTGAAGGAAGAATTTGAAAAAAAGAAAACCCCATATTTTCTCTCTTCCATATATTCATCAAACAAGGAAATGCCTCCAGAGACAGAAAAGACAAGCTGCTGAGTGAACTAGCTTAAAAGGGCACATTCCCCTTTAAGAATCAGCTACTGGCTGGAAAGGAAAGTTAAGCAGGGCAGCTGGCACTTAAGGAAGAAAAAAAATGTAATAAGTATTGGCTGCCAAGACCTCCCCAAATGGTTCCATTCATAAGTAAAGGAATGCTACAGGCAAAATCCATTCAGGAGAAAAGTACTTCAAAATCCCTTGCAGCAAAACTTACAGCCAACAGTAGCAGAGCAATAGAAGCTAACATGAGACATCAGCCATCAGCCAAACAGAAATTGCCAAATACTCCTTAAGAACACAAAACCCACATTGCACAAATCCCAGAAATTCAAAGTCACAAAAGCACATAAGAATCCTTCCACTCTCCATCCTCCCTCCCTCCCTGTCTCACCTCCAGCTGATGCTGCCTTTCTTCATTGCTACCTTTCTTCATTCCTCGTGGAATGAAGAAACCCCTCCCCTGCTGTATTTCTTGCCTGTTTGTTGCTGCCAGCACAGGTGGCTGCCACAGAAGTTGTAGATTGGTTCATGGCTGGCCTGCTTGGCCTGCTTGAACTCCTCTCCTTTCCCCCCCCACCCTCCTCTTCCTTCTTTCCCTTCAGTGCAGCTAGAGCTGACTCCACCTCCTCCCCAACTGCCTCCTTTTATAGCCTATCTTCCTCCTTCCTCATGGGGGAGGGTGAGGCAGAAGTGAGCCTGGGGCCTTTGCCTCACCCCAGCCAATCTGTAGCTCCAGAGGACTCTGTCACAGTAAGTCCTTGCCTGTGCTGGTTCTTTCCCTCCCCCACTACACTTGGCTAGGCAGGCCTGCGTAACACCTGCCATGTGTTAATGTACCACAAGTAGTACACGTACCACCAGTTGAAAAGCCCTGCTCTAGTTGATACAGTACTGTTTTCCTAGCTGATGTGAAGCCATTTATGACTATGTTGATCAATCCTTCTAACAATTGTATCATCATTCATGTTTTTCAAGCATTTTTCTGTGAAGTACTTAATGAAGTTCTATGAGTTACTGTGAATGTGAGCAAAAAAAAAAGTTCATAACCACAATCATCAGAACTTTTTCTCTTATCCAGGATTTCAGGAATTTTTTTAAAAAAATAATAGGTTTTATGGGTTAAAAAATTGAGAAATCCTGATCTCAACTACTTTATCATTTTATTAAAGAGATTATTTATGACATGCTTTATTGCAGGGGTCCCCAACCTGTGGGCTGTGGCTCACTACCATGCTGCAGCCGCTTCGCCACATGCAATGTACTCACCACCTCACACTAGCACTGCCCTGAGCATCCCACCAGTGCTACCGCCCCCCCAACCCCAAGCATCCCACCGGCACTAGAGCCATGCATAGCATCCCGCTAGCACTAGCACCGCCCCATTTGCAGCACTCGTGCCTGTGCAGCTCCATTTGCATGTGTGCATGGCTCACGTGTGGCTGTTTGCATGTGCGCTTGAACTCATGTGCGGCTGTTTGCATGTGCGCTTGAACTCACAAGTGGCTATTTGCATGTGTACATGTGCTTACATGCAGCCCATTTGTGCATGTGCACACAGGACTCATTTTTGCATGCACACACACACGGCCCATTTGCATGCACGCACATAGTGGTGCCTGCCTCCCTTTCTGGGCTGCCAAATCAAAAAAGTTGGAGACTTCTGCTTTATTGAATGCTTTGCTACAGTCAAGGTACACTGTGTCCTTAGCATTTCCCCTATCTATTAAGTTAGTTATTCTGTCTAGAAAGAGATAAGTTTAATCTTTGTAACAAAGCTTGTATTTCTGATATATTCCTATCCAAGTGCTCACAAATACACTGTTTAATAATCTGCTTCAGAAACCTGCTCCGCATAGAAGTCAGATTGACAGACTGACCTTCTCATTTTTGAAGATAATGACAGTATATGCTCCAGTTTTCTGGGAACTCACCAATTCTCCAGGAGTTTTCAGAAATTACAGTTAGTATGTTTGCAATCACATTTTCTTGTTCCTTCAGTACTATAAGATGTAATTCATGTGGCCCTGAAGAACTGAAGTCATTAAAATTAATTAACTGTTCTTCTCTCTTTGTAAATACAGTGTTTGGAAATACAGTGCTGACCAGCTAATGTTTTCTTTTCCTTTTAAGAGAAGAAGACATTCTTTGAGGCATTTCTTATATGTCTCAGCCAATTGTGAGCTTCAGCATTTTTGGCAAAACCTCTACAGCTTCTAGTGCCTGCCTTGGACCTTTTTTTTTTGGTTATGTGCCCTTTCTTCTGTTCCATATAGTGTACATATTTCTTTGTTCAACTTTTTAGAAATTTTATATTTTAAGATTACTGTACACACACACACACACACATCTCTAAAAATCTCCCATTGTGTATCTCGTAATAATAGTTTGTACCGAGCCTTCAGTATTTCTGCAAAATTCCCCAGATACATTTCTTCCTCAGGATTTCAAGGTGTATGTCTATCAAAATCTACTCCCCAAGTAATCCAGCATATGTCTATCAAGTTCATCAAAATTCACTCTTCAGAAATCCAGTATATAACTCTGACTTTTTTTTATTCCTTCTCTCCTTGATGTCAAAAACTCAAAACAACATGATTACTTTCTCCCAAGGATCTAGTAAGCCTGGCTTCTTCAACCAGTTCCTCCCTGTTGGTAAAGATCCAGGATAAACCAGTTGGTCCAGGATAGCCATTCTTTTGGCCTTCTTAGATATCTAGCAGATAGTTGAAATATTTCATTCTCACTGTTACATGTTTCTGAAAATTTGGTTGTCTGAACCAGAAAAGTCTAATCTTTCATCTATGCTGGCAGTATATGATAAACTCCCATAACAGTATTGCTTTTTACTCTCTCTTTTTTAATCCATACACTTTCCACAGGCTTCAGTATTGTGGCTTTCAGCCACTCTCTTAAGTCCATGCTTTATTCTAACACTTTACCCTTTCCTTCTTGTTCTTAGCCTCAGTGCTTGACAGTATATTAGTTTCTGACCCTTTGCCACCCTCTTCCTTTCCCCCTGTATATTCTCAACTCTCATCAGAAAGGAAAAAAGGATGAGATATTATTTGGAGCCCTAGAATCTTCAGCTTCCTGCCCTGAACATTATGGCCTCTGAAGACCTGTTGAAAGTCACTTGTGGCAATGTCGGTTATCTCATATGAATCACTAGGGGGGAAAAAACAGTTATCAGGCTTGAGTCTATTTCATATCACGAATGCAGGCATTAGGAAAGCTATACCACAATGTTGAATCAAGTTTATAAACTGCATCCTCAGTTCCTCTCAGCACTGAATTACTAGCACACGCTGACGAGGGAATTCTGGAAGTTGAAGCCCACATATCTTAAAGCTGCCAAGGATAAGAAACGTTGCATTACCACAATGCAGAGTGTTCTTGTTCCTCAAACGAAGGGCATCTCTTTGTCCCGTGAGGGTCCAAGTGTTTTTTAATGTATGCTATTCTGTGAAGTCAAAGTTGGCAAGGCTTGCTCAGGTGGCTGTGACACTGATTGTTGAGCTTCATTAACACTGAACTCCTCTTGATCCTTCTTCTGTGAGTCACAAGTTTCCACCTGTGTTCCTCATGTTCCTCTTTGTATTTTCTGCCATTCATTTTCCTTCCACTTTCCGAGGAGTATTATTATTATATGGTTGGTTACATAGTTATGTTTAGACTGGGTTTCACTTTTTTTTATCCACCTATCAAGTCCTTCCTGAGGATAGGTAGCTGTTATTTGATGATATTAAAGGTACTGTTGCATAATATAAGCAGTTCCAAGTAAAGCTATCTTTTGCAATTGATGTGTAGTCAATGTTGATAGTATTTAAGTAGAGCTCACTTGTCAATATCATTATTTGGGGATTGCACCCAAGGCATCTGTAGTGTTACTATTGTTGCTATCATTGCTTTCTTTTGCCACAGTTGTGCTACTTCTATTTGCAGGTCTTTGTATTTTGTAATTATTTCCACTTGTTTCTCTTTTATTCTGCTGTCTTCAGCTAGTCCAACATCCATTTTTCTTATCAATAGTAAGTCTGCAGTGTTATGTGGCAGGTGCTTGTCTATTTGAATTCCAAAGTCCCAGAGCACTTTAGATTATTATTGCTTTTATTACTATTATTTACACCCACTTTAGTGGGCTCCAGGGTGCTTACAAAATTTAATAATAATGTAAACAATTAAAAACATAAATGAAAAAAGACAGCCAAACTAAAAGCAACCATTAAACCCAAGCCCAGCAGCTCCCTCCCCTGCCCACCTTGCAAGACATAATTCCAGGCCTGCGAACAAAGTAAACTGGGCGAGTTGCATCCAGAAGTCAACCGGCAGCAATGCAACTTGTGTAACGATGGTAACACATGGCCACAATGAGAAATGCCCATTACTGGTTGCACATTTTGAACTAGCTGTAGCTTGTGGGTGGTCTTCAGTGGCATCCCCACATTGACTGCTTTGCATAGTCCATTTGTGAGATAACCAGAGCATTGACCTGCAGTCAAGGAAAGGGTGCAACTGGCACACAAGATGTACCTATGCAAAAGCCTTCCTGGCCACAGCTACCACCTACTTTTTAGAAGTAACTGTGAGTCCAGTGGACCCACAAGTTGTACAGAATTCTTGAACAGGGAAGTTCAGCTCCAAGACCAGTGATGGAAATAGGTACAGTACAACCCCAAACTGTCCCTGCTATTTAGTCTTGTCAGGCATGTGCCAAAATCTGCTCCCCTCCCACCATCCAGACTCAAGGAAGCTTCCAGGCACTTGGTCAGTTCCTCAATAGCTTCACTTGCACAATCTGGGTACAGATGTAAACTGAGTATCATTAGCATACTGAACCGCTAACCAAAAAGAGTCCTTGCCCGGTACTTTCATAAATATGAAGGACCTGAAACCTTGGGGCATTCCACAAGTAAGGAGTCCTAGGCACAATCTCTCCTGTCTCATCAACACCTATTGGACCTAACCACTGAGGAAGCAGGTGAAACCAAGAAACCCAGTGCTTCCCACTCCCAGCCCCTACAGTCCAGAAGAATACCATGACTGACACTATCAAAAGTCACAGTGAGATTAAGGAGCACAATCTCTATGCACCATCGCCATCCCAGCTTGGCCACAGATCACTGACAGATGCAGCAAACTATACCCCAGTCTGAAAATAGTCTGAAGATAGACACTCAGTAATGGCAATGCAACTAGCCTCTCCACCATCTTCCAAAGAAAAGAAAGATTGGAAAGACCAAAGTGAAGGGTTCCAGAGATGGCCTCTTCAGGAGGGGGAATACGACCACCTTTTCCAAGGCTGTAGGAACCACTGCCTCCCTATACAAACAAGTTGTCACTGCATAGATCCATCCTTAGTCACCTTAAGGCTGCCTTAAGGACTCAATAGTGCACAGCATTTAATAAACAGATGGCCAAGCTGACAGATTGGAGCCCTTGTCCACTTGTCTGCAGTCGCAGAATTGAACTCCATACAGAGAACTTCATAAGACTATGCCTCTGGCATCTCACTTCATTTACCTTGTCTCAGAACTTATCATATTCCCTGATCTTTATTTCTAAAAGGCATTGTTTTGATTCTCTTTCAGCAGGACAAACATTGCACATGTCTGGTAGATCACACAAAGGTGCTTTGTGTTCTGTGCTACTTGGAGCTGATTGGAGTTTTCCCACCAAACTCCACACAAAATTCCCAATTACTGCCCATGTTTGCTCAATGAGCTCCTCTACACACACACACACAAACACACACACACACACACATCTTAATTCAGATGTATGTTTGCATATAAGTGTTTTCAGGCATAGATATGTATTTTAGGTTGCCTTTGACAAGTGGATTTGGTATGCACCATAACTGTAATTTGCTCACATCCCTACGTTTTAAAGGTGATGTCTGTTCACATGAAATAATTTGCAGACTGAATAGCTAGCAGTGTTTGCAAACATGAAATGCTTCCAACATTAAGGCAGTTGAAAATAGGTAGCTATTTTGCTCCTCGGCAGAGTATGTACACCATCAATCTCATTTAGCTTGATATGCAAACTCAGCTTCCATTCTTCAATGCACAAGCAATGTCTCTGTAGCCCTAGTGTAAATACTGCATATATTCAGCTAATTTGCTTAAACTGGCTCCCCCGCCCATTTTAATAATTAACTGGAGGCAACCCATTCTCCCAGCTGTGTCTTTATAATTATAAAACTACCACCATAAACAAAAATTTCATTAAAACATGCTTTTCCTTAAAATAAAAATAAGCTAATGTGTGGGTGGGCTAGTAGTACAAGAATTCTAAATTACAAACTATGTAAAAAGTTGTGCCATTCATTCTTAAAATATCTGTGTGTGTATGAGCTATGCTGTGCAGGGCTACCCAAGATGGACAGGTCATAGCAGAGAGTTCTGACAAAACAAAATCCACTGGAGGAGAAGGAAATGGCAACCCACTCCAGTATCTTTGCCATGAAAACCCCATGGACAGTACCAAAAGGCAAAACAATATGACGCTGGAAGATGAGACCCTCAGGTCAGAAGGCGTCCAATATGCTACTGGGGAAGAGCAGAGGGCTAGTACTAGTAGCGCCAGAAAGAATGAAGCAACTGGGCCAAAGCCGAAAGGACGGTCAGCTGTGGATGTATCTGGTAGTGAAAGGAAAGTCCGAAGCTGTAAAGATTTTTTCTCCATAGGAACCTGGAATGTAAGATCCATGAATCAAGGAAAGCTGGACCTGGTAAAACAAGAGATGACAAGACTGAACATCGACATCTTAGGTATCAGCGAACTAAAATGGACAGGAATGGGTGAATTTAATTCAGATGATCATCAGGTATACTACTGCAGGCAAGAATCCCTCAGAAGAAATGGAGTAGCCTTCATAGTCAATAAAAGAGTAGGAAAAGCAATACTGGGATACAATCCTCAAAATGACAGAATGATCTCAGTTTGAATCCAAGGCAAACCTTTCAATATCACAGTTTGTTTGGCTATGGGGGGTGGCCGATCTACCATGGTTCAGACCAGACTTGGGTCCGATTGCACGGGGGGAGAACGGGGTGGCGTTGTCGCCGGGGCTCATGAGCGGGTTGTGGGATTATCAATTCCCACGACGGGGAATGGCAGCAGGCGGATAGACAGGGGGCCGTATTGCTACCAGGAGGGCCGTCCCCGCTACTTGCAAGCGGTGAGGCGCTCCGACCCTCTGCTTCTTCCCCGAGATCCCGGGAGCGAGGATGTGCAGCCTCCTGAGCTCCGGCTGGTGTACCTGAATGCCAGGTCTGTGGTTAACAAAGCTCCCCTCGTTAGGGATTTAGTTGAGGGTGAGCATGCGGACCTGGCTTGCATCACGGAGACTTGGTTGGGCCCAGAGGGTGGGGTCCATTTGGTTGACCTCTGCCCACCAGGCTTCCGGGTGCTACACCGGCCACGAGCTCATGGTAGGGGTGGGGGAGTGGCGGTTACTATTAGGGAGACCTTATGCCCGCGGGAGACCACCGTTTCTCAGATAGTCAGGTGTGAGTCTCTCTTTGTGAGATTTGGTCCTGGGGTGCAGTTGGGCTTGCTGCTGGTGTACATTTCGCCTAGTCGCACAGCGGCAGCCCTGCCCGAGCTGCTCGATATCCTCTCGGGTTTGGTGGTTGAGTTTCCCAAACTTATAGTTTTGGGAGACTTCAATCTACCATCCCTGGGAGGTTCATCTGAGCTAGCTCGGGAGTTCATGGCTTCCATGGCGGCCATGGACCTGACGCAAGTAATTTCAGAACCAACTCATGAGGGAGGCCACACTCTTGACCTGATTTTTTTATCTGGACGGTGGTTGGATGATCTAGGTGGGGGCTCTCCATTTATTATGCCCCTGTCATGGACCGATCATCATCTCCTGCGGCTGGTCTTCCGTTTTGCCACCCCCCGCCGTGGGGGCACGGAGCCAATTAGATGGTACCGCACCAGACGCTTAATGGATCCTGATAGATTCCAAGCGGCGCTGGGGTCCCCACCTGCCTCCACTGCTCACAGCTCGGCGGATGCCTTAGTGGAAGCCTGGGAAAGGGCAGCCACTGAGGCACTTGACCGGGTTGTACCCTTGCGGCCCCTGACCCGGCACAGACCCCGGCGAGCTCCATGGTTTTCCGCGGAGCTCCAGGAGATGAAGTGTCAGAAACGGGGCCTAGAGAGCCGCTGGAGGTTGAGCCGATCCGAACCCGACCGGTTGTGGTTAAGAACCTATATTAGGTCTTATCTCGCAGCGATGAGGGTGGCGAGGTGTAATTACTTCTCCACCCTCATCGCGTCCGCAGATAATCGCCCGGCCGCCTTGTTTAGGGTGAATCGCTCACTTCTTAATCAGGAGGTGAGGGAGGATCCCTTGCAGGGTCGTGCCGAGGAATTTAGTCAACATCTGTCGGATAAAATCGCTCGGATTCGGACCGGTTTGGACTCCAGCTGGGCAGAGTCAGGCGGTCAGGACACGGGCGGTCTTGTCAACGTTACCTGGGAAGAGTTTGATTCTGTGACCCCTGATGAAGTGGACAGGATTATGGGGAGGCTGAGCTCCACATGTTTGTTGGACCCGTGCCCTTCCTGGCTGGTTTATGCAGCTAGGGAGAGGACACGAGGCTGGCTCCAGGCGGTTATATCTGCTTCTTTGAGTGAGGGTTATTTCCCCACCGTCTTGAAGGAGGCGGTGGTGAGACCTCTCCTCAAGAAGCCTGCCTTGGACCCAGCTGTATTGAACAACTTTCGTCCAGTCTCCAACCTTCGCTTTCTTGCGAAGGTTGTCGAGAGTGTGGTGGCGCATCAGCTCCCTCTGGTCCTGGATGAAGCGGATTATCTGGACCCCTACCAATCGGGTTTCAGGCCCGGGTACAGCACGGAGACAGCATTGGTCGCTCTGGTGAATGATCTCTGGAGGGCTCGGGATAGGGGATATTCCTCTGTCCTAGTCCTATTAGACCTCTCGGCGGCTTTCGATACCATCGACCATGGTATCTTGCTGCGGCGTCTCAGGGGATTGGGAGTGGGAGGCACGGTTCTTCAGTGGCTCTCCTCCTATCTCCTGGGACGCTCGCAGTCGGTGTTGGCAGGGGGGCAGAGATCGGCCCCTAGGTCTCTCGTTTGTGGAGTTCCTCAGGGGTCGGTTCTCTCGCCTGTCCTGTTCAACATCTACATGAAACCGCTGGGTGAGATCATTCGTGGTTTTGGAGTTGGGTATCATCAATATGCCGATGATACCCAACTTTTCTTTTCGACCCCAAACCACCCCAGTGATGCCCTCGCTGTGATGTCCCGTTGCCTGGAGGCGGTTCGGGTCTGGATGGGGAGGAACAGACTTCAACTCAACCCTGACAAGACTGAGTGGCTGTACATCCCGGCATCCCGGGACATTCAAAATGTTCCATCTCTTTCTATGGGGGGTGAGCTCTTACCCCCCGTGGATAGGGCTCACAACTTGGGAGTCCTCCTAGATTCACGGCTTACCCTGGAAGATCATATAGTGGCCGTGACTAGGGGGGCTTTCGCCCAGGTTCGCCTGGTGCGCCAGTTGCGGCCCTATCTGAACCGGGATGCCCTGTGTACGGTCACTCATGCGCTCGTGACCTCTCGCCTTGACTACTGTAATGCTCTCTACATGGGGCTTCCCTTGAAGACCACTCGGAGGCTCCAACTGGTACAGAATGCGGCCGCGAGAGTTGTCTTGGGAGTTTCCCGGTACTCCCATGTTACACCTTTGCTACGTGAGCTGCATTGGTTACCAGTTGTTTTCCGGGTGAGGTTCAAGGTTTTGGTTATGATCTTTAAGTCCTTACATGGCATGGGTCCGGGTTACCTCGGGGACCACCTGCTGCTGGCATCAACTCCCCTCCGCCCTGTGCGTTCCCACAGAGAGGGCCTCCTCAGGGTGCCGCCAGTCAGGGAATGCCGACTGGTGGCCCCCAGGGGGAGAGCCTTCTCTGTGGGCGCTCCGGCATTATGGAACCAACTGCCGGTGGAGCTCCGGACGGCATCAGACCTCCGAACGTTCCGTCGTGGCCTGAAGACCCACCTATTTGAATTAGCTGGTCTGGCCTGATGGGGGATTATGGGTTTTAAATTGTTGTTTTAGAATTGTATTACTGTTTTTAACTGGGCATTGGTTTAATCTTTTTTAATTTTTGTATCTTTTTTTTTATATATGCCCTGTAAACCGCCCTGAGTCCCTACCAAGGAGAAGGGCGGTATACAAATTAAATAAAACTTGAAACTTGAAACTTGAACAGTAGTCCAAGTCTATGCCCCAATCACCAGTGCTGAAGAGGATGAAATTGACCGGTTCTATGAAGCCCTACAGCACCTTATAGAACTAACACCCAAAAATGATGTCCTTATCATCATGGGGGATTGGAATGCTAAAGTAGGAAGCCAAAAGATAAGCGGAATAACAGGCAAGTTTGGCCTTGGAGTACAAAATGAAGCAGGGCACAGGCTGATAGAATTTTGTCAAGAGAATACGATGGTCATAGCAAACACTCTTTTCCAACAACCCAAGAGACGGCTCTACACATGGACATCACCAGACGGTCAACACAGAAATCAGATTGACTATATGCTCTGCAGCCAAAGATGGAGAATCTCTATACAGTCAGTAAAAACAAGACCAGGAGCTGACTGTGGCTCAGACCATGAGCTTCTCATTGCAAAGTTTAGGCTTAAACTGAAGAAAGTAGGGAAAAGCACTAGGCCACTCAGGTATGAATTAAATCATATCCCTGTTCAATATACAGTAGAGGTGACAAATAGATTTAAGGAATTAGATCTGATAGACAGAGTACCTGAAGAACTATGGACAGAGGTTCGCAACATTGTACAACAGGTAGCAACCAAAACCATCCCAAAGAAAAAGAAATGCAAAAAAGCAAAATGGCTGTCTGAGGAAGTTTTGCAAATAGCTGAGAAAAGGAGGGAAGCGAAAGGCAAGGGAGAAAAAGAAAGATACGCCCAATTGAATGCAGAATTCCAGAGAATAGCTAGAAGAGATAAGAATGCCTTCTTAAATAAACAGTGCAAAGAAATAGAAGAAAACAGTAGAATAGGGAGGACCAGAGATCTTTTCAAGAAAATTGGAGAGATGAAGGGAACGTTTAATGCAAAAATGGGCATGATAAAGGACCAAAATGGCAGGGACCTAACAGAGGCAGAAGAGATTAAGAAGAGGTGGCAAAATTACACAGAAGAACTATACAAGAATGAGCTTAACGTCACTGATAATGATGATGATAACTTTATTGTCACTTTGAATGTACACCAATCGGCATATATAAAAATGAAATTTCATTGCATACAGCTCTCAAAGGGTCACCACCTCCGATATATACTCCTTGTTCATGGCCCGCTCAAATTTCACATTGTCCATTTTTGTCTCTAGGGAGTGAACAATGGCAAACAGAACAGATGGAAATGGGGCTCCATGTGGATTAGCCCTCAAATTCGCTTGTATTCCAACAACCTCACCTTCTTTCCTTTTTCTGATCCTGACTCTTCCACCTTTTCCTTAAAGAGGCCTTGCTTCTTTTCGCCCCTGGAGCACGCTGCCGCCGCCACCAACTCCTCCAAAAGCCTCTCTCTCTTCCTCTGGGCCTGCTGACAGCCTCATCCAGTTCCTTCACTCCATAAGCTCCAGGTCCTCTCCTCCTCTGCCTCCTCTGGAAACAGCCCTGATTTGCAATACAATCCATCACTGGATTGTAGTCAGATCTTGCTGCTGGCAGAACAAATTCAAACAGCGCCAATGACTTTTAACGGTCTCACCAACAGTTCCAAAACAACTAGAAACTCGCCAGGCCAGCAAAGATTGTCGGTCGTATGTTACCTTAATTCCACCATGTTGCTCAAACACATTAAAATCTTCCTGATCATGTGGCCTATAGCCCTTACTATCCCTCCCAAAACTATTCATCTTCAAGAGCCAATGCAGCCACAGCCATCCAGGCACCGCCATCTTAGAATGCACAATGAGGTGGTCACTGACCTCGAGCCAGACATCCTAGAATGTGAAGTGAAGTGGGCCTTAGAAAAGCTGAGCAACAACAAAGCTAGTGGAGGTGACAGTATTCCAGCTAAGCTATTCAAAATCTTAAAAGACGATGCAGTAAAAGTGCTACACTCAATTTCCCAGCAAATTTGGAAAACTCAACAGTGGCCACAGGATTGGAAAAGATCAGTTTACATTCCAATTCCAAAGAAAGGCAGTGCCAAAGAATGTTCAAACTATCGACCATTGCACTCATTTCTCATGCTAGTAAAGTTATGCTTAAAATCCTACAAGCTAGACTCCAGCAGTATGTGGATCGAGAACTACCAGAAGCACAGGCAGGATTACAAAGAGGCAGAGGAACTAGAGATCAAATTGCCAACATACGCTGGATCATGGAGAAAGCTAGAGAGTTCCAGAAAAACATCTACTTCTGCTTCATTGACTTTGATTGTGTGGATCATAACAAACTGTGGCAAGTTCTTAAAGAGATGGGCGCACCAGACCATCTTATTTGTCTCTTGAGAAACCTATATATGGTCCATGAAGCAACAGTGAGAACTGGACACAGAAGCACTGATTGGTTCAAAATTGGGAAAGGAGTCCGGCAAGGCTGTATACTGTCGCCCTGCCTATTTAACTTATATGCAGAGCACATCATGAGAAAGGCAGGGCTACATGAATCAAAAGTTGGTATTAAGATTGCCGGAAGAAATATCAACAACCTAAGATATGCAGATGATACCACTCTAATGGCAGAAAGTGAAGAAGAACTAAAGAGCCTCTTGTTGCGGGTGAAGAAGGAGAGTGCAAAACTTGAGTTGAAACTTAACATTAAGAAAACCAAGATCATGGCATCTGGCCCTCTCAATTCCTGGCAAATAGATGGGGAAGAAATGGAGGTAGTGACAGATTTTATTTTCCTGGGCTCCAAGATCACTGCAGATGGGGACTGTAGGCAAGAAATTAAAAGATGCTTGCTCCTCGGGAGGAAAGCCATGGCAACTCTAGACAGCACACTAAAAAGTAGAGACATCACCCTGTCAACAAAAGTGCGTATAGTCAAGGCTATGGTCTTCCCAGTTGCAATGTATGGCAGTGAAAGTTGGACCATAAAAAAGGCTGAGCGTCAAAGAATTGAGGCCTTTGAACTGTGGTGCTGGAGAAGACTCCTGCAAGTCCCTTGGACTGCAAGGCGATCAAGCCAGTCAGTCCTAGAGGAGATCAACCCTGACTGCTCTTTAGAAGGCCAGATCCTGTTTGTATGCTCACAAGGTGCTTACTGTGAGGGCCTAAGCTAAGTGATGCTATCTGGTCCAATACTAATCAGCGACCTTCAAGATTGGAGGAACTGAATTTGTACCGCGTAGAGGACAGAAGGGAAAGGAGGGACATGACTGAAACTTTTACATGTATTAAAGGTGTGAATAAAGTTCTAGAAGGCAGTATTTTCAATATTAAGCAAAAATCAAAAACATGGGGGCATAACCTCAAACTAACAGGAGGGAAGTTCAAAAGTAATGTTAGAAATAATTACATCACAGAAAAAGTAGTGGAAACTTGGAACCAACTTCCAGCAGAGTTAGTGGGTCAGTCGTCAGTAGCTGAGTTTAAACATGCTTAGGATAAGCACATTCCATCATCCAACAAAAAAAATAAAATAAAAATAAGTAAGAAAATAAAAATAATAATTAAAAAATAAACATAAATTTTAAAAAATCAAAGCGAAGGTCTTTTTCTGCCATCATTTTCTATGTTTCTATGTTTTTCATTTTGCAGAATTCTATCCCAAACCATAATTACTAATACCTATGTACAATACCTTTTAAAAGTGTCAGAATTCCATTGACAATGATTTCAACCATGGAATGAAAAAGTTAAATATTTCAGCAAAGGCTGGCCTAAACAATAATTTTATATTCAAATTGCCCCTACATTTTATGAAATGTTTTTATTTCATTGTTATTCATAATACTAGAATTCATAATACCAGAACAATTAACCTTTATTAAGGCAATGGAATTCATTACACCAGAATAGGGTGATTACTGCTAAATTAGATGGCTTTTAAAGAAACCCTTAGGAAAAATAACTCACAGATGTATCCTAGTATTTATCTTTGATTCTAAAATAAGTCAAAGGCCAAAGGCATTCCACTTAAAAAAAATACCTCTAACTAATTAGTCATAAAAAGAGGATCACACTTTTAAACTTTTTTTTAATGAAAATATGTCTGCAGCATAGTTGTGTACCAAATGTGATATATGTATGGCAATTTTCTTTAATTGCCACTTGGTTCAGCTTTTTCTATAAGATAACAAAGTGTCTCCCAGCCAATTACCAGATGCCACTACTTCCATTTCAGGGAAAATAGTAGAAGTGTAATGATAATGATAGAGGCAACAATATATGCTGTAAGAGGAGAATATGCAAGACTGTAAATATACTGGCTTCATTTCCTTAAATTTCCACTTGGACAATAGAACCTGAAAGACATTTTCCAACTTAATATCATATATTTTTTAGCTACACTCAATCTAGTTGCCCAGAGTGTTGAAAAATTACTAACCAGGAACATAGGAGTTATGAAGCAAGGAGTTAGCCTTGACTCATTACACAAGTCATTACATTACACAAGAGACTAGGACTTACTCTTCCTAAATTCCACGGAACTTTATCTGTTTCCTCCCAAAAGAAAGAAACCACTCTGGGGATATTACTACATAAATAAATAATAAATAATAAATAAACCTTTATTGTCAAAGTACAACATGTGTACATTGAGATTAGCTGAGCCTCCCCCTGTGCTCTCTCCCCCCAACACACAGTGACAACAAACCCTCCATCCCACCACACTATGTGAACCAACTACACCACACACCAGCCTCCCAAGTCAATTCTGCATAAGATTATGTCCCATTTAAAAGCCTAACAGCCCATGGACAAAAGCTATTTTTCAGCCTGTTGGTACAGCTGGCTATACTCCTATATCTCCTACCGGATGGTAGGAGAGTAAATAGATACCGTCCAGGGTGTGAGTCATCCCTGAGAATCTTCCTCACTCTTCCAAGGCAACGAGCCCTGGCGATGTCATCCAGTGGTGTCAGGGAACAGCCCACAATGTCTTGTGCTGTGCTCACTACCCTCTGTAATACTTTCCTATTATAGATAGAATGCAATAAAGTAATAAACTTCATTTGTGGATCTGATTGCTTGTACCTGACAGAGACACAAAGCATGCTAGGTATGCTTGATAGATGTTCTACAACCCAAGCTGCAAAATGTGACAAAATAAATAATAGGCAGTAATTACAATGCATTCACTTTTGTCATTTTGTTATGCAGCAGCCTGTTTCTATAGTTGTTACAATTCATTTTTTCACATTGAGCTAAACTCAGTACCCCATAATGATAAAGTGAAAACAGAATTTTAGAAATGTCTATAAATTTATTAAAAAGAAAAAAACTGAAATATCACATTGGCATAAGTATTAAGACCATTTGCCACAACACTTGAAATTTAGCTTAGGTACCTCTTATTTCTCTTGATCATTGCTGACATGTTTCTACACCTTGATTGGAGTCTACCTGTGGTAAATTTTTTATTTTTATTTTATTTTTTATTTTAATTCCATTTATATCCCACCCTTCTCCGAAGACTCAGGGCGGCTTACAAGCTTAGCAGTAGCCTTCATTCTATGTATATGCCTGCTTATTAGGGCTTTCACACACACCCCAAGCGGTGATATATGTATGGCATTATTACAAAGTCAGCTTAATTGCCCCCAACAATCTGGGTCCTCATTTTACCTACCTCGGAAGGATGGAAGGCTGAGTCAACCTTGAGCCTGGTGGGATGAGAACCTGCACTAATTGCAGGCAGCTGGTGTTACTTAAGGAGGCATTAGCCCACTGCTCCACCAAGGCTCTTAAATTGATTGGACATGATTTGGAGAGCACACACATCTCTATAGAAGGCCTCATAGCTGACAGTGCATACGTAGCAGAGCAAAAGCCATAAGGTCAAAGGAACTGCCTGCAGAGTTCAGAGACAGGATTATTGCAAGGCATAGATCTGGGGAAGGCTACAATAAAATTTCTGCTGCACTGAAGGTTCCTAAGAGCACAGTGGCCTCCATAACTCTCAAATGGAAGAAGTCTGGTACAACCAGGACTAGTTACCCGATCAAACTGAGCATATGGGGAGAAGAACATTAGTAAGAGAGGTGACCAAGGACCTGATGGTCACTCTGACTGAGCTCCAGAGATCCTGTGTGGAGATGGGACATAGTTCCAGAAGAACAACATCACTGCAAGCTCTCAACCGATCTGGGCTTTATGGCACAGTGGCTACATGGAAGACTCTTCTCAATGCATATGAAAGCCCCTTGGAGTTTGCAAAAAAGTAACTGAAGGACTCTCAGACTGTGAGAAACAAGTTTCTTTGGTTTGATGAAACCAAGATTGAACTGTTTGGCCATTATGTCTGGAGGAAACCAGGCACTGCTCATCACCTGGCCAATACCATCCCAACAGTGAAGCATGGTGATATGAGCATCGTGCTTTGGGGGTGTTTTTCAACAGCAGGGACTGGGAGATTGCTCAGGGTTGAGGGAAAGCCGAATGGAGCAAAGTACAGGATATCCTCAATGATAATCTGAGGACCTCAGGCTGGGCCAAAGGTTCACTTTCCAACATGACAATGATCCTAAGCACACAGCCAAGGCAACACAGGAGTGGCTTAAGGACAATTCTGTGAATGTCCTAGAGTTGCCCAGCCAGAGCCCTGACATGAACCTTACTGAACATTTCTGGAAGGGGGACCTGAAAATGGCTGTCCACTGATGGTTGCCATCCAACCTGACTGAAATTGAAAGGATTTGCAAGGAAGAATGGCAGAAAATCCCCCAGTTCAGTTTTACAAAGCTTGTCTCATCATATCCCAAAAGATTCAAAGTTATAATTGCTTCCAAAGGTGCTTTAACAAAGCACTGAGTGAAGGGTATGAATGATTATGTCAATGTGATATTTCAGTTTTTTTTCTTTTTAATAAATTTACAGACATTTCTAAAATTCTGTTTTCAATTAATTTCAACAACTGTGGAATCAGGCTGCAGCATAACAAAATTGACAAAAGTGAAAGGGGTCCGAATACTTTCTGAATGCTCTGTAACTGTATTAAATTGCATTGTGTTTAGATGATAGCACTTGGATAATCTTACCTAGTTTTAAGGTAAACTGTGTTGAACATGGAAGTTATTTGGATAAATTTTAAGGGCCCAGGCCTTAAAGTAAAAAAAAAGGCTATAATAATCACGGTCATATTGCTGCTAATAAGCTGAATGAAAAAGCCCATATAGTCATCAGAAGATGAGCTTAATTTAAAGATGTCTTTATCTTTTTTTCCTTTAGATTTAATCTAAATCAATTTTAATTTTATCTCTTCTTTCTTCTGGTTCCAATTTTTGGAAAGCAGATTCCAAAATCATATCTGGCATTTGAACCCACAAAAACATTGCACACTTCTGTTGTAATATGAAAACAGAACTTCTGTCAGTAGAATAACTTGCACAATGAAAATCTCCATTGTATCCAACCATTGTGATAAGCTTGTAGGGATTTTATTTATTTTGTGACCTCTTCATTTTTCCCCAGAACACTTTTTCTGTTGATTTATTTGCATTGTTGACCAGTAGGTGGCAGCACATAGCCAGCCTACCAGGCTGATTTGGAAAGCTGAAAAGGGTCAGCCTTGATTAGTGCCTGCATGGAAAAACAACATGAAATACAGGACTATAAAGGCTAGAAGAAGGTAATAACAAACCATATCTTTATCATGCCCATAAAACACTGAATGTGTCCATGTAAGTAGTCAAACTCAGCTTGAAGGTTACTTCAGACCTATCTAAATCCAAAAATGCTAGGGAAGTTCTGGAACCTTGGTACCCAGACACAACAGCCATCAATAGGTTAATACAGATAAGCAGGAATTAACACCAGACGAACAATCAAGCAGAAATCAATACTCTAACAAATAACTACCAAGGACAATCTAGCATGATGATGTTACCTATTTGGGTAATCAAACATCTCCAAGCAACAATCTTTCTACAAGCCCATAGAGCAGCAAGGACTCCACAGTTCAACACTGAACTACTTGTATTATCTTTTATTGATTACAAGTTGGGGGGGGGGGCAGTGGCATCATTTCTGCTTTATCTGCTTTAGGACAGAATATAGTGTTGCTAACCAACTACTTGAATTTCAGTTTTAATTCTCAGATGTTTTACTTTGGTTTTGGCTTTACAGTCACCCAGTTTTGGTGTATATTTTTACATACATTAAATATCATGAATAGAATCAAAATTATAATATTTTGGAAGAATAATGAAAAGAATCACGTTGCATTGAATTCTAATGTAGTTTTAAGGTGGCTTCTTATGATACTACATTAGTAGGTTTGTAAACTGCCTTGAATTAATTTTTAAATCTGAAGGCATCTTGAAAGCAGAATTAAATACTCAAAAAGTAAACATACTGAAAAATAATTGAATGAACCAATGGCCAAAATGGGACGAAAGCTATTGCACACAGTAATTTATTATGATTTTCATAATTTTTAATTTAATCACTCTTATTTTTTTCCCTTTCTGTTTTAACAATTTCTTAATTTATTCACCATTTCTTGCCAGCTTAAATCTTTTCAGAATAAAGATGTATGATTGCTATAAGAAGAAGTTTCCATAATATTTTTCAGCAGGAATAAAATGAAATGCCTATTTTGAATGTAAACTTCTTATTGCTTTTAGCAATCATTTTGTGTTCTAATTATAGCAATCTAAGTTGTAAACAACACATGCTGAGGTTTTGGCAGTGAACTTCTGATAAAGCACAAAGTACAAATTTTAATTATACACAGTCCTAATACAGTGAACCTCTAGCAACTCTGTCAACTTTGAAATGGTTACAAAACGAAAAAAAACTTTTGAAATATGAGTATGAAGGTAATGAGATCAATAAATGTCATCTAGAAAAAGTAATCACAACTCAGGAGACTCACTAACCTTTCTGCAATTCTAAAAGTAATAGAGTAGCTTGGATGAAGAATGGTTTAACAGGGAAAACATATGTAATTATAAGAAAAGAGAAAGCAAAAGGGGAGTTTATAATATCAAAACCTTCTCTTTTTTTAAAAAAAGTCACAGTTATTGAAATAACTAGCCTTTTTCTTTCTTTTCTTATTGCCACACCAGATGAATTTATGCATTCAGATTAAGGATATACATTATATACATTCATTTATTAAATTTATATGCAGCTAATACCACTGTTGCGGTGACCCCGGACTGCTTACAGAATGATAAAATGGTAAATGATAAAATGATAAAATTTCTCCGTCCTTTTTTCCCTGGCATTCTCAATAAAATTAGCTCTTTACATAAGATGTCAAAATATGATAATTTGGGACTGGTCAGTTATACGTCATGTTAAGAACTTCAAGTTGATTTGTTCTAGGATCTATTTGTCTGTTTTCTGGTTTTCCACCACCAAAAACCAAAAGTGCCAATATTCTTACTATCCTGCTTCTTCAAACTTCAGCTTTCACTTTCACTGTCATATTGTTATTCATCCATCATCATTGATAAAGTCCTCAGCACTGTTAATCCCATTGTGTGTCAGGGAAAATCACTGCATATGTGATACTAATCTCTGTTCGTATAAACATATTAGTTCATCTGAAAATCTTTTTCAGGATCCTAATTGCTACTCTAGCGAATGCGACTCTGTAGCATATTCTGAACCTATTTGCTTCTACATCAGAAAAAGAACAGTCAAATCTTAAGCTGCGGCCTTAAAACACTTCTCTTCCATCAGGCTGACCTGGACTGACGACAGGGATTTTAAAATGTTTTTTTAATTTTTAACTCCAATTTTAATTTCTATTGGGGCTGTTAATTTAATTCTTTTTAACTTTTGTATTGTTGTATTTTATTGTTGTTAGCCACCCTGAGTCCTTCGGAAGATAGGGCGGCATATAAGTCCCTAAATAAATAAATAAATAAATAAATAAATAAATAAGTGAAGTGTGCCCTAGCACGAAAACAGCCCTTTTCTGAGATACCAACAGATTGTTCTCTGCCACTTGTTAGCATAAGCCATTGAAGTAGCTAAATTTACTATCAGAATATTTGAATTTAGAAATATTTATTATTACAAGGCATTTTCTGTTTGAACAATTTCTAGTCCAAGTCCAGTTTAAAGAAAAGGATCCATGACAGTTGATCTTTAAAGTTGTTCCTCAGTAGTTTTCATCTTAAGAATAACACAAGCACTTGTTGCTTGCTAAAGAAGACAAAAAACATCACCTTCTCAGGCTGAATGAACGTGAATATTTGCATAAAGTGTGTTTATGCTAAGTTAAATATATAAATCCTCTAATACAGGGGTGTCTAACTTCCAGCCCACTGGCCAGATGTGTCACACCAAAACTCTACCTATCCCATTGCCGGCAATGGGAAAAAAAGTCACAACATGTCACGTAACGTCACGAGTTTGACACCCTTGCTCTAATACTATTGTTCCAACAGACATACAATACATTTCACCTTCATGAAAGAGACTACAAAGATAAACTCTATATTTATGGGACATACAATCTTCTACCCTAATTGTGAAATAGCAACTTTAAGTCCCTATTTCTCTCTTTGTATGAATATATTTGAATTAAATTCACGAATCAGACAGCCATTCAAGTAAAGGTGCCCTCAAATAAAGGATAAACTTTTGCCAATTCTTCAAATAATGACCCTTACCTCATATTTGTTTAATATAGTCTAGGATTTCAAACAGCAGCTTATTTAAATTGGATTAGATAGCTCAGGATAGTAACAAGTTAATAAAAACTTTGAAACATCCAGAAAATTTCTAATGTTGCTGCTTTTTTTGAATACATTTGTATATGGTTTTAAATCTTCCTGACTTAAATGTTTTCTGCAGAATACATAGTACCATGTTGTGTTTCCTAGGACACTTGTTTTGTTCTCTTGTTTTGGTCAATGAGAAGTACAGTTTATTAACTTTCTTCATTGATGTATCTGCTTACTCCATCAAAAACACACAAACACACCTTTAAATAATTTGCTCTTTCATTAGTGCTAATTTGAAAGATTCTAGTTCAAATGGATAGCTCTGTGCAATTGTTCTCTTAAGTAATTATCTCCTTCCCGGTCTCTTACAAGGATTTGACACTGAAAACCAAGTGAGTGCTGGATAGCTTGAATGAAGACTATTAACAGCAATCAGCATTGACTGAATCCCTTTCTACATTGTAAACAAGCAGTCAGTGGAAACACAATATTGAAATTTGGCTAATAGAAGAAACTGGGTAATTTTGAAGTCTAAATCCAACTTAAATATTTCTGTTCTCCTTTTTTGTACAATAGTGGTGTATATACTGCATCTGACATCTGAAATATTTAGCATGAAGAGAATAGGTCTATTAGAAATCAGTGGGTGTGCTTCTAAATTGACATATATAGGATTGCATTGTAAGGATATAAAAATGCCATAACATTATTAACTTTCTGGACTGATATCTTAAATTGAGGTATAGAATTTTTTTCTGCATTGAAATTGCATACAGCAATTCCTGTGACAAAAAGAATCACATCAACATAAAAGCTTTAAAAATACTTAAAACTTTCAGAAATAAATTGTTGTACCAAGCTTCACCACAAGATGTCCCTGATAGCATTTAAATTCTTTTTCAGATCCCGGGCTAGGTTCTTATCCAATTTAAATTCTTTTTTTGCAAATAAAGTAAAATAGCAGGTCCCAGTAAGAATAGGAACTTTTTGGGTCCCCAAATTCAAAAAAAAAATATAAATCCAATTATATTAAGTTGATCTTTTCAATGCTTTATTTCCCCTGGGTGATCAGACGCTGCCATTTTAGAGCGTGGGAGAATAAAGTTCCCTTCCATCTTTCCTGACAGGGGAAAAAAAATTCAAGAAGCTTTTAACAGGAAAGTACTTACCCGATTCCTCCACATTGCTTTCAAGGTGCTTGATGGTAAATTAGGTCTCGGCTGTCAGCAGTTTGTTGATGGGCCATCTTGATGGCCAATCTTTTCCCCATCAGTTTGAAGAGCTTCCCCAGATCAAATAAGAGGGCTGCCACCCTTCCATGATCACTTAGGGGTCCTCTTCTCACTTGTCACCCCTAAAGGGTGGCTTTCAACCCTCTTCAGGGTCCCCAGCGGGAGAAAACCGAATGGTGGAGACAGTGATCACCGCACACATCTGCCAATGCCGCGATCGCAAACCGGAAGCCAAAAATACTTAAAACTTTCTAAGTCCAATTATAATCATTCTTTTGCTGTATATTTTTTAAAAAATAAATCTTTAAACCTATAATTAAGTTGTATTTCTAAAAAAAGTGGAATGGAATAAAACTCACACTTTCATTACAAGTTACCAGTATGAAGCTCTCAATCTTTAAAGAATGCCAAAGGGGGGAAACAATAAAGTCCAAAGTGACTAAGAGACAAATCCAGTCAAACTTAAACTCTGTATAAGCAACATTAGCAGCTATTAAAAAAAAACACAATAGAATCCTGTAACTCCCAGATGACTACTAAAATGAATCTCCTGCTATCTGCTCACAAAAAAACCCATCTGTATGGAGTATATGTGGGTTATCTCATGATCTCTTTTTAATTCCAGAGAGATTAAAGCAGCCCAATAATTTCAATCAAGCACTTTTTTGACTTTAATATGTTCATCTCTTATGGAGAAATGTCAACTCACCATTATGGCTCAACAGAAGTGCACAATCAGGTCACTTTTAATAGATTGGACAGATTCAGACATTTTTTACTAAGTTCATTTTTATTATTACTTTAAAAAATCTTGTAATATTTCTGGTATGATTTATTTAACTGTTAGTTGTTTTCTCCTTTCCTACCTTGTTTTACAGCTTTTCTAATAGCCACCATCTTTTAATTTTTAATCCAAAAATAAAAGTAAGCCAATTACAACTATGAAGATTAAAAAATGGCTACTCTTCCCCTGTCTCTTTCTGTATACCCTTAAGACTTTAGTCTAAACTGTCTTTCCACAGTTTAGATGACATAATTGTGTCATATTACATATATCTTCTTATTTTGTAACTTCCATCAATTATCTTTTCTATTTATTGTCAAACAATCAGATTCCCAGAACATCTATCATGTTTCCCCGAAAGTAAGAACCAGTCCGATAGTAAGCCCTAGCTTGATTTTTGGGGGATGGGCCTAATATAATCCCTACCCAAAACTAAGCCCTAATTTTGGGCCAAGGCGCACCCCTAAAAATTAAGCTAGAGCAGGAGTGGGGGAGTGAAGCTGCCCCAGGTGCCCCACACCCACTTACCATACTGGTAGGACCACCACAGCCATACCTCCCACATCCTGAGACTGTCACGCCACTGCTTGACTTCGGCTGCTTGCCGCCAGTTGCCGGCAGTTGCCACATGGTGCTGCGGGCCACTTCTGCTGCTCACGCAGTGCTTCGGGCCGCTTCTGCTGCTTAGTTCTTGGCTGGTTTTTTTCTTGATTAGTTTCCATCTATTAGTCTTCTGATGCTTTGGAAAATAGGTTGACACCATCTTCTCTGTGGCAGCCCATCAAATATTGGAACACTGCTATCATGTCACCACCCCTAGTCCTTTCCACTAAGCTGGATATACCCAAATCCCATAAACATTTTTCATATGTTTTAGCCTCCAGCCCCCTAATCATCTTTGTTTACCAACCATTTAGACCAGATGGTCCCCCTGGTTTGGTTTAATGAACAGTGGCCATGAGCAGAGCATTCTCAGAGACACCACCCCAATTATAGAACTTTCTCCCAAGGAAAAAAATGAACAGTGCATCCCTCACCTGTTTAGAGGCAACTCCAAACACACTGTTCAGTCAGGCATATGTAGAACAACAACACATTTTATGGTCAAACAGCACTAAATAAATTATACTACTAATATTTTTCTTTCTTAAAATACACACTTTTAATAGTGTTTTAAGCAGTGCTGGTGATGCTTTAAAATAGCTGTCTTTGAGAGTTTTCTTTTAACCACCCTGGATTTCTCCAAAACATTTAATTTTGAATTAGACGTTGATTTAATAAATTAGGAAGAAGAAACAAATGTTTAAAAACATCTAAATCCCACAGACCTACTGCCTCCTAGGTGCATACTGCAGAGAAAATAAGGCATTCCATTTCTAGCCAGCATAGCTAGATAATGGGAACTGTGGTCCATGACACCCAAAAGACATCAGTTTGGGTAAGGCTGGATTAAATTATAAAAGAGCAGATCAGAGGAAGTAGAAGCAAGCAACACTTTCCATTTCTCCAACCAAATAATTGCGGGGTGGAGTTGACTTGGCCTTGTAATTTCAACTCAGGCTAATTCCTCTTAACTTCCCATTCAATCCAAAGAGTTCTTTTATCAGCTGGATTTTAGGGAGGGGAGGCAGCAAAAACAGACCACAAAGGCAATCCATGAGTTTACTCTCTCACCTGCCTGCACACCACCTCCCTGATGCAGCATAAGTGTGTGTGTGTGTGTGTGTGTGTGAGAGAGAGTGAGAGAGAGAGAGAGAGAGAGAGAGAGAGAGAGAGATATCCCCTTTTTGTAAGTTTGCTTACTCTGTTTGCAATGCTCCCTGTTCCCCACACTTTCACTTTCCTGTTGGCTCTCTCTCTCTCTCTCTCTCTCTCTCTCTCTCTCTCTCACACACACACACACACACACACACACACACACACACACACACACACAAACTTTCCCTGCTTTCTCCCCCTTGTCACTCTTCTCCTCCAGCTGCACCTGAATGGAGTGGGAGGAGGTTAAAAAAAAGAGAAGGGGGGGAGAAAGGGAGAAGCTCCCCTTTTTTACAACACCTCAGCTTCCTCCTCCTCTACTCTTTCCTTCCTGGCTCTCTCTCTCTCTCTCTCTCTCTCTCTCTCTCTCTCTCTCTCTCTCTCTCTCTCTCTCTCTCTCTCTCTCTTTCTCTCTCTCTCTCTCTCACACACACACACACACACACACCCTTCCTACTTTCTCCTCCTTCTCACCCTTTGTCTCCAGCTGCCACAGAGGGTCACACATTGCTGGCTGCCAGTGGTTCCAGGCTGTGGCTCTGTATCTGGTGTGAGTGCTGCGTTCCCTTCTCCGGCCCTACTATGTGGGAGAGAGGGCAACCAGGAGCCAGCTGATGCTTGACTTGTGCCACCGCGTGCTCCCATCTCCACGCCTTTCATCCCACAAGCCGGGCATGCCCCAGGGTGCTAGGCTTACAAAACACCATGGCCCGAGTAAGCACAGCCGGACAAGGAGAGGCCTGGCAAAGTGGGGCGTGGCCAAGTGTGACTGGGTTAGGCTGGGAGGGGCAGGATGGGGTGAGGCAAATGAGCTGCAGCTGCTGCTGTGCACCACCAGCCCCCAAGTGCTTCCCTTTTCATGTGTGTGCGCCAGGAGGGCCCCCAGCCAGGTTGGGATGGGCCAGGGCTGTCCCTTGCCATTTCTGGGACAGCCCGGGTCAAATCTGGGCCCTCCAAGGGCAGGATCTGACTGGCAGGCCTTGTGTTTGACATGTCTGCTTTAGAAGATATCCAGAGCTCCAGAGGTCACGTAGAGGAAGAAGAGTTGTGTGCTCTGCCGCTTGATGTCCCTAAGCCATATGGCTCCATCCAGGCAGTTACAACAGCAGTGAAAAAAATAACTTGGTGGCAATCCTCATACTTATGACTTTTGCAGGTCTATAAAGCAAAGAAAAACTGAAATAAGTCAGAATGCACAAAGTTTCATTTAGCAACCACTTCATTTAACAATCAAGTTGCCAGTCCTAACTGTGGCACTAAATAAGTCATTTCCAATTTTTTAGGAGCAGACTACCTGAAACAGCATTAGATATCAACTAACGTAATAATTCTCTGTGACTATACATCCAGTTTTAAAAACTAAAGTGTTTCTTTTTGACACAAAATGTAGCAAACACTGCTATGATGGCTGAATTTACTATGGTTTAAGGGGAAAGATTCATAATTTAAAATGTTTTGATCAGATATTGATATCATCAGTCAATAGGCATATACTGATGAAGGCTTAATACACCTTTGGCATACTTTAATCTCACAGTTTATTACTTTTATAAAATATCCTGGGATTGTTATTGAAGAATGGTATGAAAATATTATCATAACTTTAACTAATTAATCTGAATTCTAAAATGAGGATTATCTACTGTATGTGGCAGTAAATTCATACTTCAGATTGGCTGTTTTGATCTTTTCTGCACATATTTTACTCTCTTTAAGGATTTTCATGGATAACTGCTGATACTTTATTGGGAGAATTCTTAATCTTAGAAGTTAATCTTTAAATTGCCTTATTTTATTTATTCCTGTCCTTTTCTTCTGTTTTTTTCCCCAGCTCCTCTTCAAGCCTATCCACTGTGTCCTCATTTCTTTCCTCCTTCAAGATCTGCTGTAGGAAAACTATTTTCTGTGTATCTAATTCCCCTTCTTCACTATTTCGTAATACAATTTACATGCAACTCCATTAGCTTACAAACTTTGTCTGTCAAAGTCCATCATGAAACATGTCACTTTAAATTCCAAGAGGTTGTCTATTGAAAATTCAATATTTACTAGGCATCTGTCAGTGCTTAAATCTGATGTGAAACAATGTGCAATGTTTGACATTTGAAAACCTGATTGTTAACACCAAATGGTGTTTAACTGTATGATCTGTAGTATACCTGCACAACTAGCAGCGCCCAGTTCTATTGCTGTGACTCCAGAATTTGTCAGAAAACAATCACTGAATTCTAATTTTTTAAAGATAGAAAATGTACGACATAGGTAAATGATCATATTAAATTTTAAATTAAACTTTAATTACTTTAATTAAGTACTCAAATATAATATTCCTTTTTGATTACTCTTTTAGATCCCGCCCCCATATTATTTTCAAAGTTGTGTATTTCTGTAATAGTTTTTCACAACTTGGTACCTTCCAGATCTGTGGAACTATAGTCCTCATTAGTTTTCCATTGGGATTACTGTATGAATTGTGGCATAATAAACCTGGTAGAGAAATAGTCATGAAAATATGGCCAAAACATAGGTTCTGAAAGGCAGATGATCACTGAGCAAACAAGGAAATTATTGATATTATACGTTTGGGCTGGCTTTCAGTCCCCAAAATATGCAAAAATAGCCTTAATGCTGGTTGTCCTCTGTCAACAAACATTTAACTTCCATTTGATGGGTGGCCTCACTTTCCTTCGTTTACTAAAACTAGCCATTTTCTTACCCATTAGCTCTCCCTTCTCCAATTCCAGAGAGCAGACATAAATTTGCTGATCTGAGGTTTAGAATTGTTTCCTCAGTTCAAAACTTAATTTGCATATTATAGGATGTTCGTATATATTCCTTGGTATTATATTTGTTGGATTTTTATTACTTTTATAAAAAAAACCTCAAGGAAGCAAACATATCCAACACACCTTCCTCCTCCTATTTTCCTCATAACAACAACCTTCTGAGGTGGGGTGGGCTGAGAGAGAGTGACTGGTCCAACGTTTCATGGTTGTGGCTGGACTACAACTCACAGCCTCCAATTGTCTAGTCTGGTCCCTAAACTATTAGACCAGACTGGCTCTCCAAGTATTAAAGGAATCAAGCTACAATGTTTCATCCATGGAATACATTTTCTATTAATTATGTAATTTATTGCCAAAGTTGTGACAGTTAGGTCACATTACTGGTGGAAGTAGGACCATAAATTTCTGTCCACTTTTGGTTTGTCATTTGATTTTGATTTTATTTTTTACTTATTTGGAGGATATTAATACATAGATTCAAATCGTTCAGATTTGGGACACCTAATCCTTCTACTTCCTGCCAGAACTGTCAGAAATCATGCAAATACAACTTTGCAGCAAATTTCAATAGCACACACCTACAGAAGGGGGGACCCAAAGGGGTGGGAGTGGGGAGGGAGTGGACTGAAGAATTTGTGCAGCCCAGCTAACATTTAATATAACAGGGATGAGAAGATTAGGAAACATGTTAAACAGGTAGCAGTAAACATCCAATTGGGAGATTACCTAAAGGCAGAGAATTTTAGCAAGGCATTATTCATAAGCTATTATGTTTTCCTTTCTGCTCTGATAAAGTGCCCATTACGTTTTCAGCAAATAGTCCTGTGAAATTATGCAGCAGAATAAAGACATAGAATGCTGAAGTGCCTCAAGCACTTTAAACAGCAGGTAGCTAATCAGGTTTTAGAAAGACCAGGTATTAATAACTCCTTGTGACTACAAAGCCAATATACTTTGGGAAAAATTGGGGTAGAACTTTTTCCTTCAACATGCTGGCCACTGTAGAAGGCTACTGATGTAGACCAGACTTGTCCCTAATTTCTTTTCATGACATTATGGAAGTTTACTTAAGCATTCACAAACCCAAAGGATATATTTTATTTATTTATTTGTTTATGTAGACTGATCCCCAGCCATGCTGACAGAACCATGTCTCTAGAGGGATGGAACCACCACAGAGAAGGCCCCTCTGGTTCTCACTAGATGTAGTTTTCTGATGGATGGGGCTCGTGACCTACCTTGTCTTCCCATTCTGGTTGGCAGAGTAGATATAGCTGGGGAGAGGGTAGTCCAACAGACTTCATAAACTACTTGATACCTAGTGGATGTCTACAAGGAGAGAAACCGAGGAAGAAGTAGTATGCTTTGTGGAAAATTTCAGTCCATTCATAGGTCTTAAAAATTCTGTGGAGGAAAGACAAAGGGAGAGAAAAAGGAGGTGGTAAGGACAGGAAAGAAAACTATTCAACAGCTGCAAAGAATAAGGAACATAGCAGCTAAGGGCACATGTCTGCTGTATAGGAAAGGCTGGCAGTTGCCGGGTTGAAAGGGTAGAAAAAATGGGCTTCCTTTGTAGTAGCAGAATGCTCAAGTTACTAACTGTACTCCAGAGAAAGAAAAAAAGTGGCTACAATCTAAACACCTGCTGCTGGCATCAAGTTCCCTTCGTCCAGTGCGCTCCCACAGGGAGGGTCTTCTCAGGGTGCCACCGGTAAGAGATTGCCGGCGGACGACACCCAGGGATAGGGCCTTCTCAGTGGGGGCGCCTGCCCTTTGGAACCAGCTGCCAGTGGAGCTTAGGACTGCCCCCGACCTCCGTTCATTCCGCCGGGGCCTGAAGACCTGGCTCTTCGAGCTCTCTGGCCCAGGCTGAGGATTAATTTTATTTTAACTGGGGTTTTACTTATACAGGGATAAATTTAATTTTTTTAACTTGTTTTTAACTTTTGTATTTTGGTTTTTAATTACCCTGTAAACCGCCCTGAGTCCTTCGGGAAAGGGCGGTATATAAATGTAATAAAATAAAATAAATAAACATTTATATAATCGTATTGATCCAAAAGCATATTGACAAAATGGCCACAATAATGGGAAAAATTCTGTCAACAGGGAATTGCCTATGACTGGGACCATCAGCTCCTTTAACAGCCATCTCACTCTCTCATGCAGCGATGTCATCTGGGACACAATTAGTTTATGACTGAGGATATACAACCCACATACCCAGAAGAGCAGTTAAGAAATGGAAACCAGCAGAAAAGGATGAATTGTACTCAGTGACAGACCATAATTAACAAGATCTAGAAACAAAGGGGACTCTACCTTGAGAGATAGAAACTATCCCTATATTGCTATAAACATGGCAGTAAAATAAAAATTACTTTGAATTCTATTAATCTAATTTTGTTTTTGTTTGGGGGTGGTTAGGAAACAATTGAATAGAAGGTGGCTTTGATCTTCCATTCAACGAAAAACTCATGGCAGTCCTCTGCTTCTAAGGATTCCTCTGAAGTTGGTGAAATAGTGAAATGTTACAGAAGTATAATCCATTTAAGCCCCTCAGGATTTGACATCTCATTTTCTTGCCTGTGAAGATACAGTCTAAGCAAAGGCTGGAAAATTGAAGAAGATCTGACAGACTATTTCTTACCAGTCCCTAACAATTACAGGTTTTGCTGAGGTTCTCTCAGAAGGTACTTATTAACTTCACTAAATTTGTTGTATAAAACCGAAATTCCTTCTCCAACTTAAGCTTAGAAAAACAAGCACTTGTGCAGGAAATGTTCACTTTTCACTTTTTTGCATGTTATAAATATCCTATCAAGAAAAAAAATTTTTTTTAAAAAAAACTCAACAGAAATAGTGTGCTATCTGTAAAATACTGTTTATAATAAGGTCATTTAAATTAAGTGGTACACGATGGGTCTTAACATATTAGACTCTTTAGAAGGTGAGAGCATTGGTGATATATTATTTCCAATGAAATTCACTCTTTTTGTAGTAATAATGGCTTTCCTATATTTAATTATGACGTATCAATCCAATTAAAATTGCAATCTTCTCAATGGGAGAAATGAGAAGGTACCTCAGTGCAATATTTAACAATATTTCTGTAGAAACTTCCAAATAATTTTGTCCAAGAATCTGTAAAGAGGTGGAGTGAGAAACCTAGTTTTTTCCTTAAGGAAAGCACAAATAAGACCAAGTTTACTTTTACTTGATTGACTGATTTTTATTCCATCTTTTTTTACTTTATAAGTACTCGAAGTGAACAGATATTCTCCTTCCTCTTCCTATTTTCCCCACAACAACCCTGTGAGGTGTGTTGGCATAAACCAAAGAGTGATTGGCATAAACTCATCCAGCCACCTTTCATATTAACTGTATTGTAAACCAAAAGAAAAATCAATGCAATTATTCATGTCCAATGAATAAAAATCCTAATAATTTTGCTTTTTTCAAACAACTTTGCTCTAATGTTGCCAGTTGTCCTCTTTCCTGAACCAAGGGTCACTGAGTACAGTAACTGCTGTTTTACTCTTATCCCTCTATTAGACCGGAGTACCTTAGGAAATACCTGCTGCCGGCATCAACCTCCCTCCGCCCTGTGCGTTCCCACAGAGAGGGCCTCCTCAGTGTGCCACCGGTCAGAGAATGTCGATTGGTGGCCCCCAGGGGGAGATCTTTCTCTGTGGGCGCCCCAGAACTATGGAACCAGTTACCAGTTGAGCTCCGGACAGCGCCCGATCTTCGCTCCTTTCGCCGCGATCTAAAAACATACTTGTTTGAACAAGCCGGCCTGGCCTGAGGGGGGATTGGTGGGGTTTTTTACTGTCATTTTATTGGGGTTTTTATTATGTATTAACTGTTTTTTAATGGGCATGTATTTAATTACTTTTTAATTTTTGTAATTCTGTATTTTTATTCTTGCCCTGTACACCGCCCTGAGTCCTTCAGGAGAAGGGCGGTATAGAAATATTAATAAATTAAATTAAATGATGTGGAGTCATCCTTGAAGACATCTTAAAAGCTACAACTAGCACAGATCCTGGCAGCGCTTGCTGACCAATATTAGCTGCTTTACCAGAATCATATACATTCTGCAGAAGCTGCACTATTTGCCAGTAGGCTTCTGCATGCAAGTGAAAATGTTTGTGAATCCTTTTATGGCCAGAGTCCCTTTGGGGCCGTCTTGTTATGTAAACTATTTCAATATTCAATCCAATTGGGGAGGGAGGAAGAATAATCTGACTACCCATCCTGAAAGAAAAGGGGTATGATCAGAGACTGTCTTTCTCTTTTTTAGTTCCTTCTCTCTGGAACAGCAAACCTCAAGGTTTAGTTGTGACCTGATGATTTTGATAGCTGATGAAAAGAGTTCTCTTTAAGGGAGCATAAGTGGATTACAGTTAAGGATTTCTCGTAGTTTTCTTTTCTTTTTAATTTGTTGGCTTTATGAATAGATTGTATTGTTTTAAGTTGTTAAAATTAGAACAGAAGGCAGCATATAAATTTTGGTAATTCAATGAAGTCAATACAGTGACTGATGATTAGAAAGAATTTAAAATGTGGTTTCCAACATTTTCTTTTACCATGGTAGCTTAGTTGCAGCTCACTCTATATGCAATTTCAATGCTTTCATTTTCTACTTCATTAGTAACATGTTGAATCAATTATTTAGATTACTAAGCTTCTGAGTACCTGTAAATGATAAAGAAGTGATTGTACTAAGTCTCTATAGTCGTCTACAAAATTCTTCCACTTTTCTTTGCTCCAAACTATTTCAGACAACCGATAGAAACACAATGTCATATGATTCACAAATGATAATTTGCATCATCCAGGCAAAGATTGATTGATTGATTGATTGATTGATTGATTGAAAACCCTCCATCCATCACAGCATCCTGAACCATACTCCTGGAGGGGAGGGGGGATGCTTGTGGGTTTATTGCCTTGACTTCCTCTATCGCTACAATGTAACACTTGCTTTCCTACGTTATTTCTCTCTGAACTTTCTTCTCCCTAAACTGTCAGCTAGAAAAGGGGGGAGGAAGAAAGGAATGTCACCTCCGGCAACTGGCTTATCTCTCCGCTCTCAGGAGAAGGTGCAAAGAGCCACCGAAACATTGCTGTTACAACCAGAGCTGGCCTGATGTTATCTCCCTGTTTCCACGATGGACTTAACACCTGGGGATTGGCCAAATTAAACCAACCAGACGAACTTTGGGGTGTGGTTTGCTTGGGGATACTTTAACCTCTCAATTTTTTGCAGGAGAACCTCAGATCCTGTCAATAATAATAATAATAATAATAATAATAATAATAATAATAATAATAATAATAATAATAATAAGAAGAAGAAGAAGAAGAAGAAGAAGAAGAAGTGGTTGGAAGGGACCTTGGAGGTCATCTAGTCCAACCCCCTGCTAAGGCAGGAAACCCTATACCATTTCAGACAAATGGCTGTCCAGTCTCTTCTTAAAAACTTCCAGTGTTGCAGCATTCACCGCTTCTGGAGGCAGGTTGTTCCACTGGTTAGTTGTTCTAACTGTCAGGAAGTTTCTCCTTAGTTCTAGGTTGCTTCTCTCCTTGACTAGTTTCCATCCGTTGCTTCTTGTCCTGCCCTCAGGTGCTTTGGAGAATAGCTTGACTCCCTCTTCTTTGTGGCGGCCCCTGAGATATTGGAACACTGCTATCATGTCACCCCTCTCTTCATTAAACTACAAATACCCAATTCCAGCAACCGTTCCCTATATGTTTTAGCCTCCAGTCCCCCAATCATCTTTGTTGTTCTTCTCTGTACTCTTTCTAGAGTCTCGACATCTTATGCCTGCTATCAGCTTCTCCTAATAGAAAATCCTTTTGAAAGAGTTTGCTTCCAGGAGTTCTGCCTTCTTGGGATGAGGTTTTGAAGTGGGCCCTGATACTGGTGATGGATAGACATTGTGGGAGAAAGGTAGCCCTCCACGTAGGAAAGCCCTCTGCCAAGTAGAACTTTATAGCTAATAATCAGCACCTTGAAATGTACCCAGGTGCCAACTAGCAATCAATGTGGTACATACAACAATATTACTTGGGCATAGTAAGGCTTCCCCATCACTGGTCATGGCATTGCATTTTGGATCAGCTTTAGCTTTTAACTGGACAGCCCCATATAGAACACAATGAAATACAGATATTCTTGACTTATGATTTGTTGCTTAGCAACTGTACAAAGTTACAACTCTCCCCACCCAAAAGCTACTTACAACGTAGTTTTGAAGTTACAACCGCTGCAGCACCGCATAGTCCTTATCACAACCTGCAGGGAGGCTTCAGTATCTCCCATCATCCCACTGGATCCCCACACGCCCCACTACCGATTGCACATTAACCTTTGAAAGTTCTATGGAGCTTGTGTTGGGGAAGGAGGACGATCTGATCCATCCCTTGGCATCCCTTGGCTGCAAGGCTCCATCTGAAGAAGGTGCAAATGGCACACATTCCTAGGTTGCCAATCCCCAGATTCCATGCAATATGGAGACACATACCTGGCCCTCCATCGGCAGGGACATCAATGTTTCCTCTAGAGCTCTTCCAAAGATAAGTATGCCATCAGCAATGACATCTGGGCAGAAGAGGGTAGGGTCTGGGGTGGAGGGAAACAGAAAGATAGGCTAACAGTTTATGTTATTGTGTGTGTGTGTGCATGTGGAATGGGAGGATTTATTTATTTTTTTAATTTCAGGAGCTGTGATAGTTCAGGGGTGGGATGTAGCTTGAATCTCATTTTCAGTAGTATCTTATTAGCCAGCTAAATTGTACAAACTGGCTCATAAAATCCTTTGTTCTCAACATTTTGGGGCAGGTAGAAGTGAAGACACATCCTTCCTTAAACTTCCTTGGAAGAAGGTGAAGATGGAAAAATCATGCCATGTGAAAATCCTGTCAGGTGAAAAGGCCCCCTATGGGGCTGTAAAATAGCTATGATCCAACAGGTCTACCATTTCTGGTCCGCAGAAATCCAGACTTACCATTGGAAAATCACAGAGAACTAATTTTTTGCGATCGTCTCATGTGTATCTGGACTCTTCTACTCCAAATCCATATGTACTTTTGTCAGATTTACTGGTACTTCTATCTCTTAAACAGTTCCATCCTATGAATAGCAAAATGTATGCTTATGGATGTGTTTGTGTGTTTTAAAAAAAGAAGTGACAACAATTAAATTTTCTCTTGAATGTAGAGAAATTGAAAAAGTTAATGTAGATATCTTGATTTTTTTTAATATCAAGAGTTTTTAAAGGCCTTGTCTCTCCATTAAATAATATTTCAGGCACTGGGTCTGTTAAAAAAGGTGCATAAGTTGCTTTGGGTATGTAAGAAAATTAGATAGACCTTTGAAGTATTATATCAGCATTTCAAAATATCATGCCTTAAATAACAACAATATCCATATCTTCTCAAAAATAAAATTAATAATTCTTCCATTATATTTCACCTTGTTACCTTCCAATAATGAAAAATTGTAGTCCAAATAATGTCCTAAACCAATAGTCTTTGTTACTAGACTTTACAATTTCTGTTTATTATTGGTCCATGAAATAACATTGAGATTGGAAATAAAAAGGAAGAGATAATTCGGATATAAATGTGAACAAAAAGAACAGAAACAAACATGCTTTATCTAAAGAACTGAATATGATTACCTCTTCCATTGGCTATGTTTTATTTACAAAAGTTTATTACAGATAATTTATATAGCTAAAGAATCATATTTCTTAAATTGATTTTTGTCTATAATCAATTTGTTCCACACTATGTAATAGAGCACAAGGCAATGCATGCCATAAAATTGTGTCATTAATGATTGATATGTTTATTTGTAAATACTATATTCTCAATATTAATGTTGACTGAAACTTTCCAAGGTGCTAATAGGAAAAGATAATCACTTTACACAGGGTTTAGTTTAGTCTTTAAAAAAAACATTTAAATGTTCACTGATTGACTTTTCATGCTTGAACAATCCATGGCTTATTTTTAATAAACATATTAAAGAAGCTACAATGTATGGGTTCTAATAAATGTGATGCCTTAACCAAACAAATGGTTATGTTTTGCTGCTATGTTATAATTTGGAGATTGTTGGGCTGATTTTAAAGAAGAGTTTTATTTATAAATTATTTTTAGATTGATATCTCAAAGATGCTTTTTCACAAAGCAACTGGACTTTATTTTTTCTCTTAGAAGACGTTTCGCTTCTTATCCAAGAAGCTTCTTCAGCTCTGACTGGATGGTGGGGAATGCAAGGACTTATACTCCTTGTAGACAGCTGATTGTTTGCATTCTTATAGAGAGTTGTTGAAGCCACTGGAGGCTTATCTGTGTTATCAGGGTCACCTGAGTAGTGCAAATGGGTGTGGAGTCTTCTTTGAACCTGTTGGAAGGATTGTGTTGTAGACTGAAGATAGATGTTGTCGTATCCTTCTCCTCCGTTGAGAGAGGGCTATTCAATTTTGACATAAATTTTGACCCCTCTTTCAAACCAATGGTCTTCTCTGTTGAAAATGTGGAGTTTGCTGGCTCCGAAAGAGTGGCCTTTATCTTTTAAAGGCAGATGGACTGCTGAATCTTGTCCTGATGGGTTTGTTCTTCTATGTTGTGCCATATGTTTATGAAGTAGTTGTTTTGTTTCCCCAATACACAGATCTGCACATGGCTCAGTGCATTGTACTGCATATACCCCATTGCTCAGTTTGTGTTTTGGTGTGTTATCCTTGGGATGGACAAGCTTTTGTCTTAGTGTATTCTTGAGTTTGAAGCGTGTACATATGTTGTATTGGCTTAAGATCCTCCTGAACCTTTCCGATATTTCTGCAATGTAGGGAATGACTATGTTTGCTTCATTTATTGTTTTCTTCTTTGTTGTTAGTTTTATATTGATATTTTACACTATCCACAACCCAGAATCATCAGAAGCATGTGAGACATTTGAAATGCATACAATGTAGTAAAATGCAATGCAGTGCAATACAATACAGTTTAAACCCAAGATTGGTACTAGGACAACTACTGAATCCCAAATATATGGCCTTTGGGACAGTTGCTTAATCTTAGACTTGCTTATGTCACTGATGGTTTGTGAGAGTAAACTGGCATAGAAAAAATTCCATGTCTTCTTCAGCACTCTAGAAAAATATAGACATTCAACTATAATACATATGTGCAAATGAAAATAATTAGAAAAATTAGTTCACAAATTGTAGACATTTAACATGCAAAAAGTCAGATTAAAGAGCTAAGAGAGAGATGAAAGAAACTGAAATAGATCAGTTTATTATTGTTCTTTTTCACTTCTATACAGCTTTTCCTATGGCTTCTGAGAGGCTTACAGTAATTTTCCTGGGAGTAAAGAGGCAGGATCACTCAAGTTTATCTCTTAGCAATAAATAGATCACAGATCATAGGAAATGAAAAGAGCCAATGATTTCACAAACAGCAGAAGCATCAAGGGCTCAAGTTAAACAGAAGGGCTTCACATCTTCAGCCAAATTTGTAAATGAATTTGCTCATCTATCCTTTTTTCCCATTTGATGTCAGTAGCTGAATACATGTAGATAAACCTAGATCAGATTTTTCAAATGTTTGACCAAGCTGTCAGATAGTCCTTGAGTATTTACATCACCAGGTACAGAAGGAATCCCATATGAGCCCCACTTCTGCAAGCAATGGCTGGAACAACTGCTGCAAAACCATCTTTGACAGAGTTCTTTAATATATCCTATGGATGAAATGAAACATATGCATCATTAATGGAAGCTACTCTTTACCACATTAAGTTTTTACATGTTGTAACTATATTACAAGGTTATCCAGATAATCATTCTCTTATCAGAGGAGAGTGAAGTTTATTTTAATCAAGCATTCATTATCAGAGGCTAATTGGTTTAAACTCATAGATTTGGTTCCCATGTATGCAAAATCATTACTTAGTTTAACATATTGCAATTTCCTAAGTCTAATAATGGTAAAGATTAATTTTGAAGTATAAAAACAAATCTAATTCTTCATAAAATTATTTAAAGCTTTCAATATATGTCCTCTGAAAGAAATCCATTGGACTGCCTATTCCAAAAATGATTTAATAGTCTTTTTTTAAAAAAATACACTCAAATATTTAGGAGCAAAATATTATATTATTCACAAAAGAATGGTGATAAATATTGTTGGAATACTAGAGAATGCTCAATTAAGTGGACCAGGGGTAAGTAAATCACAGTACAGTATATCCTTAGATGTAATTGCATGAAGAACAAAAGGAGGCACAGTTTGCTATTCTGGGTGGAAATCTGCCTGCTTAACATGGTTTCCAGAAATATAGCCTTCCAGTCAACAAAATTTTAATTTGGGCATTACAGCTTTTTCTAGATTAGGCAACTTTATAATATAAGTACTTGAGCTAATTGCTTCTCATCAGTCTCACATGTCTGGTCAAAAAGCAGGCATACTTGGTTTTCCATAGTTGTATAAATGCCCAAACTCTCTCAATCCAAAATCTAAGCAAATCATTACTTTCTCCATCCCCCAACCCCCGGGGGCACATACAACATACATGAACTCCACACAGAGATAAAGGCTTTTTAATGCAGCCTGAAACAAGCTATTATAAAAATGCTATGTTAACCTGCTAGCAGGAAGCAGGGGAGTAAAAAAAAATCAAGATATGGACTGCAGCCACAATGAAGTCCACACATCCAAGACAAGGATATGAAAAAATTTAAAATTATTTTTTTTACTTGAGAAGCTGTGGCACTTCAGGTTCAGGATACTTTTTGAATCTCCTTTTTGTAGTTTCTTGTTAGTCAGCTGGAAAGACAACAGATTGAGTGATGGTCCATTTACAGTAATTCAAGCCAGCAGTAAAATGAGGATGATTGAAAGTCAGCTTGAGATTCATTAATGAGATTTCAGAGCTAGAAGCAGATATAGACTGGATATTGACATGTACAAGTGCCCAGTGAAATAAATTGGTTTCATACATTTAATAGTACTTCATTGAAATTGGAATCTAATACAATCCAATACTATTAAATATTATAAAATTAATAAAATAGAGTAGAGAAAATCCTTAGCAAAATACTAAAATTATAATTAAAATCTTCAATTGTTTAGGAAATACTGGTGGTCCTTGACTTACAACCATTTGTTTAGGGACCGTTCAAAATTACAAAAGCACAGCAAAGGTGACTTATGACCATTCTTCCATTGCATGGTCATATAATCAAAATTCAGATGCTTGGCAACTGACAGGTACGAGTTGCAGTGTCCCGGGATCATGTGATCACCTTTTGTGATCTTTTGATAAGCAAAGTCAATGAGGAAGCCAGAGTCACTCAATAGCTATGTTATTAACTTAACAATTGCAGTGATTCATTTAACAACTGTGACAAAAAACGTGGGCTCAATTGTGGTTGTAAGTCAAGAGTTACCTGTAGCATTTTTATTAATTGTAAAAAGAATTCCAATATAAGCAATTTTACAGCTGGAGGACCAGTGGTCAAGAAAATTTTCCCTTCTTATTGTTGGAAAATAAAAGCCCCTAGGACAAACTCCCACAGTGAGGTCATGCATCAGCTCCAATCATCTCTGATCTACTAGCAAACCTCAAATAAAGATACAGAGAAGCCACTTAAGTTCTTCCTACCTGTATCTGACACTGAGGCTGCAATTGATTAAATGTGACTCTTCAGGAAGTCAACTAACACCAGCAAAGAAATATTGGAGTAAGATTCATATATTAATCCAGGAAATTCTTAAAGTGAACATAAAGATTAAACCAGAAACTTTCCTTCTGGGTCTAATGGAAAGAGAACTGTAAAAAAAATTTGGAACTCTGATTTTATATATGGTGACGGCAGCAAGATTGTTCTATGCACAACAGTGGAAGGGTACCTCGATTCCTACCATGGACGAATTGTTACAAAAGCTGATGGAATTAGCAGAGATGGCCAAATTGACTGCGTTGATAAAAGAAACGAACATAAGTATTTTTGTTTCTAACTGAAGCTGCTTCTGGTCTTTGTGCTCGAGGTAGGGAAAAAAAATGATATCATGATTTTGTGTTTTACCGATTAGACTGATTTGCTGATACAGCAATGGCTAGTGCAAACTACTATAGAAATGTAAAAAGTTGAGATTTGATTTTAATGTCTGATTTTATTGCAACAGAGAGAGTCAGAAGTCAATGCCTTTTGTTTCTTCCCCTCCCATTTCCCCCCTTTTCCCATTTCTATTGTTGTCCCCAACTGTTAGCTTTTGTATTTTCACATTTTATGTTATAAATGAACAAAACTAATAAAGAAAAAAGATAAGGGATCCCAAGATTGCACCCCAACACCAGATCCTCACTAAGTTCCACACCAAGGAACAAATAACAACAACAACAACAACCCCCAGTAAGGCACAACCTTGAAGTGGTTGTGGGGCTTGTGTACTCTGAGGAAGATGAGAGCTATACCAGAAGTTCAATCATACTGGACAGGTCTCATCAGAGGAGTCTGACAAAGAGTGTCTCTCCCATAAAAAATATGATGAGATGTAAATTTCAGAATGCCATACCGGCTCAGATGTCACCCGGGTTAACAAGGTCCGTGCTAGATTTTGGAGTTCCTGGATATCTAGTGAAAAATGGCTTACAGGACTCAGGACTGTTGGCTAAGCAACCAGGACCAGCAGCTGCAGAACTCCTGGAAGAAAAGGTGTTTACCCATCGCAAATATACAGTGATTGAAAACAAAGAAATAATGATCTGTTATTACAGATCAAGTCCAACAAGAAGAGGATATCTAAAATGCATGCACCAGTTCTGGAAAGAACAACGTCCAGAATCAGAAATAACAAAACAGAGACTAGCAGATCAATGCTGAATTATAATACAAAATAAAGTATTCACAGAAACAGAATTGGACGAACTGCAAGGGTTTACTCAGGGCAAAGAAATCAAAGCCTTGCCAGAAGTAATTCAAAATGTAGAGGCAAGCCAGGGGGAGTTGGCAGTGAAGGAATCCAGCAGAGATATACAACTGTTCTCATTTGGAAACCAGGCACCTCTAAGAACAAAACCCTCTAACTAAAGAAATAAAAGAATAACTGGGCATCTGGAACAAATAAAAGAATAACTGGGCATCTGGAACAGCACAAAAACAACAGAATAAGGCTGCCTGCATTGATGGTTGTTCCAAAGAAACAGCTAGCACAAGCATTAAAAGGTGCAAGTACTGCAATATCAAGTATAAGCACCAATTCACTGCAAGAAACAAACCAACTAATGTACAGCACAGCTGCAGTTATAACTGAATACCTGGGATGCAAAATCAACAAAGAAAAACAAACAAACAGTGCACCACAAAAATGGAAGGTTAGACTAGAAAATAAGATCAGCAAGTTAAGATCACATGCAAGCAAGCTAGAACAGATGAAAGAAAAGAAGCTGAAGAACAAGAATCTAATCAAGAAATAGTTTAGTTGAGTTTAGTTTATTAGACTTATATACCACCCTTCTCCCGTAGGACTCAGGGTGGTTCACAAGGTTTTTTAAAAGAAAACAATACAACAATTATAAAAATTAAAAACAATTAAAATGATTACATTAACCTTGAATATAAAAATCCCAATTAAAATCCAATTAAAACCCCAATTAATACTCTCAGTCCAGGCCAGAAAGCTCAAAGACCAGGTCTTCAGGTCCCGGCGGAATGAGCGGAGGTCAGGGGCAGTCCTAAGCTCTACAGGCAGCTGGTTCCAAAGGACCGGCCCACCCACAGAGAAGGCCCTCCCCCTGGGTATTGTCTGCCAGCAATCTTTTACCGGCGGTACCCTGAAAAGACCCTCCCTGTGGGAGCACACAGGACAAAGGGAGCTTGATGCCGGCAGCAGGTGCTCCCTCAGATATCCCGGACCCAAGCCATTTAGGGCTTTATCGGTCATCACCAGCACCTTGAATCTCACCTGGAGGGCAACTGGAAGCCAATGCAGCTCACGGAGCAGAGGTGTTATGTGGGAGTATTGGGAAACCCCCATCACAACCCACACGGCTGCATTCTGCGCCAGCTGAAGCCTCCGGGTGGTCCTCAAGGGCAGCCCCATACCATACCACTTAGAAACAAGGAAGATCAAGGAAACACTGAAAATAATAAAGCAGCAAATAACAGCTATAGCCAGGAAAATCAGTAGATACGAAGCTTGAATTGCAAATTATAGGCAGAACCTCCAATTTCAATCCAATCAGAAATGTTTCTACCAATCCATCAATGGAGAAACTGCAATGTATCAGTCAATACCTGACAAGGAGGAACAGTGCAGTTCTACAAGCAGATATGGGATAACCCAAAGAAACACAACAAGGATGTGGCTTGCTTAAAAAAGGTGGATGCAAATAAAACAGAAGTTGAAGTGAAAGAACTAGTAATAACAACAAAAATGGTAGAAAAAAGAGCAAGGAAGATAAAAAAATTGGTCAGCACCAGGTGCAGATGAACTGCATGGGGTTTGGTTGAAACATCTAGCTGTTATAAAGCCACTCATTGCCAAGCAGTTCAACAATATATTACAAGGAGGAGAAATTGAAAAGTGGCTAACAACTGGGAAAGCCTACCTAATAATGAAAAATCTAGCAAACTACAGGCAACTACAGGCCAATTACCTGCTTACCAACAACTTTCAAATTGCTAACTGGTATGGTAGCTGATGCAGTACAACAGCATCTAGTTGAAAACAATATCTTTCCACCTGAGCACAAAGGAAACCACCCCAATAGCAACAAAACATCAACTCCTAATAGACAAAATGATCTTGGAAAACTGCAAGAAAAGGAAGACCAACCTGAATGTGGCATGGATTGACTACAAAAAGGCATTTGACTCTCTGCCATATGACTGGATAATCAAGTGCCTAGAAATAACAGGAGTCAGTAGAAACATCAGAAAATTTGTGCAAAGATTGATGGCACAATGGAAGACACAGTTGCAGGTCACTGGTGAAAGACTAGGAGAGGTTAATATCAAGAGAGGAATATTTCAAGGAGATTCAATATCACCACTACTATTTGTTATTGCACTTTTTTCTCTGTCAACAATACTGAATAACTCAGGACATGGCTATCAACATCAAAAACATCTGCCAGACTATCCCACCTCCTTTACATTGATGATCTGAAGCTGTATGGAAAAACATCATCTGAAATAGAATAGCTGCTGAACACTGTCTGTATATATAGCCAAGATATTGCAATGGAGTTTGGCTTGGACAAATATGCCACACTCACTCTCAAACAAGGAAAAATAGTGAAAACTGAAGGAATCAAGATGCCCCCCAAAATAACATTAAGAGCCTGGATGAGGGAGATTACTACAAATACTTGGATATCCTTCAAGCTGACAACATCAAGCACACTGAAGTCAAGATAAAGATTAGAGGTGAATACTTCAAGAAACATGGGATCTGGCCCTCTCAATTCCTGGCAAATAGATGGGGAAGAAAGGGAGGTAGTGACAGATTTTATTTTCCTGAGCTCCAAGATCACTGCAGATGGGGATTGCAGTCAAGAAATTAAAAGACACTTGCTCCTCAGGAGGAAAGCCATGGCAAATCCAGACAGCACACTAAAAAGCAGAGACATCACCCTGTCAACAAAATTGCATATAGTCAAGGCTATACAGTTGCAATATATGGCTGTGAAAGTTGGACCATAAGAAAAGCTGAGCACCAAAGAATTGAAGCCTTTGAACTATGGTGCTGGAGAAGACTCCTGCAAGTCCCTTGGACTGCAAGGCAATCAAACCAGTCAGTCCTAGAGAAGATCAACCCTGACTGCTCTTTAGAAGGCCAGATCCTGAAGCTAAAACTCAAATACTTTGGCCACCTAATGAGAAGGAAGGACTCACTGGAGAAGAGCCTAATGCTGGGAAAGATTGAGGGCAAGGGAAGAAGGGGATGACAGAGAATGAGGTGGTTGGATGGAGTCACTGAAGCAGTAGGAAGGTCTGGAAGAATGTTGTCCATGGGGTCGCAATGGTTCGAACACGACTTTGCAACTAACAACAACAACAACACTTCAAGAAAGTGAAGAAGATCTTAAAGTCCAAATTCAATGGATGAAATACCGTGAAGGCAATCAACACCTGGGCTATTCCAGTCATTAGATACACATCTGGAACAGTGGACTGGACTTGAGAAGAACTAAAAGCAATGGATAGGAAGACCAGAAAAATAATGACAATGAATCATGCCCTTCATCTATGCAGTGACATTGACAGACTATCTACCAAGGCAAATAGGTGGACATGGAATGCTGCAAGTACATCAGATGGTTGAAGAAGAAAAAATGGCTTTGGAAGAATATCTGAAGGACAATGATGAAGATGCACTGAAATTAGTATATCAGGAAGGCTTACTGACTACTGGAGAGACCAAACTGGCCTACGAGAAAGACCAAATGAAGACCAGAATAGAGGCATGGGAAGACATTAAAAAAAATTAGCTGAGAAAGCAGATAATAACAAGACCTGGCAATGGCTAAGAGCAGGAAAGTTGAAGAAAGAGACTAAGGGACTAATTCTGGCTGCACAAGACCAAGCCTTAAGAACAAATGCATACAAAGTCAAAATTGAAAAGACAGCAACAGACAGTAAGTGCCGCCTATGCAAAGAAGCTGAAGAAACACTGGACCACCTGGTAAACTGCTGCAAGAAGATTGCACAGACTGACTACAAACAGCGGCATGACAAAGTAGCAACAATGGTGCATTGGAAGATCTGCAAGAAATACCATTTGCCTGTAAGGAAGAACTGGTGGGATCATAAAATAGAGAAAGTCATCGAAAATGATAACGTTAAACTGCTCTGGGACTTCAGAATTCAAACAGACAAGCACCTGCAACATAACACCCCGGACTTAACAATTGTCAATAAGAAAGACAAAAAAAGTCTGGATAGTGGATGTGGCAGTGCCTGGAGACAGCAGAATAGACGAGAAAGAACTGGAGAAAATAACAAAATACAAAGACCTACAAATAGAAATAGAAAGACTGTGGCAAAGGCAAGCAAGGGTAGTACCAATAGTAATAGGCGCTTTGGGTGCAATCCCAAAACAACTGGAGCACCAGTTGAACACCATTGGCATTGACAAATTCAACTTTAGTCAATTTCAAAAGACGGCCTTACTAGGAACTGCTTCCATCCTGCTACGATATCTATAATACCATCAAACATCCACATCTGCCTATCCCTTGGTAAGGACTTGATAGGTAGTCCTTGGTAAGGACTTGATAGGTAGACAAAAATGCCAAATACAGTCTGAACATCTGGTTGACTGTGTGATGATCAATAATAATAATAAAGTTGGAAGGGACCTTGGAGGTCTTCTAGTCCAATCCCTTGCTCAGGCAGGAAACCCTATACCGTTTTTGACAAATGGCTGTCCAGTCTCTTCTTAAAAACTTCCAGTGTTGGAGCATTCACAACTTCTGGAGACAAGTTGTTCCACTGGTTAATTTTTATAACTGTCAGAAAATTTCTCCTTAGTTCTAGGTTGCTTCTCTCCTTGATTAGTTTCCATCCATTGCTTCTTGTCCTGCTTTCAGGTGCTTTGGCGAATAGCTTGACTCTCTCTTCTTTGTGGCAGCCCCTGAGATATTGGATCACTGCTATCTTGTCACCCCTAGTTCTTCTCTTCATTAAACTAGCATACCCAGTTCTAGCAACCATTCTTTATATGTTTTAACCTCCAGTCACCTAATCATTTTTGTTGCTCTTCTCTGCACTCTTTCTAGGGTCTCAATATCTTTTTACATTGTGGCAACTAAATCTGGATGCAGTATTCCAAGTGTGGTCTCACCAAGGTGTTATAAAGTGGTATTAACCTCACGGGTTGGAGAGCAGCTTTGCTTGTATGCCCATTTTCATAGCAAATAGCAAACTAATGATGCATTGGTACCATCCAGAATTGACTAGCACTTTTAAGTCTACCTGTACCCCCGACTTAGGGATTATGAGTTTGGCAGGCAGTGAGAAAGGTGGGACGTGTCGGCTCACCATTGGGTCATTCTCTCCTTCATCGTTGCTGTCGAAAGAGGGTAGAGCAGGGGTGGATCCAGCCTGAGTCCTGCCTGGTTTCCTCCTGTGTGGTGGATGTGACCTGGGCAACCAGTTCCAGTTTGATCCAGTTGGAATTTTCTTTCATTGGCTGCTGTGCAGGTTTCTTTCTTGCTGCTGGTCCTGGTCTGTTCTGCTGTTGGGGGTAGGGAACTGGGCAGTTCGCTGCTTGATGTCCCTGCTGTCTGCATTGGAAGCACTTGATTGGTGGGCCTGCAGGTGGCCTGGGTCTTTCAGCAGTTGCAGCATTTGGAGGTTTTCGGTTGCCATTTGGCTTGCTCTGGCCTCCACTCAGCTTCAGCTGGGGGAGGCTTCTTATAGTGGGCAAGCTGAACGTCTAGTCTTACCACTGCCTGATACCATTCTTGTAGCTGATCAAGTACTGCTCGATAGTTGCAGGCCTGAGAGAGGTGATCATCCAACCCTTCCCTGAAGTGATGGACTATGGACTACTCAGGCCACCTCTCTATCCGACCGGCTAACTTGCGGAAGTCTTGTACATACTCCAGGGCAGAACTGCCAACTTGTTTTATCTTATGGATTTGTTCTTCTGCTTTGAGGAGTCCTCAAATCTTTCTCTCAGTCCCAGGAGGAAGAGGTGGGGATCCTCCAATTAAATTGTTCAGCCATTCAGATGCCTCTCCCTCTAAGCTGGATGCAATTACATCGACCATAGCACCTGGGTCCAGGTAGAGATAGGCCCAGCAGTTCAAATGAGAGCACACTTGGTTGAGAAAAAAAATCAGCTTCTCTGGCTCCCCATCAAAGGTTGCTCTGAAAGGTGGAGCAATCATTGGCTGGGGCCGCTGCTGTGGCTGTTGCACCCCCAGTTGCTGCTGGACCCATTCTGGCTGCTGCCTATTCCCAGGGGTTGCACCTGTGGCAAACCCCCTTGCTGTGGTTGCAATACCAGCAGTACTGGCCTCCTGAGTTGCTGGAGATCTCCCAAAGGTTGCTGGATGGGTGGGGATTGCTGTTGTCTTCTCTGCTGTTGGCCAGCGGGGAGTTGTGGCACCATACACATTCTTCCTCTCTTCCCCCCCCCCAGTATCATCTAATTCGAAGTCTAAATGTAACACACGTTAAGGGAAAATTGGCCACATCTTCATATATTGTTAAAGCAAGAACATCCAATGTTAGTGTCAAGGCAAACCATCCAATGAGAATAGGTTGAGATCGTTTCAGCTCCAAGACCTCTAATCATTCACTTGACTGGATAAAACTGCGGCAGCCTTGAGCCCGTGAGCACCAGCTATCCTGAGGGACGTTTCAGAGGGAACCAGCTACTAGATGGTTCAATTAGCATTGACACTTATATTTAAGTTATTGTCCACTATGACTGAAGAGATTCTTCTCACAGTTGCTACTACTACTGAGTGATGTGCCACCTATACTGTACTTGGGCATTTGGGTTTTCTGGCCTAAATGCAGAACCTTACTTTTTTCACCACTGAATTTCATTTTGTTAGATTTGTACATCTGTTGTACAAGCTGCGAAGTCGTATCCGACCCATCGCGACCCTATGGACAATGTTCCTCCAGGCCTTTCTGTCCTCTACCATCTGCTGGAGTCCATTTAAGCTCACACCTACTGCTTTAGTGACTCCATCCATCCACCTCATTCTCTGTCATCCCCTTCTTCTCTTGCCCTCAATCTTTCCCAGCATTAGGCTCTTCTCCAGTGAGTCCTTCCTTCTCATTAGGTGGCCAAAGTATTTGAGTTTTAGCTTCAGGATCTGGCCTTCTAAAGAGCAGTCAGGGTTGATCTCCTCTAGGACTGACCGGTTTGAATGCCTTGCAGTCCAAGGGACTTGCAGGAGTCTTCTCCAGCACCATAGTTCAAAGGCCTCAATTCTTTGGCGCTCAGCCTTTCTTATGGTCCAGCTTTCACTGCCATACATTGCAACTGGGAAGACCATAGCCTTAACTATACGCACTTTTGTTGACAGGGTGATGTCTCTGCTTTTTAGTGTGCTGTCTAGATTTGCCATGGCTTTCCTCCTGAGGAGCAAGCGTCTTTTAATTTCTTGGCTACAGTCCCCATCTGCAGTGATCTTGGAGCCCAGGAAAATAAAATCTGTCACTACCTCCATTTCTTCCCCATCTATTTGCCAGGAATTGAGAGGGCCGGTTGCCATGATCTTGGTTTTCTTAATGTTAAGTTTCAACCCAGGTTTTGCACTCTCCTTCTTCACACATAACAAGAGGCTCTTTAGTTCTTCTTCAATTTCTGCCATTAGAGTGGTATCATCTGCGTATCTTAGATTGTTGATATTTCTTCCGGCAATCTTAATTCCAACTTTTGATTCATCTAGCCCTACCTTTCTCATGATGTGCTCTGCATATAGGTTAAATAGGCAGGGTGACAGTATACAGCCTTGCCAGACTCCTTTCCCAATTTTGAACCAATCAGTGGTTCCATGTCCAGTTCTCACTGTTGCTTCTTGGCCCACATATAGGTTTCTCAAGAGACAAATAAGATGGTCTGGTACTCCCATCTCTTTAAGAACTTGCCACAGTTTGTTATGATCCACACAATCAAAGGCTTTAGCATAGTCAATGAAGCAAAAGTAGATATTTTTCTGGAACTCTCTAGCTTTCTCCATGATCCAGCGTATCAATTTGATCTCTAGTTACTCTGCCTCTTCAAAATCCTGCCTGCACTTCTGGTAGTTCTCGATCCACATACTGCTGGAGTCTAGCTTGTAGAATTTTAAGCATAACTTTACTAGCATGAGAAATGAGTGCAATGGTGCGATAGTTTGAACATTCTTTGGCACTTCCTTTCTTTGGAATTGGAATGTAAACTGACCTTTTCCAATCCTGTGGCCACTGTTGAGTTTTCCAAATTTGCTGGTAAATGGAGTGTAGCACTTTTACTGCATCATCTTTTAAGATTTTGAATAGCTCAGCTGGAATACTGTCACCTCCACTAGCTTTGTTGTTGCTCAGTTTTTCTAAGGCCAACTTCACTTCACATTCTAGGATGTCTGGCTCGAGGTTTGTCACCATATTTACTAAAGAAGTGAATCAAACTTGTGAGATTTTGTGGTATCACAATTTAACATCAATAGTTTACATAATGATTTGCATAATAGCCAATGTGCTCTTAAACAATTCTTTGGGAAGGTTAAAGAACCTCAATCTTCTGATTACAGCAAATAGCCCCTTTGTCTCCCACAAAAATGCATCTGACAAAAAAACTGGTTAGTTGGGAGAGAGGTGGAAAGCTCTTCTTTCTCTAAGTGTAATACAGAAAGTAGCGGGAGAAGGTCAGTCCACCACCATCTTTGGTGAGAGTGCAAAGTAGTCCTGGTGAAAGAAAGGCTGGGGAGTTGAATCTTCTGAAGATAAACTGAAAGAATGAACAAAGCTCAGTCTGGCACCTGAAATGGAAAAACATGTGAAAGCACAATATAATGGCCAATTTCAAATACTTCAAAAAAATCTCTAAGGAGGATTGGTATTTTCTACACTATGATAATTAAATTGTTTGGAGAATGATGAGAGGGAGATGGCAGGCTGGGTTTCAGGCGCTTTATTTTGCTTCAGCTCCGGACAGCTGTCTGGCGGAGAAACCCTCGCTTTTATAGAGAACTGTCAACTGTGTAAACCAATCAGGGAACCGTAATCTCCCGCCGCGAGGGCAGTGACCAATGACCTGCCGGCAGCTTTGACAGCTCCCGAGTGAATGCGCATGTGCGGCTAGGTCGGGGCATCCGACAGCTGACTGGCCCGCTGGCTGAGGGGAGGCGTGTTTAGAAGCCGGCGTTCTGACAGCTCAGTGGCTGTCAGCTGGGCCGTTTGGCGCATGCGTAAATGCTCTCAGCAGCCTTTTGACAGCTGTCAACTGTCAACGGCTGCCACTGGCTCAGGCGCATGCGCGATTTCTTCCGGCAGCCTTTTGACAGCTGTCAACTGTCAACGGCTGCCGCGTTGGGGATTCCCTGGTTAAGCCTCAGGTCTCGAGGCTTCTCGGAGTCACGGTTAACATTGTGACTGACAGTATGTAACAATAATATCACAAAACTACTCCCTGGAAGCAATTTATAAAACATCAAAAATTGTGCATGCTTGACCTTACATTAGAACTGTCATATTATATATAGAATTATATATTGTAGACAAGAATTGTAGAATCCTTGTATATAAAATGAGAGGGGAAACAGCACTAGAATAAACATAAATCACTCAAACACCTGATAAATATTCAGTTAGCTATTTGTCAGGGAAAAGTGAAACTAAAATACCCCCCACACACAACAAACTAAGGTATCTTGCATCACTCTAATTTTCACATAACTCCACATTCTGTTTTCCCTTCATTGGATCCAGACTAAGTTAGTCCAATGAAAATAGAGTAATGGATTTCAGTGGCAATTCAGTATAACTGATCAAGATTCAATTATAACTATACTAATGCTTTATATATGTTGCTGCATCTTTCTTATTTTGGATTGGATTTTTTTAATTTATATGTATTTATACTATATATTACAGAAATATTTTAGCAAGTAGTCACCAAAAAATAAATTGTGTTTTTATATGCCATATATCTCATAATATCCAGTTATCAACATTAATGTATATTGCAGTTATAAAAATAACTGCACAGAATATCAGAATTATTGATGAGAATGCATCTTTTTACAAATGTCCATGGCATTACACATAAATTTTTCCCCAGATGCTTGTATTTGAGCATCAAAGCCTACTGTGTAGAATGCAATAAAATTATAATAAAAAATTAAAATACACTAATAAAATAATAAAACAATATTCTACAAAATGTATTTATCAGAAAAGTATGTAAAAGAGAGATAAACTCACCCAACAGAATCCATCCACTGAAAAGAAACAGGTACATAAAAGATATAATAAAAAGTGCACATAGCAACTGATCAACTTTGGCTCAGGAAGATAAGAAGAACTGGGTCTTTTAAATATTTGGATGAAAAACTATCCAGGAATAACAAGCTGTAGGCTTTGTTTCAGAGGAAGCAAGTTACTTCCATATTGTTAAGAACATATATGGTTGTGTCCATATAATTATAGAAATGAGTTCTCTTGTACCTTTGGTGCAAGAGCAGGTACTAGCTGTGGCTAAAAGGTCCTTTGGTTATAAATAAAGTTGGCTATTTGACACATGTAACCCCACTGCTTTGGGTTCTACAGTGATTCTCAGTGTATTTCCGGGATACAATTCAAAGTTGCCACATTTAAAGCCCTTCACAGTAAGACTAGGCTACCTGAAGGACCAATTTTCCCAGTTGTTTATGCCTTTCCATCTTCAAGTCCAGTGAGGTAGGATGACCATGTTTCAGGTCCCATCAGCCAATAAAAGTTGCTGGTGGGGCCCAGGAGATGCACCTTCTCTGCCATAGCTCCTGCTCTCCAGAACTTTCTCCCTCCAGAGCATAGGATGGTCCTGACCTTGCTGGCCTTTCAGAAAGCCTTGAATACCTAGCTATGTCCCTGGGCCTGGGTTTATGAGTGTGTGAAGAGCCCCATTTTCACTCCTTATGTTTACACCAAAAGATTAGAATATTTGTTGGCTGTTAATTGTATTTTATTTCTTTTTGTATCATTTTAGTTGTTTTAATTAATGATAGTTTTCTATTCAGGGTATGAGATGGGCAGTTATATAAATTGAATAAGTAAATTATATCACAAGTCAATCTTGCTTTGAAGAAAACCTCTCTTTAGATGATTTTCAGTGGTGATGGAATTTCAGAATAAATATATCAACATGTCTGCCTATGGGGTAACCACAAAATACCACAACAAAACCTTCCCAGACATCTGTATTGATCAACCAGGACTGAAATGCAAAGGGAGTTGTTAAATATTTGTGATAATTTGTGAATTTATAGGCCACCCACACTATTACAGCTCTGGATGGTATATAATATAACTTCAAGAGAATGATAAAGAGAATATAAACATTCTATCAAAACAAAATAAAAAAAGCAGACATCTGGAAAATACCAGTAATTCCAACATACCAATCATTCACATAGTTGCTCTGCTCTATCCCAAGGTCGGTGGGAGTGCCAGGTTTTAAAGACTTGCTTAAATAAGAGGGGGGGGAGGGCATATGAATCTCTCAAAAGTAGCATTCCAGAGTATATGTGCTGCTTTTTGGTCCCATAAGGTGGCATTGTTTAATGGCTGAGTTCCAGAGCAAGTCTGCTACATCATACAGCACAGAGGGCAACTGATGGTCCCTCAGATAACCAGACCTTAAGTCATAACTAGGTTTTTGTTGGTTTTATCCTCTGATCCAGAAAGGTCATTTACAGAAAAGGGTTAAGACTGGGATTTTCAAATTTAAGTGCTATAAATGCAGCAACGGTTGAACTGAAGGAGTTGCTATTTTTGAGGAAATAATTATAACATAGATTTCACAAAAGAAAAAGAAAGGAAACCCACCTCCTATTGAATCTAGTGCACAACTAGAGTAATCATCCAGAAAGTGGCTTTGAATCCCCCCGCCCAAATGTGCTTTATTTATGTCACAGCAAATCCATAGTTATTCCTTCACAAAAGATGAGAAAAGGCATGCAGCATGAACAGGAAGAAGAGAGATTGAGGTTTAATCATCTTTCCCAAATTAGATTTGAAGACAGAGGCTTTAAAGTACCGTAGGGAAAATTTCTGAGGAGGTTTCTGAGAGTTTAAAAGATGTAACCAGCCTCTAGTAAACTGGGAAACCATATGTAATACCTCCAGAATGATATGGCTTTCTGAATTGGTCAGTTAGTTGTTAATGGGTTTGGGGCGGGGGGGGCGGTTGGGTAGTAGTCCCACCTTAAAAAGTTATCCAAATTTCCAAAAATCACAGCAGCAAAGCAACTAAAGAAGAGGGGGTCACATTATCCACCAAAGCACCAGAGGGCAAGACGAGAAACTATGGTTGGAAACTGACCAAAGAGAGAAGCAACCTGGAATTAAGGAGAAATAATAGTAAGGAGAAATAATAGTAAGGACAATTACGTAACCAGCGGAACAGCTTGCCTCCAGAAATCATGGAGGTTTTTAAGAAGAGGCTAGACAGTCATGTGGTCTGAGATGGTATAAGTTCTCCTGCTTGAGCAGGGGGCTGGACTAGAAGACCTCAAAGGTCCCTTCCAGCTCTATTCTATTCTAAATTTAAATTATAGAAATTTGGGGCAATGGAGGAATGTTAAAATTAGAAACTGGAGCATTCTCATTTCCACCCTTATTTTGGAAGAAAAGAAAAACTATATAGATGAAAATCAACCATTTTGTTGTCAACTTTTTCTCGTCCAATGTGAGGAGGTTGCAATTAAGATATTAAGGGATTACACGCATCATGTTTCCAATCATTCTTTACTCAAAGTTTAAGACAACTGATATAAATGATTAAATTCTCACATAAGAAACAAAGAATATTTCAAATATTAGATTATTGTTAAGACTGGCATCTGTAAGCGGTGGGGTGTTAGCAATGTAATAGATGAAGCATCACAATGGAAAACTTTCCCCTTCAATACATCCAGGAATGTAACAGAATAACCAAATAACATAATTGGAAGGGACCTTGAAGGTCTTCTAGTCCAGCTGCTGCTAAAGCAGGAAACCCTATAGCAGTTCAGACAAATGGCTGTCCAATCCATGGATTCCATGAAGGGTTCCATGAATGAGAATCCTCAAGGGGAAAACAACTCAAGAATTTTGGGAAATTTTGAAAAATGAAATTATAAAAGCACAGTCTAGCACAATACCAACAAAGAAGAAAAATAACAGTTTTCAAAAGAAACCAGCATGGCTGTATAAAGAACTCTGTGATAAATTGAAAGACAAAAAAGGACAGGTATAAAAAGTGGAAAGAGGGGCACATAACTAAGGCAGAATATCAGCAAATAGCCCGAGCCTGAAAAGATGAAGTGAGGAAAGCTAAGGCTCAAAATGAACTAAATGCAGGGAGGGCTGAGGAATTTGTTCAGTATCTGCAGGACAAAATCGCTCAGATCTGGACTGGTTTGGACTCCAACTGGGTGGAATCTGACGTAGTGGAGAGGGCAGATCTTGGTCATACCATTTGGGGTGAGTTTAACCCTGTGACTTTGGATGATGTGGACAGGATTATGCATAGGCTGAGTGCTGCAACTTGTTTATTGGACCCATGTCCCTCCTGGCTGGTCTTGGCCGCTAGGGAGGTGACAGGGGGCTGGCTCCAGGCAGTTGTCAATGCTTCATTGACAGAGGGTGTCTTCCCCTCCGCCTTAAAAGAGGCGATGGTAAGACCCCTCCTCAAGAAGCCTGCTCTGGACCCAGCCTCATTGAATAACTATCGTCCTGTCTCCTACCTTCGCTTTGTAGCGAAGGTTGTTGAGAGTGTTGTGGCACATCACCTTCCGCAATTCCTGGATGAAGCTGACTATCTGGACCCATACCAGTCCAGTTCAGACCCAGTTACAGCACAGAAACGGCATTGGCCGCACTGGTAGATGATCTCTGGTGGGCCCGAGACAGGGGTTGCTCCTCTGTCCTGGTCCTACTTGACCTCTCAGCGGCTTTTGATACCATCGACCATGGTATCCTGCTGTGACGGCTCGAAGGGTTGGGAGTGGGAGGCACTGTTTTATGGTGGTTCTCCTCCTACCTCTCGGGCCATTCGCAGTTTGTAGTGACGGGGGCAGAGATCTACCCCGAGGCCCCTTTCTTGTGGGGTACATCAGGGGTTGGTTCTCTCCCCTCTCCTGTTCAACATCTATATGAAGCCGCTGGGTGAGATCATCCGTGGCTTTGGGGTGAGGTATCACCAATATGCCGATGATACCCAGTTGTTTATCTCCACCCTGAGCCAACCAGAGATGCCCTTGACATGATGTCCCAGTGCCTGGAGGTGGTGCGGGTCTGGATGGGAAGGAACAGGCTCAGGCTGAACCCCTCCAAGACCAAGTGGCTGTGGATATCGGCATCTTGTACTGTCCAACAAGTTCCATCTCTTCTGATGGGGGGGAGCTATTGCCCCCCTCAGAAAGGGCCCGCAACTTGGGTGTCCTCCTGGATTCACGGCTTGATTTGGAAGATCATCTAACTGCCATGACCAGGGGCCTTTTGCACAGGTTCACCTGGTACGCCAGTTGCGTCCCTTTTTGGACCGAGATGCCCTATGCACGGTCACCCATGCCCTTTTCACCTCTCGCCTGGATTACTGCAATGCTCTTTACATGGGGCTGCCCTTGAAGTGTGCCCGGAGGCTTCAACTGGTGCAAAATGCTGCCGCGTGGGTGCTTATGGGAGTATCTATACTCCCATGTTACACCACTCCTGCGCGAGCTGCATTGGCTTCCAGTTGCCCTCCGGGTGTGATTCAAGGTGCTGATTATCACCTTTAAAGCCCTACATGGCTTAGGCCCGGGGTGCCGTCGGCCAGGCAATGCTGGCTGGCGACCCCCAGGGGGAGAACCTTCTCTGTGGGTGCACCGACCCTCTGGAACGAACTGCCTCCGGAGCTGCGGATGGCCCCTGACCTTCGGTCCTTCCGCCGTGACCTAAAGACCTGGTTATTCCAACAAGCGGGCCCAGACTGATCATGTTTTTTAAATTTGGTTTTTTATTGGTTTAAATTGTTCTTATTTCTTATATTGTTTAATCCTCTTTTAATTTTTGTATTTATATCTTTTAGCTTTTTTATTGTTGTGAGCCGCCCTGAGTCCTCAGGGAGAAGGGCAGCATATAAATTTAATAAACCTAACCTAACCTAACTAAGGCTTGCAACAAATGTCAAAAATAACAAAAAAAAAGCTTCTTTCGACATGTAAAAAACAAGAAAAAGGTTAAGGAAATGGTTGGTCCATTAGTGGAAGAAAGTGGCAAGAAGGTCCAAGCAACAGGAAGAAAGCAGAACTATTTAACTCATTTTTTGCATCCGTCCTTACACAAAGAGAAAAAAACAGTACCATAAAAAACAGATTAGAAACACAAGTTAAGATAGGCAAGAAAATGGTAAGTGAGCACATGTCCACCCTAGATGAGTTCAAATCACCAGGACCAGATGGATTACACCCCAGGAACTACCAGATGTGGTCTCAGAACCACTGAACTGTATCTTTCAAAGCTCCTGGAGCACTGGGGAATTATCAGAGGACTAGAAAATAGCTGAAGAAGTTCCCACCTTCAAAAAAATGGATCCAGGAAACTACAGACCTATCAGCCTAACCTCAATACCTGGGAAGATTCTGGAAAAGATAATCAAGCAATGAATCAATGAACACCTGGAGGCAAACAAAGTCATTATCAAAAGCTAACATGGGTTTGTCAAAAACAGTTCATGCCAGACAAATCTTATTGCATTCTTTGACCAAGTGACGAAATTAGTGGACCAAAGGAATGCTGTGGATATAATTTACTTGGACTTCAGCAAGTCATTTGATAAAGTAGATCACAACCTACTACTACTGAGATAGAAAAATGCGGGTTAGACAGCATCACTACCAGATGGATTCTTAGCTGGTTGACCAGCCATACTCAGCATGTGGTCCTCAATGGAACTGCATCTACGTGGAGGGAAGTGTGTAGTGGGTGCTTCAGGGTTCAGTTCTGGGCCCAGTGCTCTTCAACATCTTCATCAATGATTTGGATGAGGGGATAGATGGGGAACTTATCAAATTTGCAGATGATACCAAGCTGGCAGGAATAGCCAACACTCCAGAAAATAGGCTTAAGATACAGAAGGATCTTGATAGACTTGAACATTGGGTGCTATCTAACAAAATGAAATTCAGTGGTGAAAAAAGTAAGGTTCTACATTACGGCAAGAAAAACTAAATGCACAAGTACAGTATAGGTGGCACCTCATTCAATAGTAGTAACTGTGAGAGAGATTTCAGAGTCCTAGTGGACAATCACTTAAATATGAGCCAGTAGTGTGCTGCAGCTGCCAAAAAAGCCAACACAGTTCTAGGCTGCATTAACAGAGGGATAGAATCAAGATCATGTGAAGTGTTAATACCACTTTACAATGCCTTTTGGTCCAGTTTTGGTCACATCCAGTTTTGGTCACCATGATGTAAATAAGATGTTGAGACTCTAGAAGGAGTACAGAGAAGAGCAACAAAGATAATTAGAGGACTGGAGGCTAAAACATATAAGGAACAGTTGCTGGAATTGGGTATGTCTCGTTTAATGAAGAGAAGGACGAGGGGTGACTTGATAGAATCTTTTTATATCATGGTGACCAAAACTGGATGCAATATTCCAAGTGTGGTCTTACCAAGGCATTATAAAGTGTTACTAACGCTCCATGTGATCTTGATTCTATCCCTCTGTTTATGCAGCCTAGGTCTGTGTTGGCTTTTTTTAAGGAGCGGGTTCACATCATAATGTTTCATTCACCATCTTGTCCATTTTGATCCTATTAGATATGTCTGGTTGCCAGTAGAGTATAAAGAAACTCAAACAGCATGTTGATATAATGTAGTATAGTTGATGAAATAACATACCAATAGGTTAGTACTAAGTATTCTGGAACTTTTATTGTTGCATTTGTATGTCTGTTCCTAGACTTTAGGATGAATGGGTGCTCATTCAACAATTACTAAAAAATGGCTGAATACTTGTAAATGTCACACAGCCTAAAGCATTTGCTTGTTAACAATTGTTGTTCAAATCAATGTGTCTGTGCTATTCTGCTTCAGTAGTGCCAAGATAAATAACATGAGTGATTTGATCAGCCATTTATCATATTTGGCATAATGAATTATTAGGAATCTTAAACATGCATGTCTTGGGCAAACATTTCCTAATTGCTATCACTATTGAAAGGAAATGCAAAAATATATTGTGCAGAATCAGAAAAGACAACACACTGTTCATTGCATGATAGTATTCAATTACTTCATTTACTTCAGATATTGGGTGTTCAAAGGATGTAATTTCTTACATTTTGTTCAGTACTGCAGTCATTTTTCTTCCAGGTAGAAAACAAAATAGAGTAAAGAAAAGGGATAACAATAATTCATTTTTAGAACTAAAAATGAGGAGTAATACCTCCCTAAAAAACCTTGGTCCAGCTGGCCCAGCTGGTAGCACCTCGTAAGGGCCCCTTTCCAGGGTTACAGGAGAAGACGGTCAATGGTTTTGAAAGCGGAAGAGGGCTTCATGCCCCAACAGCGGATAAAACAGCAGAACCATCTTCTAGGAGAAGGGAAGCTCTCATTTCAAACCTCCACTGCCTTGTGGCTATATCTACTACTGGGAAAGGCTCCAGGAGTCAACCTCGAGGCAAAATCCAGAGCCAGAGTCCCGAAAGCAGTTTGTGACTGTGTACAATCACGTTCTGGTAATTCCTGCGACACAGCTGGAACTAATCGTATCAGCGTTCCATTGGACCATTTCAGCGACATGGAGAGGGGGGATCTGCTGCTTGGGTAACAGTCTATCCTCCATATAAATCTACTGAGGCCTTGTGCTCTGGAGAGGACATTCCAGCTTTGCATACAGCATTGAAACGGTGGGAGAGGTCATTACAGGTCATTGGGCAGCTACTGCCTGCCTTAAGCTGGGCAACCCCCAACCAGTAAGGTCTGTTAGCCTCACAGGGTGCATGGGGTTTAGGGTCAAAGCCAACAAGCAGATTGACAACTCTGCACCATGCAATAAATAGCCCTAAAGTTGGGCACTTGGAATGTTCAGACAATGACCCCCGGCCTTTCTGATGATTTGCAAGAAATAGATGATGTACGTAAGACAGCTGTCATCGACATGGAGCTGCAGATGGATATCATTGCCCTTCAAGAGACAAGGCTGTCAGACTCGGGATCTGTTAAGGAGAGAAACTTCTTGTTCTTCTGGCAGGGAAAACCATCGAATGAGACTAGGGAATATGGGGTTGGCTTTGCAGTCAGAAACACCCTACTAGGATTCATTACTCCACCTGCTGCAGGAAGTGAAATAATTCTGTCCTTGCAGCACCACTCATCAGCAGGGCTGGTTACTCTTATTAGCGCATATACACTGACATTATCAGCCTCAGCAGAATCCAAAGACAAATTCTATGACGAACTAGTTGCTACTATCAAGAAAATCCCTGAGAAAGAACTACTGTTTATTCTTGGTGATTTTAATGCCAGAGTTGGAGCTGATTATAGCTCTTGGCCCACTTGTTTAGGTCAGTTTGGCGTCGGGAAGATGAATGAAAATGGCCAAAGCCTGCTGGAGTTTTGCTGCTACTACAGTTTTTGTGTTAGCAATACATTCTTTAAAACAAAGCCTCAACACATAGTCTCTTGGAGACATCCAAGATCGAAGCATTGGCACCAGCTCGACTTGATTCTTACCAGGTGCTCCAACCTTCCCAGTATTACAATCACACACAGCTATCAGGGTGCTTATTGCAAAACAAAACTGAAAACAAAGAGATTACATCACTCAAAGAAGGAAGGAAGACCACAAATTGACATCAGCAAGACCCACAATCAGGGCAAAGAGGAGGAATTTGCAAAAGCGCTCAAGGAAACTCTCCCAGGCCCGGCTGAAGCAAATGCATCTTAACAATGGGAATATTTCAAGAATGCTGTTTATAATACCACCTTGTCAGTATTTGGTAAAGAGATCAGAAAGACAGCAGATTGGTTTGAAGCCCATTTGGAGGAGCTGATGCCAGCCATTGAGGAAAGAAGGATAGCTTTAAATGCATATAAAGCCCGTTCCAGTGAGCGCAACGTACAGGAACTGTGAGCTTCTCGTAGCAAAGTCCAACAGACCACCAGGAGATGTGCTAATGATTATTGGCTGCAGCTTTGCTTTAGGATCCAGATAGCATATGACACAGGAACATCAAGGAGATGTATGATGGCATCAAGCAGGCCTTAGGTGCAACACAGAAGAAATCTGCCCCTCTGGAGTCTGCTACATGCGAGGTTATCCAGGACCAAGCACAGCAGATGGCACGCTAGGTGCAGCACTACTGAGAGTTTTCTCTGAGAGTAAATGGGGTAACTGAAGAAGCATTAAATAATATTGAGTGCCTGCCTGTCTTGGAAGAGCTTGATAGTGAACCAACTTTAGAAGAACTAAACACGCCCTGGATTCCCTTGCCTCTGGCAAGGCACCTGGGAAAGATAACATCCCTGCCGAAATTCTGAAGTGCTGCAAAGAGAACATCTTCACTGAACTGCATGAAACCTTCTGTCTTTGTTGGAGGGAAGGTGGAGTACCACAGGACATAAAGGATGCAAATATTGTCACACTGTATAAGAACAAAGGCAACAGGGGTGAATGTAACGACTACCACGGCATCTCTCTTCTCAGTGTTGTAGGGAAGCTGCTTGCGTGTGTCATACTGAAGAGGCTCCAGGTGCTTGCAGAGACAGTCTATCCAGAATTACAGTTGGATTTCGAGCCAACAGGTCACTACTGACATGGTATTTTCCCTTAGACAGGAGAAATACAGGGAACAAAAACAGCCACTTTTTCTAGCCTTCATAGATCTTATGAAGGCTTTTGACTTGGTTAGTAGGGATGGGCTTTATAAAATTCTCCCCAAGATTGGATGTCCACCTCAGCTCCTTAACATCATCAGGTCCTTTCATGAGGAAATGAAGGGCACTGTAGTTTTTGATGGCTTAACATCAGATTCCTTTGACATTCGAAGTGGAGTGAAGCAGGCTGCATCCTTGTGCCAACTTTATTTGGGATCTTTTTTGTTGTCATGCTGAAACACGCTTTTGGAACCGCAACAGAGGGTATCTATCTCCAGATCAGATCAAACGGAAAACTCTTTAATCTCTCCAGACTGAGAGCAAAGTCTAAAGTCCAGCTGAAATGCCTATGGGATTTCCTCTTTGCTGACAATGCTGCTGTTACTGCTCATTCTGCCGAAGACCTTCAACAACTTATGGACTGTTTTAGCAAGACCTGCCAAGACTTTGGACTAACAATCAGCCTGAAAAAAACACAAGTCATGGGTCAGGACATGGATTCACCTCCCTGTATTACAATCTCTGCACAAGAATTGGAGGTCATCCATGACTTTGTGTATAACAGCTCAACTGTCTCTGACACTCTCTCTTTAGATACTGAGCTGAATAAATGTATTGGTAAAGTGGCCACGACATTTTCCAGACTTACAAAGAGAGTATGGCTTAATAAGAAGCTGACAGAACATACAAAGATCCAGGTCTATAGAGCCTGTGTCTTGAGCACACTCTTGTACTGCAGTGAGTCTTGGACCCTTCATGTGCGGCAGGAGAGAAAGTTTAATACCTTTCATATGTGTTGTCTCCAATGTATTCTTGGCATCACCTGGCATGACAAAGTTCCAAATAGCGCAGTCCTGGAATGTGCTGGAATTTCTAGCATGTATACACTATTGAAACAGTGACATTTATGCTGGCTTGGGCATGTCATAAGAATGGCTGATGGTCGGATTCCGAAAGATCTCCTGTATGGAGAACTAGTGCAGGGAAAGCGCCCCAGAGGGAGACCAGAGCTGCAATATAAGGATATCTGCAAGAGGGATCTAAAGGTCTTGGAAATGGACATTAACAGCGGGGAAACCTTGACCTCTGATCACTCAGCTTGGAGGCTAAAGACGCAGCATGGCCTTCTCCAATTCGAAGAGACAATTGTGTGGCAGACTGAGGCAAAGAGGCAGTCCCGGAACCAGCAAAATCTGGGGGCTGGTCAGGGGACAGACTGTATCTGCCCTCAGTGTGGAAGGGACTGCCACTCTCAAATTGGCCTTTTTAGCCATACCAGATGCTGATTTAGGACCTCTTTCCAGAGCACGATACCATAGTCTCTCGAGACTGAAGGATGCCAAAGGAAGAAGAACTAAAAAAACTAGGCAACCTATTCTTTCAAAATTTTGATTCTGATTTTTTTCTCTTTCAAATAATCTAAAAGGTAGGAGTTCCCTGAGTTTTAATTTAATATCATATATTTTTGCCTATCCTATTAATTTTTGGCAATAATGTTCCTTATTTCCACATTCATTCAAAATATGCCTGTAGAGTAGTCCTGGACTTACAACAGTTCATTTAGTGAGCATTGAAAGTTACAACAGCTCTGAAAAAAGTGACTTATGATGTTTTTCACACTTACAACCGTTGCAGCCTCCCCATGGTCATGTGATCAAAATTTGGACACTTATTTATGACGTATGCAATTTCCCAGGCTCATGTTATCACCTTTTGTGACTTTCTGACAAGCAAAGTCAATGAGGAAGCCAGATTCACTTAACAACCTTGTTAGCAACTTAACTGTAGTGATTCATTTAACAATGGTAGCAAGAAAGGTTGTAATGGGTTCCTTTCTGTACCTAGGAATATATTCTGCTAAATAAACTAGGTTTCATTTTTTGTTTTTTTGGATTCCTGCCATCCCCACCCTGTGAATGCAAACAATATTTTAGATTTCTGCATTGGAACTTTTGATAGTTTCAAGCTGAATATTTCATGCTACTATCAATCAAGCCCCATCCTCAACAATTGGCTGCTAATTAGTTTTGATCCTATCTGCCACAAATGCTGATCAATGGAAAGCAGAGTATGCCTTCCATCATCACTGCCAGACAGCATCAACAATATTGAACTGATAGATCTTGCTTCTTATAAGATAGCTTCTTGCATTCAAGGACAAAGTCATATTACATGGCTAAATAAGCCAATGCCTTCAAGCTTCTTCCAAAGTCTTGGAGGAAGTACACCAATATCTTTTACAACAGAAGCTACCAAATGGTTCTCCTCTTATAGTTTCTCTTCTACTAAAAAAAATCACATGCATTTTAGTTAGTTAAAACATAAATGAATCCTATCTTAAGCAATAATATGCAGGATCCTTAATACAGATGCTATCTTGTGATCAGTAAATGCTGACATCATAGTCATATTGATTTTTAGACATGTTAATGTCTCCCGTGCTGTTAAAGGTCCAATTAAAATGGACAGTTTTGGGCTGCATAAATTATAGCATACTTTATTCTTAGAGACCATGTGGACACAAGAAAATTAGTTGGGGAAATAAAATTATCTATGTTCAAAGAGTTACTGTAATTTCAAGAGGCAATTAGGTAAGCAATGACTACAACATAATAAAACATTCATACATCTGGAAGGCTTTGCAAGAAAATACATTTAGTCTCCAGAATACTCAAAACCAAGAAAGAAGGAAATCTTATATTAAGGAGAATATTCATCAAAATTAATCTAGATATCTAGAAGTGAAGCAAGAAATTTCAGAATCCTGTTCTTTAATTCTATTGGTTGTTAGTTGTCATGTTTTGAAATGGATTTTGAAGATGCAATTGCAATTTTTGCTCATAGCAAATCAATCAAATTATAAAATTTATTAATATAGTTTATACCATATTGGCTTACATATTTGGCTCCTATTAATTCCATTTGAACATCTTTTTCTGCCATATTACCCTTGGCAGTTGACAATTTAACTACAATACAAATGATTAAAATCAAGTTTTTTAAAAAAAAAGCATTCTTACTAACATTATTATTAGTTTAAGGTTGAAGAGAGGGGTCTTGATTATCATTCTGAAAATGGGAAGTGCTTTCATGCTTTGAGCAAGGGTAACTTTAAGAAGGACTGGCCACAGGCAGCAGAGGGCAATGTAAAAAGTTCAAACAAAAAAATCTGATACAACAAACTATAAGGAAAGCTCTCAAATGAGGCAATAAAAGGCAAGAGGGACTAAAAAAAAGTTGGGAGAGGGACAGAAATTTGAATGGATGCTAAATGAAATACGGTAACATTGAGAAGAAGCCACTTAAATTAAGCAGAGAACAGGTGCCTTGACAGTACTGAGTCCTACTGAGTATAATCTGAAGACAATTTCCCAGATATTATCACCACAGTTGAGTTCCATTGGCCCTGCACGTATGCCACTTAAGTGGGTCTCAGTATTTTGCATCACATAGAACATTCTCAGTTTTGTGGAGTGGTTGCATTTTTCAGTCTTTTTCATTATTGTTATCAGAGGTTCCTTGAAGCTCAGTGGTGGGTCCCTTTTTATTTTCTGAGATACTCTTTTGCTAAGCTCTCTAATTTCATCTTCCTGGTTTATATGAATATTTTAAGACTTATTCATTTTGAATTGTATAGTATCAGCACCTCTCAAACTATCTAGATAGTTTTTACTGAATGTTCCACTGATTTACATAGATCACAAAAGAAACAGAAGTTATTGTATTCCATCATGATCATCTCCTTTCACCTATTCCTGTTACTCTCTTTGGTTTTCAAGGCTGCCAGCTGTTTCCCACTAGTTGTGAGAAACCTAGGAATCTAAAACGATAACATTATCTTAACATTTTCATGCAAAAACTTGTTAAAATCTGAAATATCTATTTAAAGATTTTTGCTAAGATCCATCTGTTCATTACTACTGAGATGGGTATAAGCAGTTAGTTCATGCCCTGGTATACCCTCATACTTAATTTGCCATAGCAGCTTGCTGGCAAGGATACATACTGTAAGACCTCAGTCTGTTCCTTGTTCTGTGTCCAGAATGCCACAGTTCATACATTCTGAATCCTCAGTATTTTACCCCATTCTCATTTTATCACCAATCATGGCAATGGTTGAGAATTCAGGAAAAATATCACTATATGTTGGTGGTGTAGACACATCATTCTTGGTTTTCTGAAATATTCACAGGAAGTCATGTGCATTTGATCTGATTCTTGGGCTAGGTTGGGTATTCCATATACTAAAATAATCATATCATGAGAGAGAGTCATTCTTTACCTGACTCTGATTCTTTGAAATCAACTCCCACCAGAACTATATTTGGTATTGTGTTGTTTTATGTTTGTGAAAAGTGCTTATGTTTTCTTCATGGCTCCATAAGATTTTTTAAAAAAACACTAGCTGTTAATTTGAATATGAAGATGTTGCCAATGTTTTATGTCATGACATTTTTAATGTAGAGAGTTTTATTCTGTATTATTATGTTATAATTATTAACTGCTGTTTGATCTGTGTTGGAAATTATGCTGAGTTGTAAGTGCATGATAAATGCTTCTCTGGCAGCCTTTATCTGCCTGGAAAGAGGTAGATCAGACAGGAAACATGACCAGATGACCTAATTCTACTCAGTGGCAGGATTCAAATAATTTAACAACCAGTTCTCTGCCCTAATGATTGTTTTAAGTATAAAAAAACAATATACTGAAAGGTAGTTTATTATTTCATGCATTTAATACTTAAATAAGAACAATAAAGGCACAAAAAACTAGATTATGTTATAAGAAAGAGTTTAAAAATATTAATGAAAAATATTAAAGAATACCTGACAAAAACAATAAAACTGTTATTTAAGATATTTCCATATTGTTTCTTGACTGGCGTCCTCACTTGTAATTTTTTTCACATTTATCCAAGCATTATTGGCTGTGTGATCTACCTTAACCATCTTTTCAGTGTAGGAGTTACATCCCATTCCTTTAGAAGAGGGGCGATTAGAATAATAGTCATTGTGTTTGATATATTAGAAACAGCTAGGCGACTTCTCTTCTCTGAACATATTATGTTCATCTTTGAAAACTCCTTTCCACTTCTGCTGAACTTACAGCAATTGTTCTGACAATATTTTTAGCTCTTTAAGGAATTGCATAGTTCTGGGAATTTTTTTTAAACTTTTCCATGAAATCTTGATTAATATCAATTTGGTAATTAAAAATGTCATTAAATACAAGGCATATACATAGAATGAAGGCTATTGCTAAGCAAGTTGATTTGTGCTTCTTAGATTGTAAGCCGCCCTGAGTCTTCAGAGAAGAGCGGGATATAAATGGGATTTTTTTAAAAAAAGTCTTTCCCGAGTTTAATGCCTTAAATCACAGAACCCTTTAAGAGCTTTCCCACTTATCATTAGTTGCTCCCTTCATAGCTAGACAGGAAAAAGTTCCAGAGCCACAACCCCTGCTAATACTTGTTGGCATCACCCCCTTTCCCATATGCACCAACTGGGAAACTAGAGAGATGAAGCTAATAATAATAATAATAATAATAATAATAATAATAATAATAATAATAATAATAATAATAAGAAGAAGAAGAAGAAGAAGAAGAAGAAGAAGAAGAAGAAGAAGAAGAAGAAGAAGAAGAAGAAGAAGAAGAAGTAGTTGGAAGGGACCTTGAAGGTCATCTAGTCTAACCCCGTGCTCAGGCAGGAAACCCTATACTCTTTAATTCTTTCCATTCCAGGAAATGGATGCTCTGGAAGATCCAACAATGGGCTAAGTAGCAGGTGTGGTTATAGACTTGATGTTGCTTATCTTTTCCAATGGAGATTGGCAAGTGCCTAATTATGTCAACCCTTGGCTATTTCCTTTCTGGGCTAACCAGATGAGCTGGGCTAAACTCAGTTCTTTCCCATTTTGAAACCCAGTTGACTGATGACTGAGAGAAAATCAGAAAATTTTGGTTTTAATTGGAAATACTTAATACTCAATTTAGTAAATCTCACATAAGTCTTCTGTGTGCTTGTTTATTTGCATGTGTGTATGCATGCAAATAAATAAATAATAATAATAATAATAATAATAATAAGAAGAAGAAGAAGAAGAAGAAGAAGAAGAAGAAGAAGAAGAAGAAGAAGAAGAAGAAGAAGAAGAAGAAGAAGAAGAAGTTGGAAGGGAGCTTGGAGATCATCTAGTCCAACCCCCTGCTCAGGCAGGAAACCCTATACCATTTCAGACAAATGGCTGTCTAGTCTCTTCTTAAAAACTTCTGGAGACAGGTTGTTCCACTGGTTAATTGTTCTAACTGTCAGGAAGTTTCTCCTTAGTTCTAGGTTGCTTCTCTCCTTGACTAGTTTCCATCCATTGCTTCTTGTCTTGCCTTCAGGTGCTTTGGAGAATAGCTTGGCTCCCTCTTCTTTGTGGCAGCCCCTGAGATATTGGAACACTGCTATCATGTCACCCCTCACCCTTCTCTTCATTAAACTACACATACCCAATTCCAGCAACCGTTCCCTATATGTTTTAGCCTCCAGTCCCCCAATCATCTTTGTTGCTCTTCTCTGTACCCTTTCTAGAGTCTCAACATCTCAACATCTATTCCTGAAATTGCCTCTGAAAAGCACTACCTACTTTTTGCCTGAGTGATGTGATAAAAAACACTGTGTCTCCCTTTGGTTTCCGTCGCTCCTCTCTTGTACTTTTGGGGAGGGATTTTTTTTCCCCTGCCTGGAAAGAAGCTGAATGAAAGCCAGTTGTGTTCTGGAAAACACAGATTTATCATAACTGGTTTGCCAAACTCAACAAAAAAATAGGTTCTGCCATGTTAAGGAATTTGTTGCGCAGAGGTCTCCTTGTGCTACCAAAGAGTTGCACAGACAAGGAAGGGTACTGAGAGCAGTAAGAGTCACACAAGAGTACACTGAGTTGTAAAAGCAAAAAGTAGTTTACTTTAAGGTGGTGTAAGAACAAAAATGCACAGTCAAAAATAAACAGTCCAGGTCAACAGTCCAAGGAGTAATCCAAAATACAAAGTCTTCTTACCAGTCCAGAGGTCAATACACAGTTCAGGTAACAGAGCAAAAACAGTAACATTAGAGAGCAGTGAATTCAGAGAAAGAGAGAAGCTACGTTACTAGCTCCCTCTTATGGCCATGAGAACACTTAAAGACATAACATCATGGTTAATATATTTTCAACCCAACATTGTAGGCTATCACCATATGCCTAACATGCCAAACTGGTTCAAACCAGCTGAATCCCACCACTGATTTTACTTCATTGTAAAGCTACATTAACAAGTCTCACAAGTCTCAAAGTACAAATCTCCTGCTATCTCTTTTTTTACAACCTTATAAGTTAAGGGAGATCGTTTCTGAGGTTTTTTTTTCTCTGCCCATTATACAAGTGTGGGGTCTCCCCACAACTCCCTACACAGTTCTCTTCCTCCACCCTCATCTCCCAAGGTCATTCCCACATGCCTTTACAGCTGATGCTATTAGTGTTTGTATGTAACTCATGAATCATTTCCTTGCAAATAAGCTCACATATTACTTGATCTAGTATACTGTAGAAGGGTTGATGGTCCATAGCTTTTCTTTGCAGCACATCTGGGCAGAGAAACAAAAAATTCCTCTTCCTAGAAAGGATGAGCAACGCTTTTTCTCCTGAGGACCATTTCCCTTCAGCAATAATCTGTTAATAGCTCCATTCTAATGAAATGTGGTGCTGCAAAAAACAATAGGCAGGACCAGAGCTAAAAATAGTTGGTACCACATTTCCAATATCTCCTCTTTCTCCTTATGCAAGTAAGGGATAATTTGCTCTTACAGGGGCTTGTAATTGACTACTTGAAAAACCCTTTTGAAATTAAACTGAAGGCAAATGGGACTCAGGCCACAAGTCATTCATCCCTATATTTAAGACAACAAGGCAACTTGTTTGGGATGAAATGTTAATATTTATTGTTAGCACAATTTCTTTCCACATATTTTTCTACAATGTGTTAGAAACAACTGCATTACCATTCAAAATTGACCTTGTGGAACAATAACTACTGGCTCCACATGGGACATGTAAGCTGACCCCAGCTAGAAATGTTGATACATTGGCCTGGTATTTGAGCATTTGCTTATATGAATGCTTATATACAATCAACAATTTGAAGCTAATAAGTTCTCTAGCATGCCTGATGTGAAACCTGAAAAATAGTTCTGGTAATGTACAATATCTTTTTTTTGCACAATGGTATTTACTTTGGCACATATACGCATGCAGATGAGGAAAAACACTGCAACAAATAATTTAGATGCAGTCATGTTGATGCTTAAAAGGAAATATATTTGCAGAAAGGATAATGCTTTATTTATGTTAATATGTTCATTGATAATTTAGAATGGTGGGGGGAAATTAACAAGAGTACTTTAGGAAAATGTCACATGGTTTTAAAATCCTGTCAAAATTATTTAATATCTCCTGCTTACTATGAATGTTTTAATAATGTTTTTTTTTTTTTTGCCGGCTCCGAAGATGGCGGACGCGCTGGGGAGAGCTCCGTAGCCCCCAACAGTAAGGCGTCCCCCCAGGAGCCCCCCAGGGACGTCAATGGACCCCTGGGGTGGGGCAAGAATTTCGGGCAAAACAGCTGGGTAATCTATGCCGCCCGCTGCCTCCCGGAACAACTGCAGGGGTGCCAGGACACCCCTGCCCCGCCGCCTGGGCCGCTGGCGACCGTTATAACGGAGCCAGCACCCTCCGCCCTGCCTCTGCCGCTGTCAACTGCTGAGCAAGGGCGGCGCCTCCGCCGATCAGCTGTGCGGCGGAGGCCCCGGCGGGAAGGATGGCAGCGGCTGCGACAACGATTTTTTTTCAAGCCCCCAGGCTGGTCGTGGATCCAGGGAGGCTGGCAACGGCGATGGCGGTGGCGGCGGGGCGCCTCCAGGCCCCCCCCCTGGCCATCGAGGAGGGGACGGAGGCTCTGCTCTGCCCCGGCCCCCCCACAGGCTCCCGGGCGACGGCGGCGTCTCCAGGTTATCAGCGGAGACGCCGCGGACCAGCTGGACCAGCTGGGTGGCGGAGGCGAAGGCATCGGCGGCGCCGGAGGTGAGAGACCCGCCCCTGGACCACGGCAGCCGTCGCAGCCATCCAGGAGGGGCCGGAGGCTCTGCTCTGCCCCGGCCCCCCCCCCACCGGCTCCCGGGCGACGGCGGCGTCTCCAGGTCATCAGCGGAGACGCCGCGGACCAGCTGGACCAGCTGGGTGGCGGAGGCGAAGGCATCGGCGGCGCCGGAGGTGAGAGACCCGCCCCTGGACCACGGCAGCCGTCGCAGCCATCCAGGAGGGGCCGGAGGCTCTGCTCTGCCCCGGCCCCCCCCCACCGGCTCCCGGGCGACGGCGGCGTCTCCAGGTTATCAGCGGAGACGCCGCGGACCAGCTGGACCAGCTGGGTGGCGGAGGCGGAGGCATCGGCGGCGCCGGAGGTGAGAGACCCGCCCCTGGACCACAACAACCCTGGACCACGGCAGCCCTCGCAGCCATACAGGAGGGGCCGAAGGCTCTGCTCTGCCCCTGACCGGCTCCCGGATGGCGGCGGCTTCTTCGGCGGTAAGAGCAGCGGTGCGGCGTCTCGACCACCGTGGGCTGCCCCTGGACGGCGGTGCCTCCGAAAGATGCGCACCAAAGGAGACGCTGGACAATGGAGGCGACGGCCCGACCCACCTCCTCGAAACATCTTGATCGGAGACGGCAACACCAGGGGCATGACACCAGGGACTCCCGTACCTCTGAGATGCCATGCTCTGGACGGTCCCCAACCAATAGGGGCCATGGAACTGCGGCCGGGAACAACGCCCAGAGGATCAGGGAGGGAACTGTTTGGGGCGGCTGAACCACCGGAGCTGACGCCAATTAATGGATCCCTCCATCCTGCCTTCTGCCCATTCTCACTCATCTTTGCCCATTCTTTCCCCACAGGACATAACGGGCCTGGGTGCTAGCCACGGTGGCAGAGTGGCTGGGCCATACACCTGCTACCCCATAGTGGTGAGAGCTCTATGGGGTATGCCTCACCCAGAGTACGTTCTGGACCACCTCCGGAAGCAGAGACACAACCCATCGTGAGAGGATGAGGAGTGGCCTGCTTCTGGGGGTTCGCCCGGCCAAGTGGCAGTGGCAGGGCGACGATCCAGATACGCACCTACCCGGCTCGACCCTCCTGCAAATTCACCATCCAGGGGACAGCCTTCCCGGAACCACCTGTGACTATGCCCGTTCAATACTCTAGCATAGCACTGCACGCCCTCAGGGGTTCCCCACTCTCCTGGGTGCGACCCGCCTGCATCACATCCAATCTTGATGACGGGCCCAACCACTGGGCCTCTGAGAGATGGCCGGGCAGGGTCAGGGGCCTCCAGCACATTCCCATCAAGAGGCCCCTGATTAAGTTCTTAGCTAAGTTTTTTGTGGGGTTAGGGAGGGGGGAGGGAGGAGACTATGGTTGCACGGGAAAGGCACACCTTCCAGCCACCATAACGCATGCCAGGCCCACGGCCGTTCGCGACGGCGTACAACGAGGGCCAGTCGCCGATAACACCCAGTGGCGTACTGACGAACGTCCCATCCCTAGGATGGTGGGGAATGGCAGAAGGTGCACAGACAGAGGGCCGTATCGTCACCGGGAGTGTCATCTCCGCTCTGTAGAGGCGGTGAGACGCTCCGACCCTCTGTTCTCCCCCGGAGGACCCGGGAGCAAAGGTGCGCACCCTCCCATGCTGAGGCTGGTCTACCTGAATGCAAGGTCCGCAGCCAACAAAGCTCACCTCATTCGTGACCTATTGGAGAGTGAGCATGCGGACCTGGCCTGCATCACGGAAACCTGGCTGGGCCCAGAGGGGGGTGTTCCTCTGGTTGACCTCTGCCCGCCAGGTTTCCAGGTACTGCACCAGCCCCGGGCTCATGGGAGGGGCGGGGGAGTGGCAGTTATCATCAGGGAATCCCTTAGCCCGCGAGAGACCACCGTCCCTCAGATGGTCGGGTGTGAGTCTCTCCTACTGAGATTCGGCCCAGGGGCGCAGCTGGGTCTGCTGCTGGCGTACCTACCACCTAATCGTGCAGCGGCGGCCCTACCCGAGCTACTCGATGTCCTCTCAGGGTTGGTGGTTGAATTCCCAAGACTCATGGTCTTGGGCGACTTTAATCTACCGTCCCTGGGAGGATCGTCCGAACTGGCTCGGGAGTTCATGGCTTCCATGACGGCCATGGACCTGTTGCAAATAATTTCTGGGCCGACTCATGAGAGAGGCCACAACCCAGACTTGGTGTTCTTGTCTGGACGGTGGCGTGATGATGTCGGTGGGGGTGCCACAACTGTTACGCCCCTGTCATGGACCGATCACCACCTCCTGCGGCTAGACTTCCCCCTTGCCACCCCCCACCGTGGGTGCACGGTGCCAGTCAGATGGTACCGCCCTAGGCGCCTAATGGACCCTGATAAGTTCCAGGCAGCGCTTAGGGACTCGCATGCACCCCCTGCTCGCAGCTCGGCGGAAGCCTTAGTGGAAGCCTGGGAAAAGGCAGCCACGGAGGCTCTGGACCGAGTTGTACCCTTGCGGCCTCTGACCCGGCGCAGATCCCAGCGAGCCCCATGGTTCACCGAGGAGCTCCGGGAGATGAAGCGTCGGAGACGGGGCCTAGAGAGCCGTTGGAGGTCCAGTCGATCCGAATCCGACCGATTGCGACTAAGAATCCTCACCAGGTCTTATCTCGCTGCGATAAGGGTGGCAAAATCCAACTACTTTTCCACCCTCATCGCGTCCGCAGATAATCGCCCAGCTGCCTTGTTCAGGGTGACTCGCTCCCTATTAAACCAAGAGGTGAGGGAGGAACCCTTGCAGGGTCGAGCCGAGGAATTTGGTCAATATCTGCTGGATAAAATCGCTCGGATTCGAACTGGTCTGGACTCCAACTGGGCTGAGATGGAAGAACAAGACATGGACAGTCTTGTCGACGTCATCTGGGAAGAATTTGATCCTGTAACTCCTAAGGAAGTGGACAGGATTATGAGAAGGTTAAGCTCCTCCACATGCTTACTGGACCCGTGCCCTTCCTGGCTGGCCTATGCAGCTCGAGAGGCGACACGAGGCTGGTTCCTAGCGGTCATCTCTGCTTCTCTGAGTGAGGGTCACTTCCCCACCGCCTTGAAGGAGGCGGTGGTGAGACCTCTCCTCAAGAAGCCCACCTTGGACCCATCCTCTTTGAATAACTTTCGTCCAGTCTCCAATCTTCGCTTCCTTGCGAAGGTTGTTGAGAGCGTGGTGGCGCACCAACTTCCTCAGATCCTGGATGAAGCGGTTTATCTAGACCCGTACCAATCGGGTTTCAGGCCGGGCTACAGCACGGAGACGGCATTGGTCGCTCTGATGAATGATCTCTGGAGAGCCCGGGACAGGGGCCATTCCTCTGTCCTAGTCTTATTAGACCTCTCGGCGGCTTTCGATACCATCGACCATGGTATCTTGCTGCGACGCCTCAGGGGACTGGGAGTGGGAGGCACGGTTCTGCGTTGGTTCTCCTCCTTTCTCCAGGGTCGCTCGCAGTCGGTGCTGACAGGGGGACAGAGGTCGACCCCGAGGCCTCTCGCTTGCGGAGTCCCTCAGGGGTCGGTCCTCTCGCCTCTCCTGTTCAACATCTACATGAAACCGCTGGGTGAGATCATTCGCAGTTTTGGAGTAGGGTACCATCAGTATGCTGATGACACCCAGCTTTTTATCTCAACTCCAAACAATATCAGTGATGCCCTAGACGTGATGTCCCGCTGCCTGAAAGCGGTCCGGGAATGGATGGGGAGAAACAGGCTTCAACTGAACCCGGACAAGACTGAATGGCTGTACGTACCGGGAAGCCAGGAGATTCAGAACGTCCCACTGCTTAACATTGGGGACACTTTACTTCCCCCTGTTGATAGGGCCCGCAACCTGGGTGTCCTCCTAGACTCGCAGCTCTCCCTGGAAGACCACATTGGAGCTGTGACCAAGGGGGCCTTCTCCCGGGTTCGACTAATTCGCCAACTACGGCCTTATCTGGACCTGGATTCCTTACGTACAGTCACCCATGCCCTTGTGACATCTCGCCTAGACTATTGTAACGCTCTCTACATGGGGCTGCCCTTGAGATCCACTCGGAAGCTTCAACTGGTGCAAAGTGCGGCGGCACGGACACTCTTGGGAGCCTCCCGATACTCCCATATCACACCTCTCCTCCGTGCGCTGCACTGGCTTCCGGCTGCCTTCCGTGTGAAGTTCAAGGTGCTAACGATGACTTACAAAGCCCTACATGGCATGGGTCCGGACTACCTTCGGGAGCACCTTCTGCCGATGTCAGCACCCCACCGTCCTGTGCGCTCCCACAGAGAGGGCCTCCTCAGGGTGCCACCGCTCAAGGAATGTCGGCTGGTGGCCCCCAGGGGGAGGGCATTCTCAGTGGGTGCGCCAGCCCTCTGGAACACCTTACCAACAGAAATCCGGATGGCCCCTGACCTCCGTACCTTCCGTCGCGACTTAAAAACTTTCCTGTTTCAGCAGGCTGGCCTGGCATGATAGCGTTAATTGGGGTCCCAGTTTGTGTTCATTAGTGTTTCTTATTATCTTTATTGTTCAATCTGTATACCTTCCTTCCTCTGTACACCGCCCCGAGTCCCTCGGGAGAAGGGCGGTTTATAAAAACTAATAAATAAATAAATAAATAAATAAATAATGCTGAAAATTAAGATGTTTATTTATGGATTGTAAGAGCCTTTGATATTTGTTACACATCAATAACATATTCAAATTGTTATGATATGCAGGAAGATACCACTTTATGCTATTTTCAAAATTATAATGTGGATGCTGTCAGGAAATAAATTGCCATTTTTTTCTGGCAAGATTTTTGTATATTAACAACTGTTAACACATCTTTTTCCTAAATGCCTATAGCAGAGAAACTAATACTGGATTATTTTGCTATTTCATTTTATGCACATGTTGAAAGTAGAAAGTAGAAAAACTTCTTCGAAAGTAGCAGTAATTATTTCAAGTGAACAAAGATTACTGAAATGTCCTGTGAAAAATGAAACAGAAACCCATTTGTTATTCATAAACTCAGGCTCTAAACATAGCTTAGTCTACTGTGGTTGCTGTCAGATAAAATCTTGTACTTTAAAAAATGAACAAGATGAGGCTTTATCTATATACTACTAAAACTTTTATCATTGTCATTAACTGGGTGAAACAGTGCATAATACTGTTTCAAAAGGGCAACAATTTTTGAACCGTGGCACCAATGAAATATATTTAAAATCCAGAAGGCATGAGTCTCAAAAGAATTGGGAAGTTGTGACTGTTTCAGTGCTACTGGATGCTACTGCATTGCTGGACTGCTGCTACAGTCATATGATATTCATTTTCAATGTTCTATGACAATTTCCTAGCCAATCTTGCAACACCTTTCTCCCTCCCCTCCGAGCAACAAGGAATTGATCCATTACATGACTGTTAAAGAAGCAACAAGTTTAAAGTGCATGAAGAATGTTCTGATTATTTTTTTAATGTGCCCACTTCTCTGGCACACAAAATGCTTTCCAGCAAGAAAGTTTTATTCAAAATAAAGTGTTTGCAAAGGCTTGGTGGACTGAAACACACACAGGAGTTCAGCCAGGGCTTTTTTGTCATAGAACACTCAGAATGGAGTTCCAGCACCTTTTTTGGATGGAACCTTGTAGGGTAGGCAAGGCAGGTTGTATGACGTGTGTGAGTTCCGGCACCTTTTTTTTTAAAGCCCTGAGTTCAGCCATACTTTAAAGAGCGGTTTGACATATTTTCATATCCTACCCCCGACGCAGATTCCCCCCTTCCCTATCACACTCAACGCCCCTTCCCTAATCATCCAATAAACTATCGGACCGCCTAAAAACATGGTCCCTCTTCTGCTTTTCTTATTTGTATGTAATTTACTTGTCTGATTTTATGACTTTCAGGTGGCTTCTATCAAACTTTAGACTCATTAGAAATTTCTGAATAATAATCTATTCCTTTCACCTTGGTCCTGGAATAGGCTGTCAGCTATCCCAGATAAAGCAGACAGGACTACTAGATGAGCTAAATAAATTTATTATAATTTTATAATTATTTTTTTACAAGCTGAAAGTACAGAGGTTTGCCCAGCCATTTTTAAATGCTTGATCTATTAGGCCAGATTCTTTCTAAGGTTTTCTTTTTTTTTCCTCTGACCATTTTTATGACCTAGCAACTTCATGTAGTAATAAATAGGAGGGAAAAGAGGCATCCCACAAAGGATGGAATGTTCCTATCAACATTGACTGGAACCACCTGTGGAGAACAGAGAACCAGCTCACCAACTTCTAGAGCCAGTGTAGCAATAGGAACTCTACAGTGTACTAGAAATATACAACAATTGTCTTGAGTTTAATTATTTCCTCTCTAGTGAAGGGAATGTGAGTATCATTTTCAACACTGTCTCTGACTAATTACAACTGACAGAGTTGGAATTTTGCCTTTTTTAAAGTCCTTTCAGCATTTTCCACTGTTGAACATTTTGTACTGCACTCCTTCTACAAGCACAGGGGTTGTGCAACTGAGGTTTGTAGTGTGTTGGCTTTAATAGCTGCCCTGAAATTTGCCAACATGAAACAAATATTCAGAGCAATGCCACCCAACAACAGAAACTAATTTTCATTCTTTCATCATCAGAACTTAATATGCAGCAAAATAGCTCAATTTTGTTTTTTGGGCTTGCCCTTGGGCTGCGCAATGCTTTAAACTGGTGCTTAGATTTAACAAAGCTTCAGTCAAATTACTTCTGTGAAGCAAATTTATAAATAGAAATGGATATTCACAACACAGTGAATTAAGTCAGATTCTATTAAGCCCTTTGGAGTTTTGATTACTTTTCTGCTACTTGTAGGGTTCATACAGACAATATTCAACATTGCGACTTCACTTCCATATACGATGGAGGGATGAATGACATCATTTGTTCTTCAATATTTATGTAATCAGCCAGCCAATGAGGGATATTACCTTTGCCCATCATAGGTCTTCTGGCTGGCAAGGCTAACATTATGTGGGCTTCAATCACTTTCTCAGCTTTCAACTTCTTTAATGTAGCCTTTGTTCTCTCTTGTGCTGATGGAATAATACACTTGAGTGTTTGTCCTAACAACATAACTGAGAGTTTTGACTCAGCAGTCAGTTGTCTGATGCAAATAGAATTGTTGGGTCAAACCATATTTTAAATTAAGCATAATCACAGAAGTTCTCAACAAGGGGTGAAGAATGAGTGCTAGATCAATCCAAGGCCTTTTCCCTCCTATTTATTACTACATGAAGTTGCTAAATCAGAAAAATGGTCAGAGAAAAAAACTTAGAAAGAATGTGGTCTAAATATGTATTGCTTTTAAAAATGGAACCAGCGTTAGGAGAGTGGCAAATACCATTTTTATAGACTCTATAACTTTGCATCTCACTATGCTGGTGTGGTTCTGAAATCTCTGTTAACTAACACAGAATGTAGTCAACAAGTTACAAATCTTAAACCTGACTAGAAAAAGGCCATTCTTTGCAAGTGAATTCTATCCAGCCTGGCGCTTCCAACAAAGCACAGGATGAAGAAGTTTTTCCTAGGAGGGGGATAATCTTTCTAACCAGCTCTATAAGCTATAGGTATCCATCAAAACTCCAATGTAGTAAAGTTGTACCATATCATAAGGACAAGTCAATGGGCATTCCTCAATGCTATACAAGAAAAGTAAATGGAAATGAAAAAGCATTGTTTTTAATCAGTTTTTGAAAACATATATTATTTAGGTTGGAGTAGACCAAGTTCTTCACTAGTTCAGGACAAAGTTTTAATATGATCTTTGCTGAATCATGTAAAGTTACCCCCTTCCTAGTATCTCTGCCTTAAAAGAGGTGCAGAGAAATGTCTCAAACATTTTGATGATTAAACCTTTGAACTGATTAAACCTTTCAACATCTCTGGCTGAAACTCAGCAGAATTCAAAGGACCACTATCATGGCTACTTTAATTGCATTTTATTTAAAAAAACATGTTTTCCCTTCATTGTATAAGATTGAACATTTTTAAAAACAAATTGGTTAGTACAAAGTATCTAAAATTGAATGGGTTTGCCGCCAAATTTCAAAAAACAAGTTCAATCAAATCTTGCTGTTTTCAAATCTCAGATCTTCAGTTCTAACAAACCAGGGCCGATTCACACAGGCTGACTTGCCTCTAGAACAGGGCTCTCCAAAACCTTTTCCTTCATTACCTGAAACTGCTTGTCAGAATAGAATATAGAATAGCAAAGTTGGAAGGGACTTTGAAGGTCTTCTATTCCAACCTCCTTATCAGAAACCCCTTTTATCACTTATCAGTAAGTTCTTATTTAAATATCCCTGTTACGATTAGGTAATGTATTAGTGTGCCATCACCCAAAGAAAAGTCACTTTTACACAATTTGGGGTCATTTACTCAGGTTGGAGAAGCACTATTCTTGAGTAGTGGATATTTTCTCTAATTTCTAAATGTTTCCCAGTAATTGGAAAAAGAGGCTTTTTGGGTTACTTTCTTCAAAACCACTAGATGGCATTGTTATATAAAACCTTGGTTTCTTAAATGTCTATCCCTACATTGGGATAATAAGTGAGCCCTCTATGAGTTCCATATATATATATTTTAAATGAAAATACGAGTAAACAATTAACTATTACCAGTTAAAACATTTATGAATTTTTTAAAAAGTTACTCTGTTTTCTGTAACGAATAAACATTGCTCTAGAACCTCTAGCAAAAGAATAAGGACCAAACTGTGTTGGTTATATTTGCAGACTAGTATTGGCACCACATTCTATCTATGTTAATCCAGGAATTAATATGCTAAATCCTGGTAGTGCTAGAAGATATTCTTTTAAGTAAATCTGCTGGAACACATGCTACATTATGGGATATTCTGACCAACATCTGCATTCTTCTGGATATTGTTGAATAAGGAATTGTGGCATTTTGATGAAAGTGCCTCCCTTTGGATTATGCATGCAATGACACAATATATGTAGAAGTGGGGATGGGGCTTGGATTACAATGGTGATTTCATTGTTCTCGCCCTTGCTGATTCCTTGTCTTCTCAAGTTGTGTAGCCTTCAAATTCTGTAGATCTTTTTTTAAATATATGTTTAGATATCATACAATAATTCTGCAGACGGGCAACTTTAACTAGAGATCTTAACTGCAGTGTCTTTTGATATCTATCTATAAGAATGGGTATCGCTCAAAAGGAGTGTTTCAGAAAATGGATTTCACCAACCAAGAATTAGCAAAGCAATTTAAAATGTTTGGATTCTATTTGTAGCTCAGTTTCATTTCCATTAGCTCAAAACAAAACATCAGTGGATGGCAGTCATATTATACCTTGACTAAAATATGCTTCAGTAAATGAATCTTTAAATAATTATAATTTGATCTGAAAGACTGAATGGATAAATATTTAGCAAATGAGAACTAATTTTGAAATTAGTTCTGTTCAGAAGTGTCTTTAAGAAATGAATTGAATGTATTTTCCAGAAGACATCTATTTGATATACATACATACATACATACATACATATATACATACATACATGCATACATGTGTGTATATATATGTATGTATGTATAGGCTCACAACCTAATTCCACGTAGATTGAAAAAAAAGCTATATACTTGATGAAATATAAAAAGATGAGTGTGTGTGTGTGAGAGAGAGGTGGGTCAGGCCAACTCACAAAAACAGACACGAAAAGGTTGATAGGAATGCTACTTTACTATTGTATGGCCTAATGACAGAATCTTCAAGGCCTTTTAGAGTTATTGTCGGGGTTTTGCCACTATTTTTCCAAATAAAATACACAAAAAGGTCTTTGTTATCATCCTGGATTTTAACTGAAAAACTTTTAACTGAAAAAATAATAAATCAAATACAAGAACTATATACTCCCTAGCAATCATAATAAAACCAAAGCTCTTGTAACAGGGACATAAAGAAATGCTTTTCCTTAAGCAAGTCTGACATAATCTATCTTTTCTCCCACTTGTTTTTCCTATAATAATTTCTCTTATTATACAATTACCAAGCCATAAATGGAACATAATATGGGTATATATATATATATATATATATATATATATATATATATATATATATATGTAGGATTCTGAATATAATGTTTTCAGTTATCACAAACTAGCAGCTGTCAGAAGTTTTATATCAAAATATATTTTATTCTTAAACTGTTTCCATCTTCACTTAAAACATTAACAGAATCCACAATGGACTGTGAATCAGCATCTCCACTAGTTAATTGACATTCAAGCTGAAACTAAGTTAATCAAGTACAAATAGCAAACAGGGGAAAATCTTTTACCCAAACTTCCTCAAACCCCCAAATAAGTTACCCAGACCTAATCCACACAGCAAAAGATAAGATCTGTAAACACAAATAGTTATTAAATTAAACCTCCCAGTGGAACTGAATATTCACAAGAATAAGCATCACAGATGACATATCTACACACACACACACACAAACACACACACATCAAGTTTCACCCTAGAATCATCATGTAGGCACTTCCACACCCACGATAAGCTCCCCTATAAAATTGTGTTGCTGTATCCCATTTCTCTGCAGCTTCCCCTAGAGGCAAACTCTTTGCTTTAAGGAATAACTATTTTTTTTCTTTCCTCACAGCTGTCTGGATCTCATTTTTATTTATTCTTGCACAACCCTGAGTTGAGTTAGGGCCCCAAAGTATTCTTCTGACACAACATATTGGCATACCATAAAAAATAAATAAATAAATATGTAAATTTTAGATTGCTAACAAAGAATTAAAGGGAGACTGACATGCATTTCAAACTTATTTGTTTTCATCAGTCAGCCATACCCTTCTGAGATTTGAACCTGGGCTGATTTTGCACATTAGGCAGTTGTTTTAACCTCTAGGCCACAAGCTCTATCTCACTTTGTTAGCTGAGAAGCAAGGGAGATATGTGTTAAATGCTTGTTAACTATTTAGATTACCTTGCTAGGCCCCAAATAAATCTCAGAAGGGTATGGCTGACTGATGAAAACAAATAAGTTTGAAATGCATATCAGTCTCCCTTTAATTGTTTGTTAGCAATCTAAAATTTACACAAATATGAGCTGTCACTATTGTGACTACTGCCTGTGGATGGCCTTTGGTTAGGCCGAAACAGGAAATAAAGATTTGTCCCATGTTTGGGACCTAGCAAGGTAATCTAAATAGTTAACAAGCATTTCACACACACACACACACACACACACACACACACACACACACACACACACACACACACATATATATATATATATATATATATATATATATATATATATATATATATATATATATGGTATATATATATATGTATGTATGTGTATATATATATATATATATATATATATATATATATATATATGTGTGTGTGTGTGTGTGTGTGTGTGTGTGTGTGTGTGTGCGTATGTATGTATATATATATATATATATATATATATATATATATATATATATATATACACACACACACACACACACACACACACACACACACACACACACACACACCACTTTACAATTCCTTGGTAAGGCCACACTTGGAATATTGTATCCAGTTTTGGTCAACACAGTGTAAAAAAGATGCTGAGACTCTAGAAAGAGTACAGAGAAGAGCAACAATGATGATTAGGGGACTGGAGACTAAAACATATAAGGAACAGCTGCTAGAATTGGGTATGTCTAGTTTAATGAAGAGAAGGACGAGGGGGGACATGATAGCAGTGTTCCAATATCTCAGTGGCTGCCACAAAGAAAAGGGAGTCAGGCTATTCTCCAAAGCACCCAAAGGCAGGACAAGAAGCAACAGATGGAAACTGATCAAAGAGAGAAGCAACCCGGAATTAAGGAGAAACCTCCAGACAGTTAGAACAATTAACCAGTGGAACAACCTGCCTCCAGAAGCAGTGAATGCTCCAACACTGGAAGTTTTTAAGAAGAGACTGGACAGCCATTTGTCTGAAATGTTATAGGGTTTCCTGCCTGAGCAAGGGGTTGGACTAGATGACCTCCAAGGTCCCTTCCAACTTTACTACTACTACTACTACTACTACTACTACTAATAATAATAATAATAATAATAATAATAATAATAATAATAATAATAATAATAATATCTTGAGTGGAAATTTTTGAGAAAATTGCAATTACTCGTATGAACAATTCAGAGATTGATAAGTATAAAAGTACAATGATGATCAGCTCGGAAAAACAAATTATCGCTATTGCTAAATGATTAAATTATCTGAAGTTATATGGCTGCAACATTAGTCACTTCATTAATAATCAGGATTCAGTCAGCTGATCAGATTCACTAGGTGGGTGTTCCATTTTAACTCAACACTCAGTGTGTGCTACTCCTAAAACTGAGTGGAAAAGGATGTCCATCTCACGTAGAAGGACTATCCTGCTGTTCAGTCAAATTTCTACAACAATATTACGTATCTTGAATTTTCAGACAAGATCATAATGAATATTTTACTTCATTTAATATTGCTATTCTGCTACTTATTTTGGCCAATATGCAAATGCTTTTTGATCATTTCTTTCTTTTATTTGTGTCTGTGTTAAAATTTCAATTTATTCTAAAGAAACCAAATTGAACTCAAGCACAAATATTGTATATGTGCAAATTATTTACTTACACCCTGGGCAATAGGAGAAAATGCAAATGTTCTATATCTTTTAATGCATTTTAATAAATGGGGGAAATGAAAATGCAAAAATTTATTTAAACCTAAATTTTAGGTGTGGCAGTGAAAGAGGGATAGGAAAAAAAGGCCGATGGAGCTCCTCTTCCTTTGCTTGTGATTATTTTGCTTAACAGTTAATCCAGGGTTGCACTGCATGATCTGAAGACACACAAAGGAGCAAATTGCCCTAAGGGCTCTAAGAAGGTCCTCACTGACTCAATATTTGAATTGGAGATTGCCTAGAAACCTCAGGGATGTTGCCTTGAATTCAGTGATCAAAGAAAAGTGAAATTAAATAATAATAATCAGGGCTTTTTTTGTCATAGAACGCTCAGAACGGAGTTCCGGCACCTTTTTTGGATGGAACCTTGTAGGGTAGGCAAGGTAGGTTCTATGACATGTGTAAGTTCCGGCACCTTTTTCTTTTACAAAAAAGCACTGATAATAACTAACAATAAATAATTTTATTTTTATATATAAATAATAATCCAGACTGCCAAAATAAAAGGTATGCATCTTCTTTTTTGTGGATAACCATTCCAAGATAACTCATGTTTCACCTCGGAGGAGGAGTGCTGTATTAGTCTAATGGGGACAACAAATCAAAAGGGGTCTGGTAGCTCCTTTTAATTTTACTAAAAGAAATGACCTTTCAGGAGCTGCAGCTCACTTCCTCAGATGTACAGAGGGGCAATCCTTTCAGTAAAATTTATTAGTCAGAAAAATGTTAGAGGACTTCTGATTTCTATTTATAACTAGTGGAATTTGTGTATTGTTGTGTGTATTTGAGTACTGTGGACTAAGTCAACTAAGCACAATTACAGTTTTTTACCATGCATGACATACTGTATTGTATTTTGTATTATATATGGTATTTTCTTTCATACAGTCTGGGTCTGTGACCAGTAATACAGTTTGATTGATTGGCAATAAAAAATAATATTGGCTTTTATGGTAAAAGTGCTACTATTACTCAACTGTAAATATCAACAAAACAAATTTCTTTCCGCTGTTTCTCCTTCTGCTTTGTCTCTAGTGAAGGTGCGAGCTTTTGAGTCAGTGTTGATTTCTGATGACTGCCTGGACAAATCCCTGCAATTTTCTTGGGAAGATTTTGGAATCCATAGTTTCCTGGTTTCTAGCCTGATGCCTTAACCATGACATCAAACTGGACCTTTGATTTCTAGCCTTACCTTATTAAACACAGCTATTTTAGATAGATATTTCTCCTTGCCAAAGTTCAACCAATCATTCTAAATGTGGTTGACCTTAAAGATGGCATATATAATTTTCCTATACATTGCAGATAATTGAGCTAGATGATTCCTATGATTTCTTCCAGCTCCATAATTATGTAATTGTAACATGATGCAATTTTGCATGATGAAGAATTAAAAATCAATATGGTTCATTAAAGTTAATCCTTAGATCTAGGATATTTTTTTAAAAAACACCATTAGAGTTGATAGCCATGATAGCTGATTTTTTTGCACAGACAAAAAAGAAAAATTCCAAATAAGTTGCTATATTTTGGGTCCAATGAATAACGGTTTATTTGATCAATTAGTTACCTTTGCAATGCTGTTTCTAATCCTTTATTTCCTTTCATTGTCCCCATGTAATACACGACTTCCTAATTTCTTATGTCCTCTTGAAACCCTGGATTACATGACCTAATTTGATTCTAGATTGCAATGTGGGTTTATTAGGAGGCATAATGCATGAAATAAATTGTAATGAGCATTGATTTATTGTGCTGGGAAATAGTATATTATAATGGGGGGCATCTAGTGCACAGCATTGACACAAGAAAGGTCCTACCTATGAGTAATTCCATTAGTACAAAGTTACCTCCGCAAATTCTCCCATTATGAGAAGTAGTAATAAACCCTTGAAATAATATATTTAGAGAGTGAGGTAGAGCTGACACTAAAGACACTAAGTGTTATGTACTCAGCAGACACACACATTCCCCTCACAAACTATAAGGAATCCCCGGAGTGGTTGACAGCCGTCAAAAGGCTGCCGCGGCATTTTCCCCCCCACTGACGCGGCAAGCGGCCGATTCTGACAGCTGTCAAACTGCCGTGCATGCGCAGTGCACTGACAGCTGTCAAACAGGCCGATTCTGACAGCTGTCAACTGACGCGCAGGCGCAGTACACTGACAGCTGTCAAACTGAGCTCAGCCGCGCATGCGCAGTTCAGCTGGAGCTGTCAAAGCTGCCAGCTGGCCCCAGCAACAACCCGCTGTCAGCCACGCCTACCTTAGCCGATCTCTTCCCTATTGGGCGTTATCGTTAGGCGGGAGAACCCCGCCTGTTTATTGGTTCTAACTAAAGTTGTTAATGTTGCTGTTGACTATAAATACGGGGGATTCCCGGCGGTGCCTTGCCCGGGACCTCTGCCCAATAAACAAATTGTTTGGACCGTGTCTACTGTCTCCTGTCGTCCCTCAGACACTCCACTAAGTCTGATTTAAAAGACACCTAACCTATTTTTATCACTTATAGAATCTTTTACAACCACAACTGAGACCAGAAGTTCTGTCACTAAGTAATGCAAAGTGTGATGTCATGTAACTGCATCACTTAGGAACAGCAATCTTGGCAATCCTGGTTACCATCATCAACCTTCGCTAAGATCTGTTAGTAGGGAAACAACTTATATGAACGAATGGGAATGGAATCCCAGGCAAGGAAACTAATTAGTGGGGCAAATGGATGGGTAAATGCCACAGCTGGACACTATAAAGCATGGGGGCAATTAAGTGCCACAGCTGGGCATTATGGAGTATGGGTAGACAAAACAATGGCAGGAATGGGAGCGACTTGCCACCTCCTGCCTGTATTCTCATTGACTTTGTTTTGGGAAGCTGGAAGGAAAAGTCACAAATGGTGATTGTGTCACCAAGGACATTGTAATTGTGAGTTCGTTGCCAAATGCCTGATCATGATCACGTGTCATTGCATGCAGACTTTGGAGTCTGCAGGTTGACAGACTAGTCATAAATTCCTTTCATTCAGTGTTGTTGCAACTTTGAACAATTGTTGAACAAGTTATCATAACCTGAGGACTAATAATCAACAGGAGAGGGGAAAAAATAATTAAAATCTGGCTCCACTGAGGCTGTCAAGTTACAAGCTAAAGCAATTTCATTATCCTACCCACCCACTCCTGAATTTCACATTGATTCTTCCCATTTTCTAACTAAAAAGTTAAAACGCAAAAAAAACCCCAATAAAACATGGGAATAAGTGATTCTCACAAGGTTTTATACATCAACAACTATGACAGAAAAAATTGGAAATAAACTTTTATTGTTTTCAAAATAAAATAATAAAGCAGGGGAATAGATGTAATTCAATGACTTGGAAACCTACCGTATTTAGATTCCAGTATGCATGCAGATGTTTTAGACATCTGAGTCTTCAAAATAAATTCATGCAGAGTAAACAAACACATCCCTTCCCAATTTGCTTATAGAGCAGAATAGAACTGGTTATGATGGAACAGGAATCGATATTTGGAATCATAGTATTCAATAGAAGGTGAAGCATATTTCAAACAATGCATTTGTCAATAATTTGTAAACAAAATACAGGACAAGCATGAATATAATATTTCTAGTTATATATCAAGGATCACTAACCAAAAACATTCTATCCGTATTTCATAATTCTGAAAGGTGTCTCAATCTGCTGCATATCACACTAATTTTATTTGCAACAGTTCATCCCATTTTAAAAGTGGAACAACCTGCCTCCAGAGGTGGTGAATGCTCCAACACTGGAGGTTTTTAAGAAGAGACTGGACAGCCATCTGCCTGAAATGGTATAGGGTTTCCTGCCTGAGCAGGGGGTTGGACTAGATGACCTCCAAGGTCCCTTCCAACTTTATATTATTATTATTATTATTATTATTATTATTATTATTATTATTATTATTATTATTATTATTATTATTATTATTAAAAGCTAAAAAAGGTAGGATAGGATAATTATTTGCCAGGTGACACTAGTGTTAAAATAATAATATGCTTGGATGGCTTTTAAAAATTGTACGTGAGGATGGAACATCTCCACATGAATTATATAACAGATGAATGTATTGATACTTCATACCACATTGATAGCTGAGGAGCTCAACTCTACTTCAGTGGTCAAAGAAAAGAAAGCCAAGAAAACCCAACAATAGTACATTAGTACACCAGCATCTTTTTTCCCCCCTAACTTCTCCAGCATTTCACTCTAAAGAACATTGATTCTAAGAATGAAGAACAGTTCAATTACAAAATAAACAAACTCTGGGCCCCTGTGTGATCACTATTTTTTGACTTTCTTCCTTGTGATTTTAATGACCCAGTAAACTGGTGCTTTGTTTGCTTTGGTTTAGTTTTTCTTCCATTCTTTCCAGCCTCTCCTCCCTTCCATTTATGGCTACCTTCAAAGAGGGTGGAGGCACGAGAGCAGGAGGCTTGGAATGATAATATGTGAATAATAACACAAAAGTAAGAGATTGCCGGCGGACGACACCCAGGGATAGGGCCTTCTCAGTGGGGGCGCCTGCCTTTGGAACCAGCTGCCAGTGGAGCTGAGGACTGCCCCCAACCTCCGTTCATTCCGCCGGGGCCTGAAGACCTGGCTCTTCGAGCTCTCTGGCCCAGGCTGAGGATTAATTTTATTTTAACTGGGATTTTACTTATACAGGGATAAATTTAATTTTTTTTTAAACTTGGTTTTTTAACTTTTGTATTTTGGTTTTTAATTACCCTGTAAACTGCCCTGAGTCCTCCGGGAAAGGGCGGTATATAAATGTAATAAAATAAAATAAATAAAAAAGCTTATGTACTTTTATCAGGCATTGTATGTCTGTTGTTATTTTGGTATCATTGTGATTGCTACCTATATAGCCATTTCTACTAGGTTGTTTATTGGTTTTATGGGAACCAGCCTTAATATTTGCTGAATTCATGGATCCTTGATACTAGTATAGCCAGACTAAACATCAATAATAGTTCTAATTAAATATCAAAACATAGAAAATTGTATTTGCCAAGGATTTGCCATAGATGTATATTATTTGCCAGTATTTATTTGCCTGTATGTCCAATTTCTATCCTGCCAAGGAATGGAACTTAAACACATTCTCTAAATAGTTACTGTTATGTATTGGTGTAAAATACTTGGAAACCGTTATTGTTAGTTAAGTACTGTGTCTGTTTAAACTCCAGACTGCTTGTCTCCAGAGTTGTTACTTGCGTTTTAAGCACTAAGACTGCTTTAAGTCTATTGGCCACCGCCTAGCAGTGATCCATATAAATAGAAGCTTGGTGGCAGTTCACCCCCGTTTCTGTGTTAACCTAATAAACATTTTGCTGTTTGTACCAAGCGCCTTGTCAATGCCTTACCATTCCCAAAACTTAACAGTGGTGACAAAGGTGGGATGTGCTGCTAAGGAGGAGAGAGCCAGAAGTCATTAGGGGTAAGACCAGGCATCAGCGCCCTGGTAGGAACTACATTTCCCCCTCTGCCTGCTAGCAAGCCATGCTGGAGGCAACCACATCGTAAGGATCCATCCCTAGGATCAACACAGAAGCCCTTAGCAGCACAAGGCAGCTTACCATGGTCAAGGTCGGCAAGCTGTCGGAGTTCAATGTGTTGCATCCCAAGAGGTGGAGCTCATACATTTCGCATGTCAAGAACTATATGAGGGCTAGTTAGTGAAGATGGCTTAAAGGCTGCAATGCTACTATGTGTGTGTGGCCAGGCAACGTTCGATATAGCTGAAAACCTAGTCACTCCAGCTACACTAGAGTCAGTCGCCTACTCCAATCTGAAGAAAAAGCTCAAGGAACACTTCAACCCAAAGCTCTCAGTCATTGAATGGAGACATGCATTTGAGCAATGGGAGCAACAACTGGGAGAATCAGCTGCTGAATTTGTTGCTGCATTACGACAAGTGTCCCATCTCTACAACTTCACAGACCTCGAAGAGAGATTGAGAGACCATTTGGTATGCAGGTTGAGGAACAGGGACCTTCAGCAGAAGCTTTTTGTGAAGGAAACCTTGTCGTTCCAAGATGCCCTGAAGGAGATAATGGCCAAAGAAGCTGCCGGAGCAGCTGTCAGGGCATTGCGGCCCTCCAAGAACACTCCCAGTCCAGAAGGAGGATGCAGAAAGAGCCGACAACCCTGACAGGGACATTGAGATTGATAGGCTGCAGAAACCACCAGAAAGAGGCCAACGGCCATTTGAGAAGACATTTCCCTTCATTCAATGTGCGGGCTGTGGAGGCCAACACAGATGCTCAGAGTACAGGTTCCGTACAGCAATGTGCCGGGCATATGGCAAACAAGGTCACATTGCCACCTTCTGTAAGGGTTGCCAGAGGGACGTTCAACAAGAAGAATTTCTCAGGAAAGGTACAGGGCCCCAGGGCAGAGCAGAGTTGGCTACTGCTCCAGTAGAAGGAGCGTTTTTAGAACAGGCACCCATTGCCCCCATAAAGAAAAGCTTAGGCTTAAAGTTAAGCTTCAAGGAATTCCCTGCCACATGGAACTGGACATGGGGTCAGCCCTGTCCATAATTTCTCAAAGAACTTTTAACAACATTTGCAACTGCAGCGGCAAAAGAGTTAAACTCAAGCCGTCGAATCTGCTGTTAACGGATTTCCAAAATTCCCGCATAGTGGTTAAGGAAGAAGTTACGCTCAAGGTTCAATTCAAAGATTTTGAGGGCCCCCTCAACATTGTGGTAGTCGAAGGCAACTGCACAAGCCTCATTGGCTTAGACTGGTTCGATGCCCTGGGCATCTATGTGACTGGCATTAACAGAATGCAAGCAGCAAACCTGTCGGCAGTTTGCCAAGAATTTGCTGATGTTTTCAGCCCTAGCTTAGGGACCTCCAATTGCCCTCCACCTTGATCCAACCATAACCCCAATCAGGATCAAGCCTCACAGAGTGCCTTTTGCTCTCAAACCAAAAATAGACGCAGAGTTGGACAAGCTGGTGCAACAAGGCATGTTGCAGCCAGTAGACAGCAGTGTGTGGGAGACATCCATAGTTGCACCACTTAAAGCCAATGGTGAGGTGTGCATATGCGTGGATTACAAGAGCACTATAAACAAAGCACTTCAACAACATGCATATCTGGTGCCTGCAGTCAGCCATATTCTGGCATCTCTATAGGGAGGTCACGTATTCGCCAATTTGGATTTAGCCCAAGCCTACCTCGCAGAAGCTCAGACCATAGTCACCCACAGGAGAGCTTTCAGGGTAAGACGCCTACAATTCGGGGTCAGTGTAGCCTCAGGGCTTTTCCAGAGTGTGATCAAGTGCACACTGAAAAACATTCCAGGTGTGTGTCCCTATTTCGATGACATTCTCATAGCTGGGGGGGGTCAGTAGACTGTACCCACTGTGTGGAATTGGCAGATGGCTCCAATTTCTAGCCCAGCTAAAACTTTACCACTATTGGACTTTGGTTTGGGTCTACTGGAACAGACCACCCAAAGAGACTCTGGGCAACCTGATGCAAACAGGTCTCAGAACACTGGTCTACCCAGCCTGGCATGCAAGCTGGTTGACTGGGAACCCCCAGCGGTTCTGCGTTGTTTAGAGTGGTCGTGAAGACCACCAAAATATTTACAGGCTATGTTCAATACGTGGGACTGTGAACCATCTAGGGGGAAGGAGTGTTATGTATTGGTGTAAAATACTTGGAAACCATTATTGTTAGTTAATTACTGTGTCTGTTTAAACTCCAGACTACTTGTCTCCAGAGTTGTTACTTGCATTTTAAGTGGGAAGACTGCTTTCATTCTATTGGCCGCTGCCTAGCAGTGATCCGTATATAGTGGCAGTTCAGCCCCACTTCTGTGTTAACCTAATAAACAATGCCTCACCATTCCTGAAACATAACAGTTACAATATTAATCCATTTTAAAGAGGCATTCCAGAGAGACAATGTGAGGCAATGTAAGACCAATGAAATTCCATGTCTATTTATGAAAATTCTCAAAATAACCTTGGGTCAATGACTGTCTCAGTCCAACCTATTTTACAGACTTGTGAGTAGACAAAGTGGAGAAATAATAGGAAAGTATGCCACACTGAAATATACATCTAAATAGTAAATAAGATTAAAATAAAAACATAACATTAGAAAATAGCATATGAATGAGGCAAACAAAGTAGATGCTTCATTGTAGCTAAAAAAATTTCCCATGAAGTATAAATGAAGATCTCCCCACCCACAGTTCCATTGGGAGACAGGATTAATATGCTGTCTTCAAAAATAAAAAAAATCATTTCCATTAGTAGGATGTTATTCCCTATTGAAGAGTCTGAAATATTTATGTATTTGCAGCTATTCTCATGTCAAGGAATGCAAAGTGTAAGCTTGTGAGAAGCTCTAGGCAAAAGTTATCATAGACATTCTTTACTTACTAGCTTCAGACATAAATTCAGAAAGACCCTAATCCTATTAGTCATTTTTAAGGCAGATTGCATAGTAAAACTGATATGGTATCCGCCCAGATTATAGGACTGTTATTTTGGTGGAAGGAACACACTTCACTCTACTTTGTGACAATTTCCCCACCATGTAAAAAGTTAGAAACTTTTCTAAATACAGCATTAGGGAGAAAGTGGATTTTATCATGAATTTCTATGCAAGAATGCACAGTTCTTCCAGCAAGATGAAACAGATAAATCCCTTTGTTGCTGAAATGGGTATAGAAGATTCACACATGCAAACACTGGTAATTCACACTAAGAATTACAGGCAACTATCATTTTTTTTGAAAAGTTGCAATTGGTCCCTGAAATTCTCTGCAAGCAAGTACAAGTTATATGCATTTGCTTGAGAAGCAAGTTTTCTATGCTCCTATGGGCAGTTTTTCATATGCATTGTTCTAAAGACACACACAATCAAATTCTAAAACAGCAAACTTAATTTTGTCCAGGGATCTACATAGTAAATTTGAGGGGAAATCTATTGATTGTGTCCATGGTACAAAGCTTATTAGTAGCAGAAACAGCTTTTATAGATTCTTTAAGAGGCCTGCTCTTACAGATTATGTTCTTTTAACATAAAAACAATATTTTACTATAAAGAAATGTAGGATAAAATTATTTATAAGTATTCATCCTCCATTTGACCCCACAATGAATTTTATATTTTACCAACTGCCTGATTTTTTAATACTGAATAATTAATAAAACAAACTCCTTTTTATGAATTTTGATAGATAATTTAGCAAGAGTAATATTTCTAGTTTTCTGAATCTCTGAAACTATTTAAATGTGGGAATTATTGAATGCTAATTATTCTAAATTACTGCACAAATCCTCCACTGACCTCAGTTGTTTCAATTCATTAATGCAAGCACCAAGGCAAAAGAGAGTGAATTTTCATCATTTCTTTTGGCTATATTCATAACATTTGTTCACTCTGCTAAAAGCACTTAATCATTTTAAGTACTATTAAAGTATTGACACTTCAGAAGAAGCAGAAGAAGCACTCATAAGTCCTTCATGATCAGTTTCCATGTGAAAGTCTCAAGAATAATAGCTCCTCTTCTTCCTAGCTTGCCTAATTTCTCCTGTTGATCAAAGAAAGAATAACAATTTCCAAAAGGCAGAGCCAAAAAGAGCTCTTAAAGGAGTGTTACTGTATGATTTTATCAAGTATGAACTCTTTACTCAAGAACCAGTTTGGTAGAAAGGATAATATGTTGGAATAAGGTGAGGGACATTAGTTTCAAGTCAGTCATCAGCTATAGAAACTGGATGATTTGAGACAGACACTGCTCTCATATACCACAGAATTATTGTTGTGAAGGAAATGAGAAATAGACTGCCATATATTTGGCTTAAGTTCCCAGGGAAAGATAGGTTTAAAAGCCAAATATTAAAATGAATTAAAACTAAAAATATTAAGTAAATATTTAATAAATGAATAAACATTTTTCCAGAATGACCATTCCAGTTTACCTATCACCACTCTGTATTGAGTCCATCCATCTTATTGCTGGTTGTTTTCTTCTTCTCTTTCTTTCAACCTTTCAGCGTATGATGGATCTCTTAAAGTAGCTATATCTTCACATCATATATTCAAAATATGATAATTTAAATCTAATTTATCTGTGATGATTTTCTTGTTGGAAGAAGAAGAAGAAGAAGAAGAAGAAGAAGAAGAAGAAGAAGAAGAAGAAGAAGAAGAAGAAGAAGAAGAAGAAGAAGAAGAAGAAGAAGAAGAAGAAGACATAAAAGTTAAAAGTTTTTTTATTGGATCCACAAAAGAAGCTTGTTAAAGCCTTGAGGAAATCTACAACAGCATTTGACTATTATTAAAGGTTAAGACTATTAGAAGTCAAGGGAAGGTGTCAACTCTACAATGAGCCTGGGTGCAGCCATCTTTCTCTTCATTCTAGGTTGCCACATAGGACAGAGGGAGGAGGGCTTGCCCAGGTGCTTCACTAGTCATAATAATTTTCTGTCCCGGGGGAACCAAGGCCATTTACTGCTCCCGCAATCAGGGACTGGGCATTGTATAAGAAAGCCGGCCAAATGAATGTACTGGGGAACTTAGTGCTGTCATAGTTTTGTGGGTGAAAAATTATACTTTGTAACTGGGACATTTTTAGTGGAAATTTCAGACTTAGTTTCACTTTTGATCGTGCTGATACTTTGTAACTAATAAACATGTTCTTTGAGGAATTTGCAAGCCTCGGAGTTCTACTTTATTTGTCTTTGTCTGTCGGAACCATGACAGAAGGAATATAAAGTTGGTTTACTTAATCATTGTTAAAATGCAAATTTTCTTTTCTTTTGTCTTTTGTTTTCACAATGTTTTGGCAATACTTTATGTACTTTCAGGATTGAAATCCTGGTTGAAAATTGATGCTTTGTAAAGATTAGTTGTGAGACAATTGTGTTCAATGTTGCAGATAGCATAACTTCTATTAATATAAAACTGTTCACAATAAAAAGGCATATTGTCTACCTAAAAACTCTCTAGTTATCAGCTGCAACAGTGCAAACATTCCTATTGCATCTACTATAGGTAGTCCTCTGCCTACAACCATTCATTCAGCAGCCATTCAAAGTTACAGCAGCATTGAAAAAAATGGACTTATGACCTGCCCTCATTGCAATGTCCCTATGATGCAATCTTGGTGCTTAGGTGCTCAGCTCATGATTATAACATTGCAGTGAGCCGTATCACAGAATCACCAGTTGCAACTGTTCCTGCCAAGATTCCTCAGATAAAATCAATGAGGAAGCCAGCTGGTCAGGATCATACTTCCTACACTCTGCAATATGTGCCTGCCCATGATCAATCCTGATCTCAGTTGCTGTTGTATCCTGAAAACTACCTGTGTAGGATTTGTCTTGTTATCTATGGGTGCTGTTTTGCAGAAACATGTATTGTTCTACCACACCCAAACTGCACCCTTGTAGCCATGTAAGTCTAATCACTGGGTGCTTATCTAATCTATGCAGTTTAAGCTAACTTTGCATTGTAATAGTGAACTCTTTTTTGCTAAAGCTAAATGACTTTTTGCAGATTAAATTACTTATGATTCCCCCAATTCCTCTAAATTCATTCATCTCTTACTCTATCAATGGAGAGCTTCTGCACTGGAAACAAATTCCTTGTGTGTCTAATTACACTTAGCAAATAAGGTATTCTATTGTATTCTATTCTATTCTATTCTATTCTATTCTATTCTATTCTATTCTATTTTCTATTCTTATATTTCACTATTAGTTTGTTTATCAAATTTAGATATCATCCATTTCATTCTTGGAGTGAGACTGTACCATGGAATCCTTCTAGGATTCCTTAAAATCTTCATGTTTCACTGATAGACAAAATGATATTTAGGTATTTCAAGTGTTATAATGTTAAATATGTTTCTTATATCCTTAAGGTATGATTAATTCATGTTATTTTATTTATTATAGCCTTTAGCAGCAGCTGTTGGTTAGCTAAAGGTGCAACAAATTCAAATTTGGTTGTTTTACACTGGGCAGATGTGTGACAGATGTTAAAACTGCACTGAAAAAAGTTACTTATGACCATTTTTCACACTTATGACCATTGCAGCATCCCCAGGTCATGTGATCAAAATTCAGACCTTGGCACGCAGCCTGTATTTATGATGGTTGCAGTGTTCTGGTGTCATGTGTTCACCTTCTGCAACCTTTTGATAATCAATTCACTTAATTATTTATTCACATAGCAGTCATGTTAGTAAATTAAACAGTTAACAACTGCAGTGATTCACTTAACTACAACGTTGTAAAATGAGGCAAAACTCATTTAATATCTCTCTTGCTTTGCAAAGGAAATTTTTGCATTTCAGTTGTGGTTGTAAGTCAATAATTAACTGCATTCAATTACTAGGTCTGAGGCACCAAGAAGGAGGTTACAAAAATATGTTTTTAATGACGTTCTGCCATTAAAGAAAATGATTTCTGTTCATCCTTCCTAGATACTAAGATTAACTTACAGCCTAATTACAGTGGCATTAACAACTTTGTTGGATTTTAATTTCCTTAGTAAGAACAGAGTAGAAATGCACTCAGGCCTTCACAAATAAAATAAAAATAAAATTTCTGACACATAGGCCACAGCTGAATGTCAGTTAAAGAAGAAATGAAATTGTACATGTAACAGAAGATTCCCAGTGACATTTACTGTAGGGAATGATAATACAACCAAAATTATGTTATAGGTAGATATAAGCTTTTTGCACTGAGTAGGATGAGAATGAGACATTAAAACTTTTGAAAATGGACAAGAAATACAGGAAATAAATTAGTTCTGCAGTAATCTAACATAACATTAGGTTGGCATTGTTATGCAAGAGGCAGTTATGCTTTGCAGGAATAAATTAAAGTGACCAAAATAAAAGTGCCAAGAAATCATAAGTGGTATAATTCACTCAGTAAGTTGGAAGTCATTTATACAGATCTTGGTTTAAAAAAAGGTCAGCCCACAAGTACATAAGCATGCAATGTTCCTGGCAGCGTTGGTTTGTATATAAAAATAACTATATGAGAAAAGTTGGACCCTCCAATTGACTTTGTCAAGAGACCAAGTGAGGGAAGTCCTCTTGAATCTGCACTTCTTACAGCTTCCTTTACTTCTTTCAAAGCAAGTTATCACAGGAAGCTAAAATGTGGCATATTAGACACATTTTAATCTCTTTTAAGTAAGAATTAGAGATAGGATAAATAATAGAAAATGTGTCCTACCTACAGCAGCTGCCAAATCTGGAAGGCAGCAGTAATCATAGAATTGAAGGCCCATCACTCTCTACATGCCTTTTAAATTGTCTGAAATTTCTTTCTGAAACTTTTAATTCCTTCTCTTGAAGAATTTCATCCATGTCAGTCATTGTTGGGAGAAACCTTAATTCATTTTGAACTTGGCAAATAGAAACCGTCTAAGTCAACTTCTAACATTTCATGATCCCAGCTAAAGGCTACCTGGGGATCAAAACCCAATTACCTGATCCTTATTTCTAAATATTGCTCCAATCTTCCTAGAGAATTTAGGAATACTAAAGCCATGATTTGCAAGGTATTCAATATGGACTGTACTTATTCAATGAAGTGCAAAGAGTTGTTTTTGGCAGACAGAAAACTATAATTTTGCTAAATTGTCTCTAGGAGAAATAAAAATAGTTTTCTTATTTTTTATATATTCCAGAATTAATTGCTTTCAAAAATGTATGTTAGCTGAGTTTATTACTTATTTTCTGTGACAAGTTAGTAATAATGAATTTATGAATCAAAAGAATTTCTCCAGGTAGAAATTTATCTAACTTTATTTTTTTTAAATAATTTTATTAAAGGTTACAATATACAGATATAGAGATAAAACTAATCAAAATTTAAAAAAGAAAAAAGTGCAGAAAAAAGAAAAACATAAAGAAGGAATATATCCTTCATCAGCATGAGAATAAATAATGTTTACAACTTATCAAGTTATGACCATTTCTTAAAATACAATACACAATCTCTTGTCCTACCCCATTCTCTCTATATAAATTTTTAAAGTCTCATCATTCTGTTCCAATCAGCAAAAGTCCATTAAGGATTATCAGAAATAAGAACATATCTATTAAAGGCTACATCTGATAAACCCACTTAAAATCCTTCCTTTTATGTTTATATCCCATTTTTTTCATTAACATTCAAATCTAAACATTGAAAATCAAATAAAAATTACAAGAAATAACAGCACTATTTTAACACTATGTTAGTCTTAAAGCAAATAAACTAATAATGCAACAAATTATTTCTGTCCCAAATCTCATCTCTTAAAGATAAACAATACCTGTAAAACATCATCATCATCCTAACAGTGATTAATCAATGGAAGAGCTTGCCTCCTCACAAAGTTGTGAGTGCTTCGTTGCTGGAGGTTTTCAAGAAAAAATTGAACACTTATTTGTCCAGGATGGTATAAGGATTCTTTTCTTGGACAGGGGGTTCGACCTCTAAGGTCCTTTTCAGCCCTAGGATTCTATAAACAGTTTTCTACAGAAAGGATTCTTTCAATTAACTCCAAAATACTAATTGAATTCCCTTTGAGCCCTTAATTCATTTAAAACTTTCTAAAATTAAATTGTTCCCTTTTGCTATATATTCTGATTTTAAAAATATTTTTTGCAAATTCTTGTAGCACTTTCTTAAAGGACAGATGACAACGTACCAAGTACATTTCACAAAACATGCCATTCTGTAGGTTTACAATCTTTAAAAGGTATTTTAAAAAATTAAATCCAAAGTGATTAAGAGGTGAACCTTCTTCAATCTTGAGGCTATATAGGCTAAATTAACAGTTATAAGCCAAGCCATTCACAAGCCAACTGCAAAAGTGTCAGTTCCTGCAGTTCCTGCTGTCTGCTCACAAAAAGCAGCTATCTGGAACACATATGGGTAACCTTGATGTCATATTCTGAGATCGGTGAGGCATTGAAGAGACAGGAGTGAAAGTAACAGCTCATTTATTCAATCAGCACAGAAGCGACTCTAACAGCCGCTTGACTCTTATTTATGCAGACCACCACTAGGCAGCAGCCAATCAGTTTAAAGCAAACATTCCCACCCATACATACATATACATATACATATACATATACATACACACACAGAGACACACATATTAAGGATTTGAATTAACAATAGCAGTTAACCTTTTATAACTGCCCTATGAAATTATATTAATACACAACAACCCTTCCCCCTAAATAACTCACACGTCAAGGAAATGTACATAGTCTTGTAAATAGGCAGGCAGCTTCCACAATCATTCTGATCACTGCAACACTGCCGGAGTTTCCCAGTCTACCAGCCCCTTTGACTGGCTGGGTAGACCGGGGCTCTTTGACCCACTCGCTATGGGTAAACCAGTGTCTTCTTGGCTGATCTGGCCAGGTAGACCAGTGCTCGTGTCTGTGGACAGAGCAGTTCCAGAAAGAATAGGTCTGCAAGCAAGTTCTGTTCTATTGGCGCAGTTCCTCCATTCTGTGGTAACTCAACCAAGGCTAAGTTATCCTGCATGTCTCGGTGAGTCTCGCAAGACCCAGGAGACTCTGGCACGTCGCAGCTATCAGGCAGCTCCCAGCTCTCCTCTCTGTCAGCAGCCAGGGTTTGATTAGCCTGCCGCTGGTGCTATTGATCGATGTGGCGGTGAACCACCTGACCATCTTCCAGGACCACTTCATATGACAGTAGTCCTGACACCTTGCAAACCACAGCTACTACCCACAGTGCCCCTTGTCCATAGTTCCTTGCCCAAACTCGGTCGCCAACTTGCAAATTCCTCAGAGGCTTGGGCTGCACTGTTTCCGATGCTACTTAGTTCGGATGGAGACCGTCTAGCTTTGTGGTCAGCCGACATCCCCATCTCAGTTCCACTGGGCTCTGGCCCTTTGATGTGCAGGGCGTTGTATGCTGGAAGAACAGAAAGTGTGCCACCTGATGATGCCAATCCCCAGATGCTATTCTTTTTAGCAACTCCTTGGTCATTCTGACCATGCGTTCTGCTTGGCCATTTCAGGCCGGGTGAAAGGGGGCTGAGGTAGCATATCTAATCATGTTAGTCCTTAAGAAGGACTGAAACTCAGCAGCAGTAAATTGTGCCCCATTATCTGACACAATTACATCAGGTAAGCCATGCATGGCAAAGATTCTGTGCAGTTACTGGATGGTCCTGGCAGTAGTCATAGTAGGGACCGCTGCTACCTCAAGCCACTTGGAGTAACTGTCCACTACAATGAGGAACACCTGTACTTGGAAGGATCCTGCATAGTCTATGTGAATCCTAGACCAGGGGAGTTGTGATGTACTGGGGCTTTAGGATTTCAGGTCTGGTCACGAGTGCCTTCATCCTGACTATTCCAAGATGTCCCTCATGCAGAGATTCTAACACTCTTGCTCTTAATGTGTGTGGGACTATAACCTGACTTCATCATAGAATGCAGCCCTTGTATGCTGATAGCTCATCTTGTCTTCTGATGAAGGTGTGAAATTCTGTCCCAGGACTGGCTTCTGGCCTCCCACTCAGCACCCAGATCAAAACACAACTGAGTGTTTTGTCACTGGCTGTTTCAGGAGCCACATCCCCTGCATGAAGGGGAGACTCTGGCAGATCCTGGATTGCCAGGATGCATGCAGCAGGTGCGGGGTCTGGTTCTGAATCAGACAGGGGCAAGCTGCTGAGTGTGGCAGCATGGCCCATTTCCTTGCCAGGCTTATGGACTAGCCTGTAATTGTAGGCTGCCATAAAGATTAACCACCTCAGCATCCATGGATCTGAGGGGTTTGCTTGTCTGCAGTAAACAGACCTAGAATAGGCTTGTGGTCTGTAAAGACTGTAAATGGGTGACCATAAAGGAAATCGTGGGATTTCTTTTTTAAAAAAAACAAGTTTTATTAATTTTCTAATTTTACATCCAAATATTTATGAAGCAATGTGGTGATTGGATAGTCAAAAGTCCAATGACAAAATCTTTTTGTACGTAGCTCAGGGTACAACAACAAAAATTCCCTCTCCAGTTCCCTTAGTCACAATATCAAAATCAAATTAATACATTTCTGGTTATGACACAGTCAATTAGAACAATTATCAATACATTTTCACATATACTTATCCACGTCCTGTTTTTAAGTTTTATCTAATTTCAGTACAGTGCTCCAAGTTAGCCTATAGTATCTAAAAAACTTAATTTTTGGCTAACCCACATTTCCCCTATTTCATTATATAGTAATTATCATATACAAAATAAGTACATTGTTCATTTAAGTGCATTCTTGTTATATTTCAAAAACATATTCTATTTGTCATCTTTGTAATTCATCAATGATTAACAAAGTATCGTTTGTTGTGTCATTCCAAGTTCTATAATATAATTCAAAGTTATGTTCTAGTAGCTAATTTTCATTCCCTTAGAAATATAGGTCCTAAATATAAAATCAGTTTCTATCTTTTAACAGTTCCCCTTGGCCCATTAAAAGAGATTTTAAGCTTTATTATTACAAATCCCAACATTTTTTAAAAAAACCCATTTTTAAATCTAACTCTAGCTTTCTTTTTGTGCCAGGCAGGCTTCCATATCATTGCCTTTAATTTCTCAAATGTGTCTCCCTTTCTTCCTACACACATTGTTTGGTTCCAGGGAGACCATCCAGTAGTCAATTTTTCAAAGAGAATGACCCCTTTATAGTCATTGAATTGTTGCTCTAATAGATCAAATCTCCATGTTTGGTGTAGCATAGTTGTCATTAATTCAGTCTGGTCTTCTTCTTCTTTCAATCCCATCTGGCTTAGGTAAGAGGTCATATCCGGTGTTATAGTTATTGTTTGGTTGGTTAGATTCTTAATGTACTATATTTGAAGGCCTTTGGCATCTTCCACTTTAATATTGCTTTCTTCAGCTTCTGTTGTTTGTTGAATTGTAGGTTTTATAGTTGAAATCAAAGTTTGGGCATCAAGGCTCTCAGTAGATTGTACTTGTTGTTCTTTAGAGTCCCCTATTTTGTTGTTAATTTCTTCCTCTTCTGTAAGTTTTTGGGTTGTCAATTCGTCAGTTGAAATCAGAGTCTCATTTGGTGAGTTTATGCTGTCAGATTTGTCTTTCAGTCTGGCTTTCATTTGTTCAGTCATTGCCAGGATTGTTTCAAGTATAGGTTTATAGTCAAGTGGTGGAATATATTCCTCCATTTCTTTGATGTTTACAGATAGGTATTTAGTGGAGGCAATTTTGATAAGGGACAAGGGACATGGTGGCTCGGTGGGTGAGGACGCTTAGCTTGTCGATCAGAAGATCTGCAGTTTGGCGGGTCGAATCCCGAGTGCTGCGTAGCAGAGTGAGCGCTTGTTATTCGTCCCAGCTTCTGCCAACCTAGCAGTTAGAAAGCACGTAAAAATGCAAGTAGAAAAATAGGGACCACTATGGTGGGAAAGTAGCAGCGTTCCGTGCACCTTTGGCATCTAGTCATGCCAGCCACATGACCACGGAGACATCCTCAGACAAGTGCTGGCTTTTTGGCTTTGAAACGGAGATGAGCACCAGCCCCTAGAGTCAGAAACAACTAGTATGCATGTGCGGGGGAAATTTTATCTTTACCTTATTTTGATAAGAGTCAGTGAATGTCCATCTCCACTATTCCTAAAGGTTGTTTTCAGTGCCAGGTGTTCCCAATTCTTATCTTTAAAGATAATGTCAAAAACAAATCTGTTACGGCCAGATCTCACAATAAAGTAAAGGTTTACTTGGTATACTAGGTTTCACCACAACATGTCCTCAATAGCATGTAAAATCTTTTTCCAGACCATTATGAGGCTTTTATCCAATTAATCCATTTTTTTCATTTCCCCTTCTTTCACAGCTTAAGCAGTAAATAGGGTAGTAGGTCCCCACAGAAATGAGAACTTTTTAGTGGCCCCAAAATTCCGGAAGTACAAATAAGGTTACTTAATTATTTAGCTTAGTCATTTGATTTCTTTTGAGTCTTTTAAATTTTGGTTCCCCAAGTAAGCAGCCACCAATCTTTCAAAAGGGAGGGAGGAGATTTTCAGAAGAGTCCCACAGGAAAGTAATTAGGGAAATAAGAAAGGTAAGGTAAGGTCTCACCCAAACCCTCCAGATTGCTTCATTGTGCCTGATGGTGATTTTGGCTTTCGGCAGGGAACGGCTTAATGATCGGCCATGTTGATGGCCGATCTCTTCTTCTTCAGGCCAGAGGAGCTGCTCCGGATCAAATGGAGGGCTGCTGCTCTTCCATGATCACAGGGAGGGCCTCCTCACTGTGGTGGCCCCTCCAGGGTGACTTCTTCCTCCAAGGAAGAAAGACCAGATGGCAGGTAGAGCATCCTTCCCACACGTCCACCGGCACCGCACATGCAAACCGGAAGCCTGGAAATCGTGGAATTTCTTTATTCCTGCCACTATGGCCAATGTCTCCTTATCAATTTGCACGTAATTTCTTTCCACAGGAGAAAGTGTCCTTGAATAATATGGGAGGTTGCCTCCCATCAGCCATTAAATGGCTCAAAACTGCTCCTATCCAACATGATGAAGCATCACATGCAAAACTAATAGGCAGTTTTTCATTGAAATGTATTAACACAGTCTGAAGACAGCAGTGATTTAACTGGTTTGAAACTATTTTCATGGACTCTAGTCCACTGCCATGGAGCCCTTTTATCCAGGAGCCTATGTAGAGGTTCTGCTAATGCAGCCTTATGAGGAAGGAATGCATGGTAGAAATTGAGTAACCCTAAAAATGCCTGCAGCTCCCTCTTTGACTTAAGTCTGGGAGCCTGCTAAATAGCCTTAAGCTTTGAGTCAGTAGAGTGGATTCCGGCAGCATCTATCCAGAATCCCAGGAACTCTGTGGAGTTCACACCTATTTGACATTTGTCTCTTTTGAGCTCCAGCCCTGTTTCTTAGAAGCGCTGAAGGACAGTTCTTAGACATTCTGCTAATATTTCTGCTGACTCCCCAGCAATTAAAATGTCGTCAAAATAAAGACACACACCTGGAATATTTTTGAGCGTGCGTTCCATCACGCTCTGAAAAAGTCCTGGGGCTACACTGACCCCAAACTGCAGACGATGAACCCTGAATGCCCCTCTATGGGTAACTATTGTTTAAGCATCTGCAGTGGCATCATCTACAGGCAGTTCCTGATCCGCCTGTGCCACGTCCAACTTTGCAAATAAGCGACCTCCCTGTAATGATGCCAGGATGTGGCTAACTACCGTTACCGGGTATGCATGCTGCTGAAGTGCCTTATTAATAATGCCTTTATAATCAGCACAGATATGCACTTCACCATTTGCTTTAACTGGTGTGACTATGGGGTTTTCCCACAAACTGCTATCTACCGGTTGCAGCACACCTTGCTGTACTAATTTATCTAGCTCTGCCTCAATCTTGGGTTTAAGGGCAAAAGGCACTCTGCAAGGCTTAATCCTGATTGGGGTTATGGTGGAATCAAGCTGGAGGGCAATTGGTGCTCCATTATATTTGCCTAAGCTGGGCTGAATACATCAGCAAATTCCTGGCAGACAGCTGCCAAATTCGCTATTTGAATTCTGTTGATGCCAGTCACAGGGCATCAACCCAGGGCATCAAACCAATCTAGGCCAATCAGGCTTGTGTGCTGGCCTTTGACTACCACAATGTTGAGGGGACCCTCAAACTTTTTGAACTTTACTTTTAAAGTGGCTTCACCTTTAACCGCTACACAGGAATTTTGAAAATCTGTCAACATTAGATTTGATGGCTTGAGCCTGACTCATTTCCTGCCATGTCTGCAGATGTAACTGAAAGTTTTGTAGGAAATTATGGACAGGGCTAACACGGTGTCCAATTCCATTGAACATGGAACTCCTTGTAGCTTGACTCTTACTCTCTCATGGGGAAGTCTTTGGGTGGAAATTCCCTCTGGTGACCTTTACAGATGATAGTGATGTGGCCCTGTTTGCCACATGCTCGCACACAGCCATACAAAAGCTGCATTCTGAGTGCTGGTACTGTCCTCTGCAGCCAGCACAGCTAGGGAAGAAGGCTGCTTTGTCAAGTGGTTGCTTCCTTCTTCCTGGAAACTTCTGTACCTAGTCGATCTCAATGTCTTCATCAGAGTTGTCGGTTCTCTCTGAATCCTCATGATGAACAGCTGTCTGGCTGGGGAAATTCTTTGAGGGTCGTAAAGCTTTGATGGCCTCCCCAGTGGCCTCATCTGCCATCACTTCTTTCAAGGCGTCCTGGAATGTCAAGGTCTTTTTTTCAAACAGCCTCTGCTGTAAGTCTCTGTTTCCCAGGCCACATACCAGTTGGTCCCTAAGCCAATCCTCTAAATCTGGAAATTTGCAGAGTCTGGACGCCTGTCTCAGGGCAGCCATGAATTCAGTAGCTGTCTCCCCTGGCTGCTGTTCTCTCTGCTCAAATGCGGGCAATGATGGATAGTCTCAGTTTGAAGTGTTCTTTAAGTCTTCTTTTTAAGCCAGTATAGGTAACTGACTCCAAACTGGCTGGGACGACTAGATTCTCTGCTATGTCAAAAGTCACCTGGCCACATACACACAGTAATGTTGCAGCTTCTAGTCTGTCTTCCCTGACCTGGTTTTCTCTCAGGTAATTTTAGACCAGGGAGACATAAGAGCTCTATTACTCTGGGTGCGATACATCAAATTTGGATAGCTTGCCAACTTTGGCCATAGCTGACTGTTACTAAGTCTCTCAATGCCTTATGCTGCTAAGGGCTTCTGTGCAAATCCTAGGGACGGATCCCTTAGGATAGTGATGCCTCCAGTGTGGGTTGCTGGTAGGCAGAAGGGGGAAACACTGTTCCTACCAGGGCACTGATGCCTGGTCTTAGCCCTTAGTGACTCTTGGCTCTTAAGCCTCCAGCTCTTTTTTCCTTAGCACCTTCATCACCAGTGTTATATTCTGAGATCAGTGAGGCATTGAAGAGATGGAAGTGAAAGTAACAGCTCATTTATTCAATCAGCACAGAAGCGGCTCTAACAGCCGCTTGACTCCTATTTATACGGATCGCCGATAGGCGGCAGCTGATGAGTTTAAAGCAAACATTCCCACCCAAAACATAGGCTTGCAATACATGTAGAGAGAGAGACGGTTAAGGATTTGAATTAACAACAGCAGTTAACCTTTTATAACTGCCCTATTTAATTATATTAATACACAACACTTGAGATCTCTCCTTTCTCCAGAGATATTCCAGTTGTCCAGATGCCAATTTCAGCTGTTGACAAAGGATTTTAGTTTGCCATGGTGCTTACAGGAAGCCTCTCAAAAACACACCCAGTTTACAAAGTTGTTCAAAAATGAAACAGCCAGGGGAGAAGCAAACTAATTTAGAAGATAAATTAGTAGGGACAAGAAGGATGCTTTTCAGAGTCTTAATAATAATATATTGGGTCTTAAATCACTGTGTAATTGTCAAGTAACTGTTTATAATTATCGTAACCAGATCAAAACCTTTATTGTGGTCTTTAGGCAGAATGACAAAGTATAATGTCTTCTAGTAGTGATTTCTCTTCCACATAATATTGATGTGATTTACCATTATTTTATTTCAGTTAGCAATAGATTATTTCTTTGTGTGTATTTTGATGATGCTTCAATTTTAATTCTGTATCATAATTTGATTTTATGTAACAGTTATTCATCCTCTGTTTTGATAAAAAAGAGTCTTTTGACTATACCTAGTTTCTATAATGATTCCATATATACACATTTGATTTCTGTCTTAAAGCTCAGAGGTATTAAAGGATATAAATTCATATATCTCATAAATCAAGTTTTATTTCATTAATTTTCAGAAACTTTTTCTAAAATATTCTTTAAGAATGTGTTAAGAATCTCAAGCCAAAATGAAGATAGCATTGCATTTAGAAGACACCGATTCTTTGTTCATTAATAGCATAATTAATTCTGCAAATTAAACCCATTTATTGAAGGATTTTGAATCATGTAACAATCTAAATACAGCCTGCTTATATCATTTCAGTAATGTTCTGTTCCTAACCACTGAATAATTATCTGCCAAATCTCTATTTCTCTGGCTGTGTGTGTGTGTGTTTATGTTTGTGACTGAGAGGAAAAGAGAAAGATTTGATAATTATTAGCTCAGGATTGTTCAGCTTCCACATAACAGCTGATATACACTATTTGAATAATTGGTAAAACTAAGGCCAACTTTATGGGGAAAGTATACAATGGCATTATCAGCATAATCATCCAGAGGAACTAAAAATGTGTTGATTTTGTAATGATTTAGATGAAATTTTGAGCTCATGAAAATGACTTGGAAAGGATTAAACTATTAAACTGTCACAATAGATGTATAGTGCATTTTGCTCCAAAGAAACTATACAGGAATTTCAAGCTATCTTGTTTTTGTTTACAGTTGTGCAGATGTGTTAGTATTTATGTTAGCCAAAGAATTTGGAGTCAAAGTACCAACAATCTTGAAGACAGCAGCCTGTAAAAGTTAGGTCAGTTGTCTCAGACAACAATAAAAAAAAATAATGGCAGTTTCCTGTGTTTTTGGGATCTCTGGTACATCAAACATCTTCTTTTCCAAGTTTTAATCTTTTAAAAATATCTTTGCAATCCTTCCAACAAATTCCAATAGTTGGGACAATTGAAATAACAGCAAGGAACAATGCTGCCATTTATGACCTATTCATTTTGGTTTACACATATGAAGGGAACAATAATTAATTTCTTGTTTATTCTTATACTTTCTGGCACCTAAACATTGCCCTTACATCCTAGCTTCCTTCATAAGGTAACTCAGCTTCTACTATCAGCTTACCCTATTTAGCTCTGAAGGAGCTTCCTTCTTCCATTCCAATACCTATTGACATCTTTAAAACAAAATACATTTTAAGCAGAATTTTGTCCCATTCAAATGTATAGCAGGCATTCATTTGCAATATAAATCTTACACTATCATTACAATCTTAATTTCCAATAGTACTTTTTAAAAGCATACAGAATTTCCCACCACCACCACCTGTTTGGTGTCAGTGTCACCGCAAGTATAAAGAAAGAGTTCCCTAAAGCAGAAACCCTGGGAAAGCAAGGTATGTTTTTATTTTTTTGTATGAGTGCAGTTAAAATATTAATCATTCTAGGGGCTTCTGGTTCCAGATTTTCGGTGCAGCCAGACGTGCGAGGCAGTCGCTCCTTGTGTCACCAGGATTTCTTCATCAGGGGGCCCCTGTAAAGGGGTCTAAAGTTGCCCTGGAAGGGCGATGAGTGGGGAAGAGGTCTCTCCAGTCAGCGGTAGAAGGGCGGCAGCCCTCCCGTCAGCTTGGAGCTACTCTCCAAACTGAAGAAGAAAGGATCGGCCACTCCCATGGCCCATCATTTAGCTGTTTTCTGCTGAAGCCAAAAGCACAACAAATCACTTGAAAGCACTTGAAAACTGGGTGAGAATTGCCTTCTTGTTTTCCTAATTGTCTACTTTCCCTGTCAAAAGCTTCTTGAATTTGCTTCCCCCTGTGAGGAGAGAGGGAAGGGATTTCTTTTCCCCACCCTCCTTAAGAGCGGCCTTTGTCTACATTGAGAGAGAAAAGAAAAAGGGCGGTATATAAATTTAATAAAATTAAAATTAAATTTAAAAAAGCCTTCTACTAAATTATACTGATTTATTGGACTTACTGCCTTTCTACTTTTGGCCCAAAGTTTCTATATTTACAGAAATGGACTATTCTACCTATTAGTCTAAAAAAGGGGACAAAAAAGGAAATAAATAAAAAGATACTATCTGAAAAGGATTTGAAGTACTCTGGGGATATCTAGTGAATACTATTGGCAAACAAGCTTGCTTACATTTTGGACTGACCTTGGCATTAAGATAAAAACCTGAAACAGCTGGAGATGAATTTGCCTTAGACTTGTGGAGGTGGACTCTTACTAATTTTTGTTTGAAAAATAGCCTCCACCAAGGACTATTTATAATTATTACAAAATGGAGAAGGATCAGCCACAAACCTTGCTTGATTATAACCTCATACTTGAAACAATCTACAGAGTCACTGAGATGTCTATCTCCAGATTTAATAATTTACATGCCAACCTTAAGTCACAAATTGAAACCCAGACTGCAACTAAAGAATTTATACTTCAGAATATAACAAAATTGGAAGATATTACTATTGAGACAGAGGAATATAAGCAACAACTATCCAAAGAACCAACAATTCTAAAAGTACAAGGAACTATCACTATGGCAAATAACCTTTAAGGACCAACAACAAACTATGGGAAAACTTAATACTCAACTTTTGACTCCATCAAAAGAGCCTATAACTTTAGAAATATACTATGTACAAGATAATGATGCTAACATAGAGGATGTGGAAGATCAACAAAGACAGTTTCCTGAAAGCCTGGATAGCCAAGCATTAATTACAAAGTTGGATAAGACTCTACTTAAAGCAGATGAACCCAGACGGAAGAGGAATCCAGACCAAACTGTAGATAAAGGTTTTAGAGCAAATACAGAGACTAGAACTAACAGGGCAACAACATAATGATTACAAATGGTTTGGTTTTTGTGGATCACTGATGGCTAGATGGCTTCCTTCGATTCAAATAATATGTATTGGAGCGAAGGGAGACCTATCTGGCAATTCAAAGGCCTTGGTTTGGAAACCTGATTGGCAAAAAAAGAAAGCCAGAGTGACGCAGAGACATTATAATTTGTGCACTGACATAATGGAAATTTGGTTTATAGATCCCACTTTTGATGTTAAAATACATTTGATTATTCTATTTAAGAATTAAGAATTAGCTAAACTTTAAAACAGAATCCGGTTATGTATAAATAGTTGTAGATTTTAAACATAGGCTGTGGTCCTGTCAGTAACGTGTCATGTATTAGGATGTGAAACAGATGATGTTTATTAGGTAAAACATAGCTACTCAGCCACTATGTATGTTAGATGCTATAGTTTTTGCTGTAATGAAATAAGGGAAATTTGGGTTGTGAATATTATTTGGGATGTTGAAGGCTAAATTTGAATAATATAATTAAAATTAAAATTAGGTAAACTTTAATAACAGGACATATATATTTCAATGAAATTGAATTGACAATTTTTTCAACTGACCATGCTATTTCTAGAAACTTAGTAGTTTAAACTGGTTGTATGAAATGTTAAGGGAAATTGAGAAGGATGTTTTGATAATGTAACCTTAATTATGTACTGAAAACTCTGTTACTGAATCTCTGATTACCCAGTCATCATGATGCTTTCTAAATATGTAGATTTTAATTGAAAAACCAATAAAACTTGTTTTAAAAAATATATTAATCATTCTAGTCATGTTTGCAATTATGAATAAAACAACTTAAGGATTCCAATACACATATGTGTCATATACATTGTGAATAATAGACCTATAAACATTCTTCAAAGGGTTTGCAAAACAGAAAGATTTTTAAAATTTGAAACAAGCAAGACTTCACAAATCTCCAAACAATTATTGAAGATGTTAATTACTAATATAATCAGCCCATTATTTAGAATGCAATGCAAAGAATCTTATTGTCTCTTTTCTGCTTTTACAACTTTGCACACATAATTTGATCTTCCATTTCAGTGGAGACATGTGCCACAATTATTGGAAATATGATGTAAAAAGCATGAACTCAAGATGACACTTGCAAATAAAAGATGAAAAGGAGGTATGAAATTAGTAGCACAGTATTCTCAATGTGAAAATTTTGCTAGGAGCTTCATGTGGTCTTGAGCCATTCATAGTCCAATTCTGCACTATGCCATTGCAAAACTGTTGTATACCAGTAGGTGTTCCTTTTCCCTACAGTGCTGAAGAATATAGCTGAAATTACCTTGGACAGCACGAAGAAGAAAAAATATTCAATGAAATGAAATCAGAATGTTCACTGGAAGCAATAATAATGAAGAATAATTAATAAACCAAAGATAGAAGTCAAATGAAAAGGTTGCTGACACTTCAGAAAATTAAGGACAATTGAAATCAGAGGCTCTCAGGTGGCTGATTCTGTCATTGATGACCAAGCATAGTTTACAAGAACTCAAAGACACACTTGCTGACAAACAATCCTGCCAAATGACATCAAATGGGCCTTGCAGAATAAAGACTGAACAATAACACCTTATATTAAATTTTCTTAAAATATTCTCCCCACTTCCCCTGGCTTTCAGAATCCCAACTAACACAATGGTTGTAACTAACAAGCAAGTTATTTTCCCCCAAGTGTATAATCAAATTGCCAAACATGTAAAGCGTTGCAGTTTATCAGAGTGCAAAAATTTGTAATAGGGTTGGTAGGCCTATGGTGCAGCACAAGGTGTACATGGAGGTGGTTTCAAGTTTGCTTCCTATCATTTGCAGTTAAAAGGATCAGATAGCAGGTAAGGGGTAAGTTCTTTGCTTGTAATCTTCAGCAGACAATTCTGTCATGTTCAGAGAGACTTATTAGAAAGAAAGCAAAAGTCAGGGATATGACTCTAAAAATGTATGACAGTCCAATTAGAATAACAGTATCATGCGGTTGAAGCAAGCCATCCAGTGGAATAAAATGCAAGAAGAATCAGTACAGGTAGTCGTCAACAATTGAGACCAACATTTTCATTGCTAAGCAAGTTGGTTGTTAAGTGAGTCATATCTGATTTTGCAACTTTTCTTGCTATGATTGTTAAGTGAATCACTAGAGTTATTAAATGAACCATGTGGTCCTTAAGTAAATCCAGCTTCCCCCATTGACTTAGCTTATTGAAGGCAGCTGGGAAGGTCATAAATGGTGATCACGTGATTTTGGGATGCTGTAATTGTTGTAATACATGGAAGTTGTTAATTGTCTGAATTTCGATTGCATGATGGTGGGGATGCTGTATTGGTCATAAATGCAAGTATCAGTTGTAAGTCACATATTTGGGTGCTACTGTAACTTTTAGCAATTACTAAATGAATGGTTGTAAATTAAGGATTATCTCTAGAAAAAACAGAAAGAATACATGGCTAATTTATATATTCTACTGCCACTGGATACTCTGATGGTCATGAATTAAAATGGGTCTAGAGTGAAACTGCCAAAGTCATGAAGAACTGGACTGGATGAAGAACTATCTATGGTAATGGTTTAATAGCTGTGTTCTCAATTGTGAGCAAAATAACTTTTCAAGCTGTGTTGTAGATCATTATTCACCCTTGGGGCTTACTGGTATATCTACTGGTATATCTGCCCTTGAACTGATCCAGCAGAATTCTTAAATTATATTCACTTTCAATCCTAGATGTACCATAATCTAGTTTTTATCCTACCAAGAGGTATTATTCTTAATATAAGAAGTCAGCTCCTGAGATGTACATATAATTCTGTCTTTTAATAATTCCAAGAAATATTGGATAGCATAAGGTTTCAATAGATGTATTCACTAAAGAAAGAAGAAAACTTCAAATAATGACCTCTGCAATATTGATTTCCTAATGAAATCTAAAGTGAACTTTAGTAGATTGAACTTTGGAGGGAATAAAACTGCCATTAAAACATAATAACTCCTGGCTCCCTAGGACAGCCTAATTCCAAAATTAGACATATCAAACTAAATCTTTTTTAAAAAATCAGTTTTGTTTTAAAACCATGAAGTTAAAAGGAGTCCTGCAAAAATACTTTTTTTAACAAACAACATTGTTTTTCTTTTTTTTCTTTAGAACCGGGATTCAGATAATTCAGATAATTCAGGTTCGCCTGGTGCGCCAGTTGCGGCCCTATCTGGACCGAGATGCCTTGCTCACAGTCACTCATGCGCTTGTGACCTCCCGGTTAAACTACTGCAATGCTCTCTACATGGGGCTGCCTTTAAGGACCACTCGGAGGCTTCAACTGGTGCAGAATGCAGCCGCGCTAGTTGTGATGGGGGCTTCCCAATACTCCCATATAACACCTCTGCTCCGTGAGCTGCATTGGCTTCCGGTTGCCCTCCGGGTGAGATTCAAGGTGCTGGTGATGACCTATAAAGCCCTAAATGGCTTGGGTCCAGGATATCTGAGGGAATACCTGCTGCCAGCATCAAGTTCCCTTCATCCTGTGCGCTCCCACAGGGAGGGCCTTCTCAGGGTGCCGCCGGCAAAGGATTGCCAGCGGGCAACACCCAGGGGGAGGGCCTTCTCTGTGGGCGCGCCTGCCCTCTGGAACCAGTTACCCGTAGAGCTTAGGACTGCCCCTGATTTTCGTTCATTCCGCCAGGACCTGAAGACCTGGCTCTTTGAGCTTTCCGGCCAGGACTGAGGATTTTTTAATTTTTTAACTTATTGTAATTGGGTTTTTAATCAGAGTTATAGGGGTTTTAGATTTTAATTAAGGAAAATTTTATCTATTTTAATTGCTATTAATTTTTGTATTGTAATGTTGTTTTAATTGCCTTGTGAACCGCCCTGGGCCCTACAGGAGAAGGGCGGTATATAAGTTTAATAAATATATAATATATAATAAATCCTGTGTATCTGCTACAACATTCCTCCAGTTATCATACTGAATTTAGAGCCCAATAATAAATATACAAAGTATAAACTGTAAATTAATGTATGTTATATAAAGAAAAGATCCAAAAAAGAATTTGAAAATAATAATAATTATAATAGAATATTAATATTAATAGTCTTTAAGGGCATGTACAAAACCAGAAATCAAGGATACCATTAGCTACCAAAGATTTTATCAGGTCACAAGAAAACTATTCTCTAGATAAAGCTTCATTGCAAATAATTTGGAGAGAGACATACCAATACTTTCAGAGAAAGTGTCTGTAACAAGAAGAAGAAATGAAAAAAATGCAATAAACATTTTAAAATCAATTGACAAATAATTCTAGTGAGTCATCAGAGATTGATAAAATTCTTCCAAAAGCTGTTAAAGTACGTACCATTTCTTTTCTCAAAACCATACCATCCATCACAACAAAATTAGTTTTCTTGTCACCAAATTAGGATATCTATAGGGTATGATCAAAAAAAGTCAAGATGACTGATATGATAATGTAATTATCCAACTCTTCTTGAAGAGGATTGCATGTACATGCCTGATTTCCTATCTGTTTGTTTATTAAATTTATATGTCTCCCATCTTCCCGATAGGGTGACTCAGACTGGCTTATATAATATAAAAAGACAAATAGAAAAGCAGGCAATTTTAAAACTGCACACATTAAAAATTTAAAACTATGTAAGAAATCAGAACCAAGCAGATGGATGGCACAGGAAGAAATCTTTTTACCCCAACAACTATATCCAGAGCTAAACACCTCCCTTGGGGCCCCAAGGCAATCAGCAAAACCAAGTTTTAATATTTTAATTTAATAATGTTCCTCTGATTCTTTCCCTTCACTGTCTAGGCTCAATGGCTGGTCTCCATATAGAGGTCTTCCAGTGCACTGTAAACACATTAAACTAAACAACTGACAATAAATTAACATTTCATGACAGACCAGATATTCTGGCAGAAGTCCATACACCTCTGTGTATGAGTCCTTTACACTCATTGTACATCTCAGTTTTTACAATTTTGGGCCTGCAATGCTGTAGTATAAAAATAATAATGTTTAGTTCTATTAGAAAAATTAACTACAAACTGCCCTGAATATTATATTAGAAATGCCGTTCTGAAACTTTAACAATTTAGAATAATTCCAGAGTGCACCATATGTGATATTTCTCCCTGAATGTAGTTAACAAGTCTGCTGTTGAATTACAGCATAAAAGGTTAAGGGTCACTATGAACTATTTTGAGAGAATAATCTTTGGGAAAGAGACCTTTTTTCTTCTATTAAAATATGTATGCAGTTTTTTTTATTTTTCAAAGGAAGTATTCTTTTGAAAGGAAAGAATAAAGGGTTGTCATTTGGTTTAAGTTGTATCTGTTCATATAATAGCTGGTTTTCAAAAGCACATCTGAAGGTTAACAACTAATTAGCAGTAATAAGTCTATATAGTTACACATCTTGCAAGAACAGTAGAGACTACATATGGGCTAATTTGATGGTTCACAATGCTCCTAAATCAAACTCTAAAGATCTTTAGAATATGTGATTGATCTGGGTTACAAATGGTTACTGGATAATAAATGAGATCATACTGCTAATATTACAGATATAGTTAAAATGATTCTGAATGTTTTCCCTTATAACCATAGCTATATGGATACCAAAATACAGTGTTTCACAAACATTGTGTTTCAATGCTGTACCAGAAATTTCCCATAAATTTATTCAGCCATTTATCCTAGAATTAAAGTTACATTTCTCTCTCTATTATTTTATCTGTATGAAAGCTTCCTTCTCTTAGATCAAAGGACAAACTTCATAGAATAAAGTTCTATATAGGTGTATAAAGGAAAAGTTTCTTTAGACTCTGTAATATTTATATTGTAAGTTCGCTTGCTTAGTGTCATTGCTTTGGTATCAGATTATTCCTCCTAGTTGTAGTAGAAATGTAGTAACTGAAAACATTTATAAGTGGAATTCAACTAGAATCTTACTAAGCTATCTTTTCCATAAACATATATCCCATTCATTGTTCTTTTGTATTGTTGTATTTTATTGTTGTTAGCCGCCCTGAGTCCTTCGGGAGATAGGGCGGCATATAAGTCCCAATAATAAATAAATAAATAAACTGTTGAGGTTGTGGTGTAATCACTGAAGACTTAGGGTGAAGGAACTACATTTCCTACAGCTGGAGCACCTTTCTTCTTGCTGTAGCTGTGTGATTTCGATAGATGGTGCACTTTGAGGTAATGATGTTGACTGCCTGTACTTGCAGGTAATATACTCACTCCAGAATATGTTGTTCTAATGATTCTTTCAGAGAGATGCTTGTTAGGATGGGTGCAGGTATTTAGGGCAATGATTAGTTCTGAGTGCAGCAGATGGGAATGTCAGAGTCCTGGAGTCTTTCTCTCTGATGGTTGACTCAGGGTGTGAGGTAAAGCCAATTGTTACAGTGCTCATTTTGTCATTTTAGGTCTAGAGGGGAGTGAGGGTATTTCAAAAAAACTATTCTTCAAATAGACTATTCATCACCAATAATATTGTTACGAAGCTCATACATTTAGTCTGTAAAGCCATTTCATCCTTGTAAAACCAAGGATGCTTAGAAAACTAAACAAAAACAGCTGTGTCTGTAAAAATGCCTGGCAGAACTGAAAATGACTAATGTCTGGCCCTTGTCCAAAGCACACACATTGCTGCTATAGATGACACTGTGTGCTGCTGGCAATAATGCCATCATGGTTGGAAACTCAATTGCAAGACCCGGAATGGCTTTGAAGAACTTTATTGAGTTTATTCTAAAACTCAATCTTTCACTTAAATGGTTGAAAAAAGAAATTTTCAGTTCTAACTCTGCCTCCCACCAAGATACTGGTGCTTCATCCAGTCCATTTTTACACTAGAAATAGAAAATTGTGATAATAGGCAGAGAAGCTCTGAGCAAAGTTTATATTCTACCTACATTGTCCTAAGCCTTCCCAGAAATCCCACCACAAGACAGAGAAAAAGATGAAGTATGCTGAATCCTGAGCTAGGATTTGTTTTTAAAAAGAGGGGTTCAAAAAGAAGCTTTGTTAATCTAGAAAACTTCAATATTAATTGTCCAATTTTAAGCTCATGCCTGTGTGCTGCTTCCTGGAACTGCCTCTCATCTTGCCACAATAATTTTCTTTCCAGCAGAGGGCAGATGTTCTGTGGTTTGCACAGGTCAATTCTAACGTTTTTTAGGTTGTCAAAGAAAAAATCTTCAATACTGGGCTGGAAGACATCTGAAACTGCCATGGTAACAGAGATGAAAAGAACTGCTTGGTTTGCCTCCCACCTAATGGGAAAAGACCCCTTCATTCTTTAATCAAGAAGGCTCTGCAGAGAAACAGCAGGAAATCTTGACTTATGATGCCTAACATGTTCATTTTAATTGAAGTCACCCAGGGATCATTACCATGCTGAAGATGCCACAGTAAACAAATAATTAACATGTTGAGTGCTATTTTTTTAAAAAAAATACATATCAGAATACACACCAGAGCAACATACAGTCTGGAACTAATTAACTGTCTATGTTATTTATCTGCTTGCTTGATATATCAGTATTTCACTTTTCAAAGGTATAGATTTGAATAGTGTAGTATTACTGGGTTTGGACAGAAGCACACAAAATATATAAAATCTGTATTATATTTATGTGTGCACACGAACACACCCATACACACTCCTAAACTGAAGTCAGCAGCCAACTATTCCATTAGATGGCAGCAAAGATAGAAAGAGAACTTGCTTTCCCAGAAGTCAGCCAATATCACAGTTGTCTGCAGGTTATGGTCAAAAAAATCAAGATTGGCAGCAATTATGCTGCAATCAAAACTCCATTCATAAAAATCAGGCATAGCTTAGATCACATCATAATGCCATCTTGATGTTTTTGATCATACCCTGCAGACATTCTGTGAGTAACGGCTGCCATGGGGGACTACTACATCCTTACCATCCAAAGGTCTTGAGGAGCCTTCTTTATCTTGCCAACAAAATATAATCTCTTTTCTTTTTTCTTTCTTATACCTTCAAGTCAAAGTTGACTCTTAGCAACTGCCTGGACATGTCCCTAAAGTTTTCTTGGGATGATTTTAGCTGTGATTTACCATTGTCTGCTTCCTAGAGCTGAGAAAAAGTAACTGGCTCAAGGCCATCCAGCTGGTTTTGTGCCTAAAGATAGAAATAGAACTCATGATAGCCCAGGTTCTAGCCTAGTCATTCAAACCATTACAACAAACATGTTCTCATCAAAGAATCTTTGGATATAGTTTAATTTTTGGTTAGGATTATATTTAGTGAATAGATTGCAATTAATGAAATCTGGAAAAAAGGTTAATTATAGAAGCCTAAATATCCACAACCTCAGTGCTATAAAATCAATCAATAAATAAACCTTTATTGTCTAAGTACAACATGTGTACATTGAGATTAGCTGAGCCTCCCCCAGTGCTCTCTCCCCCCAACACACAGTGACAACAAACCCTCCATCCCACCACACTATGTGAACCAACTACACCACACACCGGCCTCCCAAGTCAATTCTGCATAAGATTATGTCCCATTTAAAAGCCTAACAGCCCATGGATAAAAGCTATTTTTCAGCCTGTTGGTACAGCTGGCTATATTCCTATATCTCCTACCGAATGGTAGGAGAGTAAAGAGATACCGTCCAGGGTGTGAGTCATCCCTGAGAATCTTCCTCACTCTTCCAAGGCAGCGAGCCCTGGCGATGTCATCCAGTGGTGTCAGGCCTTATTGTTAAATAGGCATGCATAGAACTGCAAGTTAAATAATTTAGCTCAAATTACAAATTTCAGCAATGACAAATACATAATTTTATAACTCTTGGAGCCACATGCTTCTTTTCTGCTTTCTTTGCAAGAACTATTTCTCTCTGGATTTATGCTATTATTTTGGAACCAAGATACTGTGAAATGCAAATGATAACACTGAATACTAAAAATTCTCTGTTGGAGCTCAAATAATATCTAAGAGAAGAATGGAACAAATTTTGTACCGCAGTTACCAATTGTATCTTTTTAACTCTGCAACCCATCAGACATTGAAAAGAAATCCAGAGTTCAAGCATAATGTCAGTTAGACATTATAGTTTGAAGTCTTTTTACTGAACAATGATGACTTCTAGGCAGTGCTTTTTTTGTAAAAGAAAAAGGTGCCAGAACTCACACATGTCATACAACCCGCCTTGCCTACCCTATAAGGTTCCATCCCAAAAAGGTGCCGGAACTCCATTTTGAGTGTTCTATGAGAAAAAAGCCCTGCTTCTAGGTCTCATGAGAGATTGAGACACTTTTGGGCTGTTTGAATGTTGCTACTGCTGTGAACCAATCAATATCCATCCTCTGCTTCTCTGATATAAACAACAGAAGGGCAAAGTGCCCATATTGAAATACATCACATGGGAGGATGAATACTTTAATATTGCTGCTTCAGTCCATATAACTGAAGGCACTCAGGAAGGGGGAACTTGGCATCTCTGGAGATCAGCTATTTACAGGGGGTTTTGTTTTTGTGATCCCTTCTCAAAGCTTAAGAATACAGTTATCCTAACGACTCTCTAGCAACCCAGACCACAAGTCTCCTGTGCTGCAATTGGCTATCTCCAGGCAGCAATGGTTAATTCAAACCTATTGGCTGCCGCCGAGGGGCTAGACTATATATTGTGGCTAGTTGCAGCCATTTCCCTCAGTACAGTTTCTGCACGAAATAAACTATGAGTTACCCTGTACTCAGTTACACCTCTTCATTCCTGCACCAAAGAACCCGCTATTTAACAGTGGCGATGGGGATGGGATTCTGCTTCACTGAATAAAGAGTTGAAATCTACGAGGGAAAGGCAGCACATGCCGGAGGAAAAAGGCATTTCCCCCCTCTCTCAAGGTCTGCTAGCAAGCTACGCTAGCAACCTCGTGCTCAGTGGACTCATTCCCTGAACCTGAAAGCAGGATTCGGAAGAACGCAGGAACCAGCAAGAAAGAATGCTGAAAGTCAGAAAACTGCGAGAATTTGACATGAATCACCCGGAGGAATGGTCATCATATTTATCACAAGTAGAAAACTACCTCAGGGCCAATCAGATTGTGGAAGAAGGACTGAAGGCCGCAACGCTACTCTGCGTGTGCAGCCCAGCAACCTTTGATTTGGACGAGAGCCTTTTCATGTCGACACCAATTGAAGCGGTCTTCTACACAGATCTCAAAAAGAAGCTAACCAGGCATTTCCAGCCCAAGATGTCTAAAATGGCTTGGCAGTTCAAGGTTCACCAAAGAATGCAGCTACCCGGTGAATCAGCTTCGGAATTCATAGCGGGCCTAAGGCAGGCCGCACGCCTATGCAAATTTTAAAATTTAGAAAAACAACTATGAGACCAGCTCATCTGCGGCCTACGGGACAGAACGCTTCAGCAGAGACTCTTTGCTAGGCCAAATTTAACATTTTCTGAAGCACAAGACGAAGTGATGGCCAACAAAGCTGCCGGGGGCACAGTTCAAACAGTACAGCCCGCCAAATCGACAAAATTTGAAGAAACAGTCCACCTTGAGGATGCCAAATACACCAAAGAATCTTCCAAGGAAGAAGAACCTGAAATCAACCGACTCCAAAAGCAACCCAACGTGAAACACCGCAACAGCCAGCAGCAAGAGGACAGTTACAAGGCAGTTCTCTTACTGAGATGTAAGGGGTGCGGCGGCAACCATTTTCGTGCCAATTTCAGATTTCGATCAGCCACGTGCAGAGCTTGTGGGAGGACAGGCCACATCGCAGTGGTTTGCAGAGCCAACCAGAGAGACGAGCCAACCAAACACCAGTCAGAAGAACCAACTAGGAGAGGTACTGGGGCCCAGGGTCCAGTTAGTTAGGTTTTTCAGAAGCCGTAGAAGCGTATGCCGCACTGAGGCTTGACGCCCCCTCAAACCCAAACGTAAGCTCATGGTAGAGCTACAAGGAGTTCCATGTAAGATGGAATTGGACTCTGGCTCTGCAGTCTCAATTATTTCTCAAGACACTTTTAACTTCATGTGTAGGCGCAGTAACAATTAGGCCAAACTAAGAACCTCAGATATAATCCTAACGGACTTCCAAAATGCTCACGTTAAACTTAAGGGAGAAGCCACTTTGTTAGTAGAGTTTAAAGGATTTTTGGGGCACCTGGATGTAATAGTAGTATGGGGCCAGAGAACAAGTCTCATTGGACTCGATTGGTTTGATGCCTTAGGTATTCAGATTACTGGCATTAATCGGGCACAAACTGCAGACCTCAGTATGCGAGGAATATGCGGATGTTTTTGATTCAACCCTAGCAACATACCCAGGCCTGCCTATCTCATTTAAGCTAGATCCCAATGTAGTTCCAATCAGGGTTAAGCCTCGTAGGGTCCCCTTTGCCTTAAAACATAAAGTTGATTCTGAAATCGATAAGCTTGTAGAACAGGGCATGTTACAGCCTGTTGATGGGGGGGAGTGGGAAACTCCTATAGTCACTCCACTTAAAGCCAGCGGGGAAATTTGCATTTGTGCTGACTATAAATGCACTCTAAATAAAGCCCTCAAGCAACACGCTTACCTGGTCCTGGTGGTCAACCATATTTTAGCCTCCTTGCAAGGGGGTACTATTTTTGCTAAACTTGATTTAGCACAGGCCTATCAGCAATTGCTGGTTGATGAGACCACAGCTGCAGCTCAAACAATTGTGACTCACAGGGGGGCTTTCAAAGTTAAACGCTTACAGTTTGGAGTCAGTGTTGCACTGGGTATTTTTCAGGGAATCATGGAGCGTACAGTCAAGGGTATTCAGGGCGTCTCCCCTTATTTTGATGATGTTCTTATTGCATGGGAATCCCCAGTAGTGTTAACCAATTGGCTCAGGGCTGTCTTGCAGAGGCTTCACGAAGCAGGCCTCAAATTAAAAAAGAACAAGTGTAGTATTGGGGTTTCTTCAACAGAATTCCTGGGTTTCCGAATTGATGCTAATGGCATTCACCCAGCTGATTCTAAGTGAAGGCCATTAAAATGGCTCCTAGGCCCAAATCAAAAGGAGAGCTACAAGCATTCTTGGGCCTCCTAAACGTCTATCACACATTTATACCCATAGCAGAGCCCTTCCACAGGCTTCTTGATAAGAAAGCTCCATGGAAATGGACTAACTTACATGAAAAAAGTTTCCAGGACTTAAAAGCACTATTGTCAGAAAGGTCCACTGTAACTCACTACAAAGAGTCTAAACCTGTATGTCTTGCATGTGATGCATCTCCCTATGGGGTGGGGGCAGTTTTAAGTCACATAGAAAAAATGGGAAACAGGTTCCTATAGCATTTTACTCAAGGACATTGTCCTCTGCTGAGCACAACTATGCTCAGATTGACAAAGAGGCCCTAGCCATCATTGCTGGAATAAAAAAATTCCATGACTATTTATATGGCAGGGATTTCACGGTCTACACTGACCACAAACCTCTGTTGGGACTTTTCACAACGGACAAACAACCCCCCCACATACTATCTCCAAGATTGCTGAGATGGTCTATTTTCCTATCTGCATACAATTTTAAATTAATTCACAAACCAGGCAAGGAAATGGGCCATGCTGATGGCCTCAGCAGACTACCACTGCCACTAATGGATCCAGCTCCAGCTCCAGCTGCTAGAATATTGTCCATACAGGACATACCTGAATTTCCCCTCCATGCAGGACACATTGCTGCTGAAACTGCCACAGATAAAATACTTAGTAGAGTGTTGTCATGGGTATACATGGACTGATTGGATAAAAGTCCAGGCTCAGAATTTCAGAGCTATTTTATTTTTTATTTTTATTTATTTTAATCCCATTTATATCCCGCCCTTCTCCGAAGACTCAGGGCGGCTTACAATTTAAGCACAAACCAATGTGCTTAGCAATAGCCTTCATTCTATGTATATGCCTGCTTATTAGGGCTTTTGGGCCCCCCCAAGTGGCATTATTACAAAGTAGCTTATTGCCCCCAACAATCTGGGTCCTCATTTTACCTACCTCGGAAGGATGGAAGGCTGAGTCAACCTTGAGCCTGGTGGGATGCGAAAGTGCACTAATTGCAGGTAGCTGGTGTTACTTAAGGAGGCATTAGCCCACTGCGCCACCAAGGCATGAGACATGAGTTGTCTGCCCATAAAGGGTGCATTTTATGGGGAAACAGAGTTATAATTCCCACTTCCCTAAGAGACAGGGTTTTACAATCATTACATGAAGGCCATCCAGGCATTGTCAGAATGAAAGCTTTAGCTAGAATCTACCAATGGTGGCCTGGCCTTGATAAGGCCATTGAGGCTCAAGTCCGTGGTTGTTATACATGCCAGCAATCAAGGCCTGAAATGCCACAGGCTCCAGTTCACAGGTGGGAGGAAACGCACACTCCCTGGTCCCAGATTCACATAGACTACACTTGGCCCTTTCAGGCACAGCTCTTCCTTATAGTAGTGGATAGCCACTCCAAATGGCTGGAAGTAATTCCAGTTCCTAACATGACTACTGCTAGGACCATCCAGGTGCTGAGAAAACTCTTTGCCACACATGGGTTGCCAGATGTCTTCGTTTCAGACAATGGGGCCCAATTCACTGCTGCTGAATTTCAGGCCTTCCTGAGAACTAATCTCATTAGACATGCAACATCTGCGCCTTTTCATCCCTCTTCTAATGGTCAAGCTGAATGCATGGTGAGGACAATGAAGGAATCACTCAAGCGCATTGTCACAGGTGACTGGCATCACAGATTGGCAGATTTTTTTTACTCTGCCAGCATTCTATGCCCTGCACTGCTACAGGCAAAAGTCCTGCGGAACTACGTTGGGAGAGGCATTTGATCACTAAAGTGGACAGGTTGCATCCAGATCGAGTGGCAGCAGAAGCCTCTCGACCAAAACCCCTGAGGGGGCTGCACATGGGTGATTGGGTTTCGGTTTTGGTCAGGGGAATCTGTGGGTTCCTGGTCTAATCACCAAGGCATCCAGACCCCTATCTTATGAAGTGGGATTGGAGGGAGGGTGAGTTGTCAGACGACACATTGATCAGCTTAGTAAACAGTTTCCAGAATGGCCACTAAGTGAGGACTGAGTCATAAGTCCCTCCCAAGGTCATCAAACTTGAGGCCAAGCCAGTCCTTACATGGGCAATCAGGACTTTCCCTCCTTCACTGAGGTGGAACTGGAGGGAGAACTGGGGAGCCCTGGAATGCAACATGGATCCCCTGAAGGAGCAAGCCAACCAAAGTTCAGCAACCGCTGTGCCTACTCTGCCAAACAGTCTGACTCTGGGGTGGGCCAACCTGGTGAGGCCAGCCAGAGTGCATTGAATCCCCTTTACTCAGGAGCAGAAAGGGACACAACTCTACCCAGCTCACTGGGGAAGCTGGTAGACCAAAAAGTGGTGGGAACTCCGAGACGTTCCTCTAGGGCACACAAGCCTCCTTCATATATTGCAGATTACGTTGTAAAATAAAGAGTGATAAATTGTTGTAATTCCTGTTTGCCACTCTACTACAGAAACCAGTGCTATGATGTAACTGTCTAAAAGTGCCATCTTTGAAGCCTATTCATTCAGACGTTGTTTAATAACATTGTAACCTACATTTTTTATTGTTTATTATTATTATCACTTTTACTTTAATGTGTTGGGAAAATGAGTCTTTTTTTTATTAAAGAGTTTTACAAAAACAAAATTTTACAATATATCCCCAAATCCCTCCCACCCCAAACCCACCCACTTCCCCCCCACTTCCCAGAGCTAAGTACAGGATTATAGTTACAATAATCATATTCTAAATAAAAATTATGCATAATATACAATTAACCAAATTCATAATGTGCTTTAACTCCCCTTTAACATAACTACAAACAAAGTACCAATAACAATATCCCACTAAAATCTACTCATAAGCTAAATGGAACTTTTAGTCCCATATTTGTTCTGAATATAATTTATCCATCTCCTCCAAACTGAAATATATCTTTCCTGTGAATGATCTTTCAAATAAGCAGAAATCTTAGACATTTCTGCAAGATTCAAAACTTTAAACACCCATTCTTCTATAGTGGGCAAACTATCCTTCTTCCAATATTGTCCCACCAGTAACCGTGCTGCTGTTATCATGTTCAACATCAAGTTAGTTTCTTTAACATCACAATCTACAACAATACCCAATAAAAACAATTGCAGAGAAAACGGGATAATGAGTCTTGATAATTGTTGAGACTAACTGGTGTTATTATGGTCTGTTCTAAGAGGGGAGGGGTATTATGTACTTGGCTCTTGACGAATACCACGTGGGTTGCTGGAGCAGCTAACGGCTCTCCAGCAACCCAGACTACAAGTCTCATTTGCTGCAATTGGCTATCTCCAGGCGGCAATGATTGATTCAAACCTATTGGCTGCCACCTAGGGGCAAGATTATATATTGCAGCTAGTTGCAGCCATTTGCCCAGTACAGTTTCTGCACAAAATAAACTATGAGTTACCCTGTAGTCAGTTACGCGTCTTCATTCCTGCGCCAAAGAACGCGATATTTAACATGTACTTCTCATATGAATAGCAAATTTAAAACTTGTTCCTTGTGTTCCAGGGGAATTTGCAAGAGGCAAAAGTAAAGGAGAGGTCCAATGATGTGCAGGAGGTGACCAGGCTGAGCCTGAGGGAGGGGTCAGTCATAAATCACAAGTCCCTGCATGCCTGCAAGAGATTCAAGTCCAGTATACCTTGAATTCCTTTCTTAACTCTTGGGCATTCCCTTAATGGTCACTTGGCCAGATTCTTGTACAGAATTAAGCTTGCAGTAAATGTTTATACTCATTTGAACTGTTTGAATCTCCTGGTTTTTTAATGACTTTCTAGTTAGTTTCATAACCCCTGTAATAATTCGTTTATCCTAATTTTCCCTGCTTATAGAAACAGGTTCTACTCAACTATTGTCTCCTCCTAGTCCACAGCTTTTGGGCACAAGTATGCCATTACTTTCTTCTTCAATTGGAGGGAGCAATTTAAAGAATGCCTGTGTGCAAACTGTTAGCAATTAACTAGCAGAGAACCAAAATTAGCAGAAGCTTTTTAATAGAATTTAAGAAATGGCATCTTCACAGCAGAATAGCTCCTCTTATAAAGACCACTTTTTGTTTTTTGTTTTTTTCACATCCAAAATAGGAAACCTGTCCTGAAACATGGAGAACGAGGCTAATAGCATTAGTCTTTTATGTGAAGGGACAACAAGAAATTGTGTTTTTTTTCTTTCTTCAGAAGCTATGGAAGTTCATGGATGCAAAATTGTTTGTGTCCTGCTTCTTTGCCCTTTCCAACCCAAAGGAATGATGGAAAGACTTTGTATGAAGAGACTTAGTGTTGTCTGCTCGTCAGCAGAATAGCACACCTAAAGCTAAGCAGAGTGGGATCAAATTTGGTATGACAGAACTTGTCAGCCAAAGAAAGATCAGATTTGGAAATGGCCGGGAAATTCTTCCAACCTATTGGAGAGGTAGCTAGGCATATGATTGGCATTTGCCTTCTCCCTTCTCTTTGTCATGTGATCCATAGTGTAATATATGCATGCCATCCTGCCTTTCCCAGTGCTCACATACTGTATATATAAACAGCACACACAAAGACACATACAGTATGTCATCTAACTTTATTACAGAAGAAAATAGAAGCACAGGCAACTGTTAATAGAGTCAGGCTTAGAAAGCTTTGCCTGCATTTAGAATTGAATGTTGGAAAGAAATTGTGTAATGAGGCTCAAGAGTCTCTCTGCCTATATGCCTATCAGCAGGAGCTTTTTTTTTTCCAAACCTAAACCGATGTAAAGAGAGGATCCAGTTTTAAAATGGGTTAGCTCAGTCCAGGGGCTGTGGAGAAACATGTTTCTGAAAACCTCCCCGAAAGCACATCAGTGGTGGAAGGGGTTGGGCAGTGGCTCACAGGGTTGGCATTCTCCTTCATTCTAAGCACCCTCTTTTACTCCTGTCCATGTGCCCCAGAGTATTGCTATAATTACAGGGCTTGGGAAGTTTTCCAAAAACTATGCTCTGCCTACTTTACTAAAGGTTTTTGCTTTCCTGTCCATCAGATTGAGAGAGAAGATTGGCTCTCCATGAAGTGAAGACAATTAGTGAACCCCTTCAAACTGGATTGGCGAAGGAGATGAAGACAGAGCAAAACAGTTGTGTGGAAGTGCCTTTGGGATCTCTTTTTTTCCTCTTGCCAAGGGGAAGAAAAGAAACTCTTTGAGGACTATTGTACAAGGATCACCACAAACTCGCTCTCATGTTGGGCTGTCTGCATGCACCATAATTATTAATCTTAACTGCATTTCAAATTATCTTTTAACATATAGCAATAAAATATTTTTGTTGTCTTTATAAAAATATCAGATGATGATGATGATTTCAATTTGTAAGTCATCACTGGAGAAAACCCACCTAATATTCTTTTATAAAATGACCCTGGGTCATTTCCTATCTTCTTCTAAGTGCGAGTGATTAAAATCTTTGTTTCAGCATCTCTGCATCTCTTTGTCATTTTTTTTTTTGGCTCTACTTAACAGTGCACACATCTTGCATTACTCAGGCTTATTTTGAGTCAATAACCAAGGCCACATCAGAAAATATTTTTTTTTCTGCCTCCAGAATCCAATGGATATTCACTTCAATGCACCTGGCCTGGATAACTTAGCAATACATTAGCTGAGGAGTTAAAACGCATCTTCTTCTATCAGCTTCCACATACATTACCCCCCACTGATTTAATCCTGCATAGTGATTAGGGACAAGAAGACACTGGTTTCATTTGCTGCATTTCAAGATCAATTTACCAAGTTTGTAATTCCAAAATCAGTATTTGCTTGTCAGGTTCTTGATTATAATAGTTTTTTTATGTAGGTAAAAGAATCTTAAAAGAAAATATCTCTAAAAGTCTGTTGTAACAAAGATTGTGGACCACATTGGGGCCCCAAGAGCAGAAAAGTTTCACAAGAATCCAACAGTGGGCAAGGTACTCTGTGCAAACCATGCATTGTTCTGAAATGATGGACAGAACAATTCAAATTGACTTAAGGAGATCCTGTTAAAAACAGAGCATAGCTTTTTTGCAGACATCATGGCTCTAAAACAGCTATGTTTATCCTGAACAGCATTATCACTATCCTAACAGTGAAAGAAGTAAAAGGGGAAAAAACTGTATTCTTCTCTCGACAGAAAGTTTTCAGCATCGATAATCACTTGTGCTATTGTCCAAAATGATAATATTTTGATTTTGCTGGACCTTTTATTCTTTTCAGATCTTCTGAAGAAAGAGAAGGAAAAGGAGAATGAGAATATTTTCTTCTACTGTATGAACTCTTACTGCTTTTAAATGCAAAGGATGAGATGTCTATTAATTCTGAACTTTAGTTCACTTGAGGTCCTTCAGAAAGTCGTGTTTCTTGTCTTACAAAAACGTTATCACTGTAATCCTGCAAAAAAAAGAAAACATTTTGTGGCAGTTTCAGGTAAGGATCACTCCTCGGCTTAAATTAATGAGAAAGGACCAGAAGGCCAAACAGAGTGTAAGCCCAAAAGCCATGTTAATTCAAACCAGCAAGCCACAAGTTTCTATGACAGTATTCTCAACCCAATGTCCCTACGGATACATTTTCCACTGTTCTTAAGCAGTATAACCTCTGATCCTGATAGCTATGAATTCTGAGAATTACTACAGTCCCTATACATCTGAAAAGTGACAGGTTGGGGAAGACTGTTGTTGACACTAATCCTGACTCAGAAGTTGCAGCCACCACTTTTTGCAGCTGTCATGTTGCAGTGAAGCCAACTATTTCTCCATATACATATTTATTTTCTGAGTTGATCTGGGAAACATCTTCCACATTAAATTTCTTAACATGCCTCAGATTTGCCAGGATGCTATGGGAATTTGATAGTACAACCAATTCCCACAGCCAGCCAATGTTGGCAGGTATAGGGAATAATACTGGCACCAAAAAAGATACATACTTTGTAACATATTTTAAGTAATGCATTGGATTTGCTTTGCCATTGCTCAACAGTTAACTTCTCCAGCAAACAGCCGCTTCTGTATTTTTATCATATTCTCAGGCTGTTTGAAAAATGACTCAGAATTTTTTAGAATTTGAGCTTACTTTGTTACTGGTCATGATAGAGTCACTATTGACATTTCTGTCTTTATGACACCTATTTCCATTGTTCTGAAGCATGCCTGGCTACCCATACTTCCCTTTTTTGGGGGGGAGGGAAGCACTAAAAGAAGTATTTTAGGGACTTGTTCTTTTGGGTATAAATTGAGCTATGGGTATCATGGGACTGTTTGTTGTTAGCTGTGAAGTCGTGTCTGACCCATCGCGACCCTATAGACGATGTTCCTCCAGGCCTTCCTGTCCTCTACCATCTTCTGGAGTCCATTTAAGCTCACGCCTACTGCTTCAGTGACTCCATCCAGCCACCTCATTCTCTGCCGTCCCATTCTTCTCTTGCCCTCAAACTTTCCCAGCATTAGGCTCTTCTCCAGTGAGTCCTTCCTTCTCATTAGGTGGCCAAAGTATTTGAGTTTTAGCTTCAGGATCTGGCCTTCTAAAGAGCAGTCAGGGTTGATCTCCTCTAGGACTGACCAGTTTGATCGCCTTGCAGTCCAAGGGACTCGCAGGAGTCTTCTCCAGCACCATAATTCAAAGGCCTCAATTCTTTGGCGCTCAGCCTTTTTTATGATCCAGCTTTCACTGCCATACATTGCAACTGGGAAGACCATAGCCTTTACTATACGCACTTTTGTTGACAGGGTGATGTCTCTGCTTTTTAGTGTGCTGTCTAGATTTGCAATGGCTTTCCTCCCCAGGAGCAAGCATCTTTTAATTTCTTGGCTACAGTCCTCATCTGCAGTGATCTTGGAGCCCAGGAAAATAAAATCTGTCACTACCTCCAATTCTTCCCCATCTATTTGCCAGGAATTGAGAGGGCCAGATGCCATGATCTTGGTTTTCTTAATGTTAAGTTTCAACCCAACTTTTGCACTCTCCTTCTTCACTCGCAACAAGAGGCTCTTTAGTTCCTCTTCACTTTCTGCCATTAGAGTGGTATCACATGCATATCTTAGGTTGTTGATATTTCTCCGGCAATCTTAATTCCAACTTTTGATTCATCTAGCCCTGCCTTTCTCATGATGTGCTCTGCATATAAGTTAAATAGGCAGGGCGACAGTATACAGCCTTGCCGGACTCCTTTCCCAATTTTGAACCAATCAGTGGTTCCGTGTCCAGTTCTCACTGTTGCTTCTTGGCCGACATATAAGTTTCTCAAGAGACAAATAAGATGGTCTGGTACGCCCATCTCTTTAAGAACTTGCCACAGTTTGTTGTGATCCACACAATCAAAGGCTTTAGCATAGTCAATGAAGCAGAAGTAGATGTTTTTCTGGAACTCTCTAGCTTTCTCCATGATCCAGCGTAGGTTGGCAATTTGATCTCTAGTTCCTCTGCCTCTTCGAAATCCTGCCTGTACTTCTGGTAGTTCTCGATCCACATACTGCTGGAGTCTAGCTTGTAGAATTTTCAGCATACCTTTACTAGCATGAGAAATGAGTGCAATGGTGCGATAGTTTGAACATTGTTTGGCACTTCCTTAATTTGGAATTGGAATGTAAACTGATCTTTTCCAATCCTGTGGCCACTGTTGAGTTTTCCAAATTTGCTGGCAAATTGAGTGTAGCACTTTTACTGCATCGTCTTTTAAGATTTTGAATAGCTCAGCTGGAATACTGTCATCTCCACTAGCTTTGTTGTTGCTCAGCTTTTCTAAGGCCCACTTCACTTCACATTCTAGGATGTCTGGCTCGAGGTCAGTGACCACCTCATTGTGATTACCAGGGATGTTAAGCTCATTCTTGTATAGTTCTTCTGTGTAATTTTGCCACTTCTTCTTAATCTCTTCTGCCTCTGTTAGATCCCTGCCATTTTGGTCCTTTATCATGCCCATTTTTGCATTCAACGTTCTCTTCATCTCTCCAATTTTCTTGAAAAGATCTCTGGTCCTCCCTATTATATTGTTTTCTTCTATTTCTTTGCACTGTTCATTTAAGAAGGCATTCTTATCTCTTCTAGCTATTCTCTGGAATTCTGCATTCAATTGGGCGTATCTTTCTTTTTCTCCCTTGCCTTTTGCTTCCCTCCTTTCCTCAGCTATTTGCAAAGCTTCCTCAGACAGCCATTTTGCTTTCTTGCATTTCTTTTTCTTTGGGATGGTTTTGGTTGCTACCTGTTGTACAATGTTGTGAACCTCCATCCATAGTTCTTCAGGCATTCAGTCTATCAGATCTAATTCCTTAAATCTATTTGTCACCTCTACTGTATATTCAACAGGGATATGATTTAATTCATACCTGAGTGGCCTAGTGCTTTTCCCTACTTTCTTCAGTTTAAGCCTAAACTTTGCTATGAGAAGCTCATGGTCTGAGCCACAGTCAGCTCCTGGTTTTGTTTTTACTGACTGTACAGAGCTTCTCCATCTTTGGCTGCAGAGCATATAGTCAATCTGATTTCTGTGTTGACTGTCTGGTGATGTCCATGTGTAGAGCTGTCTCTTGGGTTGTTGGAAAAAAGTGTTTGCTATGACCATCATATTCTCTTGACAAAATTCTATCAGCCTGTGGCCTGTTTCATTTTGTACTCCAAGGCCAAACTTGCCTGTTATTCCAGTTATCTTTTGGCTTCCTACTTTAGCATTCCAATCCCCCATGATGATAAGGACATCATTTTTGGGTGTTAGTTCTATAAGGTGCTGTAGGGCTTGGATTCGAACTGAGATCATTCTGTCATTTTGAGGATTGTATCCCAGTATTGCTTTTCCTACTTTTTTATTGACTATGAAGGCTACTCCATTTCTTCTGAGGGATTCTTGCCCGCAGTAGTATACCTGATGGTCATCTGAATTAAATTCACCCATTCCTGTCCATTTTAGTTTGCTGATACCTAAGATGTCGATGTTCAGTCTTGTCATCTCTTGTTTGACCGCGTTCAGCTTTCCTTGATTCATGGATCTTACATTCCAGGTTCCTATGGAGAAAAAATCTTTACAGCATAGGACTTTCCTTTCACCACCAGACACATCCACAGCTGAACGTCCTTTCGGCTTTGGCCCAGTCGCTTCATTCTTTCTGGTGCTACTAGTACTAGCCCTCTGCTCTTCCCCAGTAGCATATTGGACGCCTTCCGACCTGAGGGGCTCATCTTCCAGCGTCATATCATTTTGCCTTTTGGTACTGTCCATAGGGTTTTCATGGCAAAAATACTGGAGTGGGTTGCCATTTCCTTCTCCAGTGGATCACATTTTGTCAGAACAGTCATGGGACTGTGCAGATCCCCAAATATATAGTTATATAATGAAGTACAGGACATTTGCACCCACACATATGCACATATCTTGGTTTCATTATAATTAAATAATTGCGGGGATTCTACATTTTACACATGAAAGATCTTTTTTTTTTGAGACAAATTTCAAAAGCAAATGTTCTTTCATTAAATTGATTGAGCACTAGTAGAAAAAATTGGAAGCCACTCAGAGCTAGTTATAAGATAGCCATACAATTGTTTTCAAAAAATAAAATAAATACATAAATAAAAATGCAGAAGTTAGATCACTCCATCTCATTCTTGAGCACTTAATTCTTTGTGTCAAAGAAACAGATGTTAGGTAACAGTTTACAGATTTAACAAAATGCCGCATCTTTACTTCTTGAAGGAAAGTGGTACTCCTAATTAGGAATGATTCATAGGGACCTCAAAAATCATCCCTGTTTATTTTGGGTGATTTGGCATTTAAATTCTAATTCATTTTAATTTTAGAAAATTCTCTAGAATGATCAGGGGTGTTTTTTTTCTCCAGGACATGAGTATTAATATTTCTTGAAACAAACCTAAAAGACTTTCATGCATTATCCACATTTTTAAAAATCCATACGAAATTATTGATCTGGAAATTAACAGACCAAATTCTGTACCAAATGTCTTGATTATTTTTGCTAGTTAACATTTGATTATTTACAGTGCCTAGATTTTCATTCTTCTCTGTGGGAAGTATCAAGGGTCTAATTTACAGATGGTCCTTACAATTATTTTTCTAAGAGATTTCCCTTGCCATGAAACATTATTGGCACATAGATAAAATGCCACACATTTTATTAAATAAAAAAGAACAGAAAACTAAGAAAGCTTGGAAACAATGGGGATACTTGAGAGTTTATTTGCACAGATTTGGACTGTAATTTGATTATCTGTTCCAAGGATTTTCCATGTCTATAACTATTTGATACTAAAAAAATGATCTCTATAATTCTCAGAAGAATGGGACAAGTTTTAAAATATTTTTTGATATGAATTTCAGATTACTGCTTATTTTAGAGATTGATCCCAAAACTTACAAAATTGTGCAACTGTTTCATTAAAGGAATTGGTTGGAAACTGACTTATGAACTAAAAGAGAATCTATTGGCATCCTTTTTCTTTGGCTGTGACTTCAAGGCAGGTCAGACAGCAAAATCCATTTTTTATGTACATCTGGAGCCAACTGCCCATTTGGACAACTTTTCTTCCAGAACTTCAAGCTTAGTGGATATTCCAGATGGTCAGTATTACTCTTAATACGTGCAAGTAATGACTAAATTATAGGCAAAACAAGACCACTGAAAAAGGAGGAAGGGCATTTTTTTGCCAAAGTACAAAAAAACCATTTTTAAATGTTAAAATGCCAAAAAGAAGAACTTTTAAAACATATAGTCAAATGAAAATACAGCATACATTGTACTCAATAGCCATGGTATATAGTGATACTCATATAATAGTGTGGGAAGTCAGCCCCCGGAGAAGGAAATATTAAAAGAGAGAATATTATGTTTCCTCAAAGAATCTTAAAGAGGCAGAAAAGCATGCCCAGTTTTCTAAATAGCCCCAAGTCTCCCTCCCCCAAGCAGAAACCAACTCTGTAGAAATGCAGAAGTAAATAATCCAGGAAGGTAGGAGGGCCCCAGCTAGAAGCTTAGGAAGACAAAGACACCTAAAATCTACATACCCCACCCAAACTCTAAGATAGGGCATAATAGGATTAACCCACAGATACCAAAGGGGCCCATTCAGACTCAAATCAAAATACATGACACAGGAAATACAAGCCTCAAACAGGAACAGGAAACAACCTCAAAAACCCACTCCCTGTATGGGCTCTCTCTCTTTTCTTCCAGAGCCATCTTTCTGTCTGGCTCTCCTCTTCAATAAACTGCAACCTTCTTTCTAAAGCAGTTGCCATGTTGTTTATTCCCGGCTTGGACTGAACCATGATGAAGACTTTTCTTTCAACAATAGTATATAATAATATATGACTTTAAGCACCCAGGCTGTCAGGATTGCATTGTGTGTTTAGCATGTGTAGATTTCTCTGACATTGTATATCATAGATTAAAAAAATACATTTTAATTTTATGAATTTGCTTCTTTTTTCTTTTCCTGTCCCTTTCCATCCCTTTTTCTCTTGTATTAAACCAATTAGTTAATAATAATTTAAAATAAGTATTTCTAAATATCTATATATTAACAATTTATGCATGTATATGAAGTTGGAACAAAGTACTGTTTGCTGTTTTCTTCTGTTGAAACAGAAAGGAACGTTGTTGTTTTTCTAAGCCCTACTTAGAAATAGGGTTATGTCCTGGTTCTATAGGATCATAATTCATATAACAATGTAAGGGGCGTTACTGCATCCATCTGTTTGCACATTGTAGCACCCTTGCACTGAGGTTCCTCTAAATGAGGGGTGTCAAACTGCCGATCCATGGGCCAGTTGCATCATGCAGAGACTGTGCCCACCCCAGCTCCAGCAATGCAAAAAAATTAGCAATACGTCGCGACACATCATGTGACGTGGCAAGTTTGACATCCGTGCTCTAAATCAGGGGTCCCCAACCTTGGCCATTTTATGACTTGTGGACTTCAACTCCCAGAATTCCTCAGCCAGCATGGAGATCTCTGCTCTAAATGATCCATTTCAAGTCTAGTTGTACTTCTTAGAACCTAAAAATTAGAAGGAAAGTATACTTTGGAAGAACACAATATTATCATTTATTTGGAAGCTCTTGCTCTTTCTTTACCTCTTCTTGTTCATCAATAGCATGTGAAATATGAAAAGAGTTATTTATGTCTCAATTTTATGAAGAGTAAGTAAGTAACTTTCAAATATTGTTGTATGTGAATGTTCTTTCAGTGACTTAAGTTAGTCGATTTACATCAAGAATGGAAACGCAGTGATGGTTTTGCATCTTTTTAGACATCTCCTTTGTTAACAATCCAGCCTGCAGAATAAACTTTGTTGCTGAAGTTGGCATGCGTGAAAGATAGGAGCTCTTGTTACTCTATTCTTTATCCCTTGGCTAAAGCATTCTCTGAACTTACTGAAGATCTGGTGGTGTCAGGCTGCTGGATTTTGTGACATGAAGTAAAGTCTGTGTCAGAATCCATTTATATCACATTCATAAATGTATGTTTAAAACATTATTTTCCCCCCCCATGGATTCTGCCATCTCCTGAGGAAAGAGGAGTGCATGTGGATTCAGCCTGCCTTAGGTTATTTCAAAGACCAAGGGAAACCTTTTGAACTGGGGGAACAAAGGGGAGGGTTAGGGAAGAAGGCATCTGGCCTGTGTCTCCATTTGAATCTGTAAAGGAAGAAGGCAATAACCATAAAGATTCAAAGTTCCCTTTTTCCCATGAAAGGGATGACATGAAGTAAAATGATGGGGGGCTGACCAAATGGGGTTGAGGGAAGGGGGTTGAACCGGGAACTCTTTATAAAGTTTCAATCTGTAAAACAATACCAAGTCCTTCTTGTATTTCCACAACCAAGCATGTCCTAGTAAAAATTCCTTTTGGACTAGAACTGACTCCAAGAGTTTTTGTTTTCCTAAGACGTGGATTGGGATGGGTCCTGACAGTCTGCATATTGTAAACTGATTCATGAGGAAGAAATGGACTGAGGGCTTTGCTCCTTAAGGCTGATTTAGAGTTGCCTGCAATGGCCCATTACCATCATTGCATACCTACATTGCAAAGGGATTGATAGCTAAACCTAGGTTGCAAATAGGGGCAAATGGATCAACCCAAACACCTCCTAAATCCCAACTGTGCATTGTGAAAAGGTAAGCACCCTGTATGCTGATTAGTTGATCCAACTTCCTGTTTGTGCTTTGCTGATTGAATGCCCTTTAGCCAGAACATTAAATGGAACACCTATGCAACCATTCATGAACAACAGATACATGTGTTCCCTTCTTTGCAGTGCTGAAGAAGTCTGTTTGACCCTTTTCATGTCATTGCTTCACAGGCAGGATTTTTTTTCCCTCTCCCCCTCCCACTGACCCTCATTCTTTCATAAAAAAATGTGCTGGGACTCATTTAGCAGTTAAAGCTGAAGTACATAATTGGTGATCCTGATGCCCAAAGAGGTTGAGCATATATTCCTATATGAACTCTCTTTTCTTTCTTTCATCCTTCTTCTGTTTTTCCAAGTAGCAAGCTAAATGAGGAGACAACAATCCTGAACTTTTGTTTCAGTACATGATCTTAGAATTAGGGTCAAAAGTTGCAAGGCAAAATCTGTAGATATTTGTTAAGCAGGTGTGTCCACAGGGAGCTTTAAAAAACTCAAGACTATCTTAACTATCACTTAGCTGTCACTTGTTTACACACACACACGTATATACAGTATGTATGTATGTATACACAGACACATCTCTCACTCTATCATCTTTATCTCTGTCTTTACAACTTGAATGTGTTGAGTTAATAATAATAATAACAACAACAACAACAACAGTGGGCCACCTGGTAAACTGCTGCAAGAAGATTGCACAGATTGACTACAAGCAGCGGCATGACAAAGTAGTAACAATGGTGCATTGGAAGATCTGCAAGAAATATCATTTGCCTGTAAGCAAGAACTAGTGAGATCATAAAATAGAGAAACTCATAGAAAATGATAAAGTTAAACTGCTCTGGGACTTCAGAATTCAAACAGACAAGCACCTGCAATATAACACCCTGGACTTAACAATTGTTGATAAGAAAGACAAAAAAGTGCCTGGAGACAGCAGAATAGACAAGAAAGAACTGGAGAAGATAACAAAATACAAAGACCTACAAATAGAAATAGAAAGACTGTGGCAAAGGCAAGCAAGGGTAGTAACAATAGTAATAGGCGCCTTGGGTGCAATCCCAAAACAACTGGAGCACCACTGGAACACCATTGGCATTGACAAATTCGTCATTAGTCAATTGAAAAAGGCGACCTTACTAGGAACTACTTCCATCCTGCAATGATATCTATAATACCATCAAACATCCACATCTGCCTATCCCAAGTCCTTGGTAAGGACTCAATAGGTAGACAAAAATGCCAAATCCACTCTGAACATCTAGCTGACTGTGCGATGATTAATAATAATAATAATAATAATAATAATAATAATAATAATAATAATAATAATAATAAAAATAAAAATAAAAATAAAAATAATAAAAATTTTTAATAATAATAAAAAATTTAATAATAATAATAATTTTAATAATAATACTAATAACAACAACAAGAACAACAACAGCAAATGGGGAGAGCACTGGTGAAATCAACATCAGACAAGGAATCTTCCAAGGGGACTTGCTTTCACCACTACTGTTCAACATCGCATTAATTCAATTGACAATAATATTACGAAACACAAAACTGGGATACCACATATCAAGCCAGCATGGCAAGATAAACCATCTACTATACATGGATGACTTAAAACTGTATGCGAAAAGCCACACTGAACTTGAATCAATACTCAATGCAGTTCAGCTGTTTAGCAACGACATCAGAATGGACTTTGGACTTGGAAAATGTGCTATATTATCCATGCAGCAAGGAAAAATAGAAGGAATAGAATGGGGAAATGGAAGTATTATGAAAGCACTAGCAAAGGATGATGGTTACAAATATTTAGGCATATTGGAAGCAGATAACATCTTGAATGGAAAAGTCAAAGAGTCAACACCAAAGGAATACATCAGAAGAGTCCGCAAAATACTAAAATCAAAACTGAATGCTGGAAATATAATTAAAGCAATTAATACATGGACAGTCCCAGTGATACGCCTAGACCAGAAAATGCGTAAACTTTTGAATATGCACCACGCTCTACATCCACAAAGTGACATCGACAGGTTGTACTTGCCAAGAAAAATAGGGAGCAGAGAGCTACTGCAAATCCACCAAATTGTAGAAGAAGAAAAATGAAGTTTGAATGACTATGTAAATCAAAGTACAGAAAAAATGCTGCAGGCTGTGAAAACAGAGAGCATTATAAAAATAACAGAAACAAAGGCAGAATATAAGGAAAAACAGCTGGATGACAGATTAAATAGACTGAAAACCAAAGCTTTGCATGGACAGCATTTGAAAAACATTGAAGGAAAATGTGATAACAGCTTGACATGGGCATGGCTTAAGATGGGAACCCTCAAGAAAGAAACGAAAGGCTTAATACTGGCTGCTCAAGAACAAGCACTACAAACTAATGCCATGAAAGTGAAGATACAAAAATTTACTGACAATCCAAATTGCCAACTTTGCAACGACAAAGTTAAAACTGTTTCACATTTAATATGTGAGTGCAGCAAAATCGCGCAAACTGATTACAAAGCTAGACATGATCGAGTTGCTAAACTAATCCACTGGGCATTGTGTAAAAAAATACGACTTGCCTGTGTCTGAAAAGTCGTGGGAACATAGGGTGGAAAAAGTTGTCGAGCATGAGAGGGTGAAGATTTTGTGGGACTTCCAAATATAGACAGATCGCCATTTGGAACACAACATGCCAGATATCGCAGTCATAGAGAACTGAAGCGTGCAGTTGATTGATATCGCTGTACTAGGAGATGCCAGAGTTGAAGAAAAATAACTGGAAAAAATTACAAAATACCATGACCTGGCCATCAAAACTGCATGATTATGGATGAAACATGTAACAGTGATACCCATTGTCATGCGGGCACTGGGAACTATGTCCAAAAACTGAAAAATACATCAAGAAATTGCTGCTTACTGCAATAACTCCAGCAAAGCTACAAAAAACTGCGCTACTCAGAACATCTTACATTTTAAGGAGATACCTGGTTGATACCTAGCATGCTGGCAGCAACCCATGTCAACCGTTAGTGCCAGTAAATTTGAGTGTTCAGTTGACTGAGTTTCGTGTTTTATGAATAAAAGTTTTATATAATAATAATAATAATAATAATTTTGGAAGTGACCTTGGATGTCATCTAGTCCAACCTCCTGCTCAGGCAGGAAACCCTATACCATTTCATACAAATGGCTGTCCAGTTTCTTCTTAAAAACTTCCAGTGTTGGAGCATTCAAAGCTTCTAGAGGCAGGTTGTTCCACTTATTAATTGTTCTAACTGTCAGGAAATTTATCCTTAGTTCTAGGTTGCTTCTCTTTTTAGTTTCCATCTGTTGCTTCTTGTGTTGTCTTCAGGTGCTTTAGAGAATAGCTTGACTCTCTCTTCTTTGTGGCAACCCCTCAAATTTTGGAACACAGCTATCATGTCACCCCTTGTCCTTTTCTTCATTAAACTAGACATACCCAATTCCAGCAACTGTTCTTTCCTCCAGCCCCCTAATCAACTTTGTTTCTCTTCTCTGTACTCTTTCTAGAGTCTCAACATCTTTTTTTACATCATGGTGACCAAAACTGAATGCAGGATTCCAATTGGTATTAACACTTCACATGATCTTGATTTTATCCCTCTGTGAATGCAACCTAGCACCGTGTTGGCTTTTTTTGGCAGCTGCAACACACTGCTGGCTCATATTTAAGTGATTGTCCACTAGAACTCTGAGATCCCTCTACTATTGAGTGAGGTGCCACCTATAATGTACCTGTGCATTTAGTTTTTCTTGCTGAAATGTAGAACCTTACTTTTTTCACCATTGAATTTCATTTTGTTAGATAGCACCCAATGTTCAAGTCTATCAAGATCATTCTGTATCTTAAGCCTATTTTCTGGAGTGTTGGCTATTCCTGCCAGTTTGGTATCATCTGCAAATCTGATGAGTTCCCCATCTATCCCCTCATCCAAATAATTGATGAAGATGTTGAAGAGTACTGGGCCCAGAACAGAACACTGGGGCACCCCACTACACACTTCCCTCCACGTAGATGCAGTTCCATTGAGGACCACATGCTGAGTATGGCCTGTCAGCCAGCTAAGAATCCATCTGGTAGTGATGCTGTCTAACCCACATTTTTCTATCTCAGTAGTAGTAGGTTGTGGTCTACTTTATCAAATGACTTACTGAAGTCCAAGTAAATTATATCTACAGCATTCCTTTGGTCCACTAATTTTGTCACTTGGTCAAAGAATGCAATAAGATTTGTCTGTCCTGAACTGTTTTTGACAAACCCATGTTGGCTTTTGGTAATGATTTTGTTTGCCTCTAGGTGTTCACTGATTCATTGCATGATTATCTTTCCCAGAATCTTCCCAAGTATTGAGGTCAGCTGATATGTCTGTAATTTCCTGGATCCCTTTTTTGAAAATGGGAACTACATCAGCTCTTTTCCAGTCCTCTGATAGTTCCCCAGTGCTCCAGGATCTTTGAAAGATATAGTTCGGTGTTTCTGAGATCACATCTACCAGTTCCTTCAAAACCTTGGTATGTAATCCATCTGATTTGAACTCATCTAGGGGGACAGGTTCTCACTTACCGTTTTCTTGCCTATCTTAACTTGTGTTTCTAATTTGTTTCTTACAGTATTTTTCCATAGGCTGGACTGTATTCTCCCTTTGTGTAAAGACGGATGCAAAAAATGAGTTAAATAGTTCTGCATTCTCCCTGTTGCTTGTCACCTTTTTGCCACTTTCTCCTACTAATGGAGCAATCATTTCCTTAACTTTTTTCTTGTTTTTTACAAAAAAAAGCTTTATTTGTTATTTTTTACTTTTGTTGCAAGCCTTAGCTCATTTTGAGCCTTAGCTTTCCTCACTTCATCTTTTCAGGCTCAGACTATTTGCTTATATTCTGCCCCTCTTTCCTTACTTGTCCTTTTTATCTTTCAATTTAACAGACAGTTTTTTATGCAGCCATGCTGCTTTCTTTTGAGAGCTGTTATTTTTCTTCTTTGTTGGTATTGTGCTAGGTTTTTATAATCTCACTTTTCAAAATTTCCCAAGCTTCTTGAGTTGTTTTCCCTTGAGGATTCTTATCCATGGAATCCTTCTCAAGCTCTCTCTTATGTTTATTGAAATTAGCTCTCTTAAAGTCCAAGACTTTAGTTTGACTGTGTTCTATTGCTTGTGCTTGCATAATGTTGAATTCCAATTTTGCATGATCACTTCCTCCCAAGGTTACTGTGGCTTCAACACTTTCTATCATTTCATCTCTCTTAGTGAGAATTAGGTCTAATATGGCTAATCCCCCAGTTCCCTTCTCTACATTTTGGCAGACAAAGTTGTCTGCTATGTTTGTCAGGAATCTGTTTGATCTTCCACTTGGTGCAGAGTTTGTCTCCCAGTTGATGTCAGGGTAATTAAAGTCCCCCCATTACTATTGTGATTTGTTTCCTACATACCTTAGTTAGCTGACTAGCAAAAAGTTCGTCTATTTCCTCTGTTTGGTTGTGTGGCCTATAGTATACACTTATGGCAATGTCATTTTTCCACTTTTATATTGACCCAAATGCATTCGAGACAGTTTTCATCATTGTTGTGCTCTATTTCTGTAGATATGTAGTTATTTCTCATATAGAGAGCAACTCTACCTCCTCTTTTATTTGGACTGTTTCTTTTAAATAATTTAAATCCCTCTAGCTGAGTGTTCCATTTGTGGGTTTCATCCCACCTAGTTTCCGTAATGGCAACAATACCTCATTTACCTGAATTTTTAGTTCACCCTGTTTATTGCTCATACTCTCTGCATTGGTGTATAGACATTTGAGTCCTTTATGACTGACCCTGTGTTTAGTATACACAGGGTCAGTCATAAAGGTGCCAGAGTTCCCCTTTTTTCTTACCACCTGTTTGATTAGTGCACTTTGTGTGGCAATCACTATTAAAAGCTTGATTTTGCTTGAAAGCTAGGTTGATATTCTTGTCCGCACACACCTCTATGTCAGATGCACTGATAACTCTATAATTTTTAGATTGACAGGGACAGAAATGTTTTGTATCAATTAACTCACTGTCCCTGTTGTAATATTTCTCCAGAAAATCTGTGAATTTATTGCTGAGTAACTCAGTCCCTTTCTTTGATAGATGCAAGCCATCTCTTTTGTACACTTGTTCATTGGACCAACTGCAGACATTGTGACTAATATAATCAAAGCCTTCCCCTTTACACCACTCCTTTAGCCACATATTGAATTCTGCTATATGCTGGCCTTTTCCATTTTGTTCCTTATGCATTGGTAAAACCTCTGAAAAAGAAAGCCTACAGCCTATTCTGCTGAGTTCCTGCCCCAAGCTCTGGAAATCATTCTGCAGACAGAGTACATCTTTTTGGGACAGATCATTAGTGCCAAGATGTACAATAGCATCTACATTTAATGTAAATCTGTAGCATCATTATATCATTGTTATCTGTAATCTGTATCTTTATCTATACCATCAGAATTGTGAGAATCTTGCCTGCTTCCACTTTGTATAAAATATCTTTTTGTTGCATTACATACAAAAATAAAGACCTTAATTGTCTGGTGCAATTAAAAGATGCATTCTCAAACTGCCTGTAGGGTATAACTGATAAATTAACTTAGTCTCATTAATGGGAAAGTGGATATCTACTAAAGACATTTTAGGGAAGGAAATGTGGGTGGATTCAATGTTGTGCATAAGAACAATTTCAAAACAGGAAATCATTTCTAGATTGGCGTCAGTTATGAGAAACTTGGGAGATTACAATATCTTGTCATGTTTCCCTGCCCAGAATGGTTATTTATATGTCAAGGACAACAGAAAAAATAAAAAAAAGAAATCCTGTTCTATGACAGTTATATTCACTCTCTTAACTAGCCATAATGCATCCTAGAGAAGATGCGAGTCACATTTTGAATATCTATAGTTTTCACTGTATAAAGGGTTCCCATTATGATAGGTAGTGTCATCTTTTGATTCTCAATGGGCTAAAATGTTGCTAGAATGTCATAACCCATGTAGAGTTTTGGTAGGATTAAGGCAGACTAAAGTAGGCAATAAGTCTTTTCACAAATAGACATGCCTCTGTGATCAAAATTAATGTCAAAGAGAGAATATCCCAAGAACTCCTGTTTAATGATTCTGATATAATATGTGGCCACCTCAGATACCTTTGTTGTTGCAGTTGTGTAAATGAGGAGGGAAATGTAGGGAATATACAAAGATAAATGTTATTAAAAAGTGATGTTCATAGATTTTCTTGGGACTATTGAATTAGCACTTGAGCATCAGAAAAGTTTTGTGGGTCAGACCAAAGGACCACTTAGTCCAGCATTCCATCTCATACAAAGCCAACTAGATACAATCTCTAAGTCCACGTAATAGAAAAATAGTAGCCTTCTATTGTTGTTGTCAATTAGCTGTTACAGATAGCCATTGACTTGCAACATTCATTTAGTGACCATTCAAAGTTATAACCACACTGAAAAAATGTGATTTATGGCTGGTTATCATAAACATTGCAACATCCCATGGTCACATGATCAATGCGCTTGCAACTGGCAGGTATTTATGATGGTTGCACTGTCATATGCAACCGGGGTGATGTGGTCACCATTGGCAAACTCCTGACTTTGCTTCTGAAAAGCAAAGTCAATGGGCTATCCAGATTCACTTAGCAACCACATAATTCACTTAATTGAAATATTTTGCTTAACAACAATGGCAAAAAAGGTCATAAAATGGGGCGCCACTGATTCAACCATTGCCTTGCTTAACAATGGAAATTTTGAGCTCCATTGTGGTGTTAAGTTGAGGACTACCTGTACTTAGATATTCTGCCTGTGATACAGAAAGCACTATACATCCATCAAGATTTGTAACTATTTTTAGCATGGCCAGATCCCCACTGAATATGTCCAGTCCCCTTTTAAGATCATCTAAATTGGTAGCCATCACAGTGGATGACATCAAATACCTGTTATTTTCTCTCACACACATTCACATACATTATCTATACCAAATCTGGGCATTTTACAGCCCCCAGGCCATATCTAGCCCTTTGGATGTTCCTGTCCAGCCAAATTGAGTCTGGCTCTGCCCAGTCGCTATGTACTCCTTCAATCAGTTAATGGCTGGGGAAGGGTGAGGAGAGAAAGTGCTTATCTGCTCCTGTGCAGCTCTCACCTTTTACCCAGAACAGCCTGAGGAGTTGAGGTGACCCAGTTTGAGGTCCTCAAATCAGGTTACATTGGTTTGGCCCTCCACAAAAGTCCAGTTTCTCATATGGCCCCTTGGCAAAATTAACTGCCACCCCTTGTCTATACAAAACAATATATTTATATGTCTTTTATCTCTCTTTTTAAACCACCTTTACTTCAAAATAATTTTTCTTCAAATCCTCTTACAATGTTATGTTTCAAAAGTTGTTCAGCCAACCTACAACTGGCAAAGAATTCTGGGTGGATGTGGTTTATCACTCACTGAGATTTGCATCTGACTATTACATATACACAGACCTGGATGTGCTGTATATTTGAGAATTCATACTATTGCAGCCGTTCTGATTAGAAACAGAGAAATCCATCTCTTTTGCGCCCCCACCTTCCTCTTGAAATCACCTTCATCCACAGCATCTATAACACAATGTGGTTTTGAAACTAGACTAAATTGAAATTTCTGATGTGAGCAAAGTTGTTATATTTTGCTGAAATGGACGATAAATGAAGGGCTGGATGCCCCTGAGATTTCTGCTGCATAAAAGGTTGCTTTCGTAAAGTGCATAAAACAACATTTTACAACATATTCCAGCAGCAAAACTCTGTAATACCAAGAGGAAAATAGTTGATCTAGTTATAGATAATTCTCCCTGTAACCTCTGTAAGAAAAGGACAACTGGATTATCAGCACACCAAAATTGCAAACATAATATGACCGTTGCACTTTCATTTTTCCAAGTCTTATCAGCTACAGAGTGAACACCTGGAAGCTAGCCAGCGCATAAGCTGTAGAAAAAGGATTTGGAATTGCCAATTTGAGCTTTAATTGCTCCTAGAGATTACCCAAAAGCAGATCCCTTCTTTACCAAAGGGCCAGTTTCTTCATTCCAGTTCATTGTTAATACAATATTAAGTATGAACAGTATTAAGCACATAAATATATTTAATAAATAAATGCATAAACAATGCACACAAACCAAACTACAGGGAGAGTATGTTGCTATCCCTTAAAGAGACCACTTAATGGAAATTAGTGGAGGTTGTTCTCCGTCTAAAGCTGTAGTTGGGCAACATGCACCCCTCCAAAAAAATTCGTCCCCTTTCCCTTTTTTTGCAATATCTAAAGATCTATCCAACCATGATGATGAAAATTGGCAGTGCAAAAAATGAAATGTATAACTGAGCCTTCTTACATGTTCCTAGGCACCAGAGAACTGGTACTGATGAGTGTATTTATTGAGGTAATGAAGCATCTGCAATTAAACAAATAGTTTCAGAGAGCACCAAGGAGTCCAGAGTTCAACCCTAAGCTACAGATATTCTTTCTATTGAGAGTGTCTTTTATTATGTTATGTCAAGCTATGAAAAGTCTTTCCATTTTTTCTGCTTTCAGGAAAGAAGTCAAGGCATTCTTCAGCCAGGTCACTCAACTCCTCTGTATTCTTCCTCCTGTTTATCCTAACAGTCTAAAATTGTTTCTGAGAATGTTTATATCCTTAACAGTAAGGAAGCAGGAAGAATGTCCACCAGAGTTTGATTTGAATACAACATAAACTGGATTTCTGATTCTGATGCCAGGTTTCAAGCTTGACATCACAGAACAAATTGTTATTTTAAAATGTAACTTACTGTTCCTGACTAAGAAGCAGTTAATAAATGCAAATTCATGTTTTTAATTGCCATGTGCAAAGTGCTTTATTGCAGCCAAAGAAATGGTCCCTTAAAGTTTGAGATTAAAGGTAAAGAATTCTACTTTGTACAATTTTCCAAGAAGACATGAATTCAAAGATTGCTAATTTTTACAGATTTGCCTGAGGACTATCTGTCCTTCTGAATTATGAAAAACTGAAGCAAAACATGGTTTTTTATAAAAATTGCTACATCATTTTCTAATGTTGGTATTGTTAAGCATAACTCCATGAACAAAACGCAGAAGATGTGATTGCATTATCAAAAGGTTTCAGTACAATTACACAGCATTCTAAACATCTGCTCTAATTATAGTCCATTTGACAAAGTAATAGCCCGCCAAAAAAACCACAATCAGAATAATTTTTCACTGCCAAATTTGAGAACAGAAGGTGAAAAGTGCTTTTTAGATTATTTTATAAAAATCTGGCTGAATTTTCCATAATTAAAGTGCCACACCACCTAAGAAGGCTAAAAAATAAACTAGAAAAAGGTTTACAATTAAATCTTATTTCAAGTAGCTGGCTTTAGTCCATTTCTTGCAAATCTGTGCTTCACTTCTTTACTCATTTTCAGTTTCTTGGAATTTAGGATGAATGAATTGCAAGAATATTGTATTTGTTCCATATGGTGTGTGTGTGTGTGTGTGTGTGTGTGTGTGTGTGTGTTGTAGAGAGGGAGAAAGAGAGTGTGAGAAAATTGACCAAGACTTCCCTTTCTTCATATCTACTCATAGGTGAGTTAAGAAGAAGGTGGGGTGAGTTAATAAGAAGGTGGGTAGAGGAGCAAAGTAGCTAAGCCCTGGCTGATTGGACCAGGTATCTTGGTCTATATACCAAACAAATGACCCATTGGGATCCCCACATCAAAATAACTTACCTTATGTCCGGTCAGAACTTAAAAATAACATTTAACATAGCACAGTACTTAAACAAAATGATCCGGTTAAGATCTGCATATGTGGGACTGATTGGGGTAGATTGCAAGGGCAACTCTGAAATATAATGTTATCATATTTTATCTATATCTTAAATTATTGTACATTATTACAATTTCATTTTAGATTGTATTTTATTGCTATTTCATCTTAAATTGTATTTTATTTTAATTCCATTTTAAATTGTATTTTATCAAATTCCACTTTAAATTGTATTTTATCAAATTCCATTTTGCATTGCTTTTATCAAGTTTTGGTGACGGTTTGTTGCTGGAACTTTGCACTTTGATATGGCCCAAGGGCTAATCAATAAAGTTGTTGTTGTTACTACAACCTGTTATTGTCTAAAAGAGACTTGGCTTGAAGCCCAGACTACAGATAAGACTCCTTTAACCATGGCAGATATCAGCTGTGAGAAGCTCAGCTATGTTCTATACCCAGTGATAAAATTATTTTCATCCCCTGATTGTAAAGCTTTTAATTTAATACACCACTAAGAGAATATGGATGAAGATCAGGAATAGGTTCTTTCTATGTTGAAAGCAATTCATGAAACTATTCTTACAGCTTCTGATGAAATAAGATGCTATAGAAAAGAACAAGATGTCAGCCTAGATATTCAAACCCTAACTTTGACTACAATGAATTAACTACTCAGAACACAATAGAAGAAGTGGAACAATCAAACACTATGATAGAGGATTCAATGAACCAACAAACACAATTAATGAAAAACCCACAAAAGGGACTGATAACACTGAAAATGAAAAAGACTTTCTATTTAAACCAGAAGAAATCTGAGGAGCAAGCAGAACAACAGACTGAAGGGAAGATAAACATTCCAGGACAACTATGGGGAGATGGAATAATAGAGAGACGATTTGTTAGTCCTTCCAAAAGAATGGCAATTGGATGGTCCATTTATTTCAAAAAAATATATAGAATAACAGAGGGAGATCTATTTGATGATTTAAAAGCATGGACATGGAAGGTGAGTTGGCAAAGAAAGAAAGCTAGAATAAGGCTGAAGAAAATTGTGGTTTGGATTTATTAGTGAGGATGTTATGTCATTAATTAAAATAGAATATACTCAGACAAGATGTGTACTTTGAATACTAGATTATGCTATGAATTGACATAAAGAAAACTTTGGTCATTTAAAACTTGGAAGTATAAATATCAAAAGTTAAATTTGAATATTGATGAGAAATTAAATTGGGGAAAACAAATAAATAGGTTATTAATTGTCTATAAAGATTGAATGTAAAAGGAATTAAGATATATATAAGCTAAAAAGTGATAAATGTAATAAACATGTCTATGTAGTTAATAAAATAAGAATAGTTTAAATATGAGATAGATATTAAGAGAAAAAGAGAGGAAATATTTGATGTTGAAATAAGGGAAATTTTGGTCATTAAATTCAAGACATTTAGATATTAGTAGAAAATAATGTTATACTGTATTATCAACTAGATGACATAAGATAGTGAGAAATAGAATATATTCAAATAGATAGGACATGTATCTTGAACATTAGGTTTTGTGATGAATTGTGGTAAAGGAAACTTTGGTTACCTAAAACTTGGAAATTATAAATGTTAAATGTTAAATTTAAATATTGATGGGAAACTAAAAATTGGGAAAAACTACTTACAGGATATTGTCTATAAACACTGATGTCAAAGCAAGAACATCTGATGTCAGCATGTTAAAGCAATTAGAATATGTATAAGCTAAAACCTATTTATAAATATAACCATATTTTTACTTAATTGATATAATAAGAATTGTATTAGCTTAAATATGAGACAGTAAATACTAAAGGAAAAAGAGAGGAAATATTTAATGTGGTAATTTGAGATTTGTACTAAAGACATCTGTATGTTGTTGAATTATTGATTAACCCAGCCACCATGTTGCTTTTTAAATACTTAAATGTAAAACTAGAAAATCAATAAAACTTTTTTTAAAAAAAGGAATGAAAGATGGGGATGGGGTTAGAGAGTAAAGAAAAATGATTAAACCATTCAGAAATCCAAGAATGAATGAGAATAGTGAGCATCTTCTTGAAAAGTTATGTACACATACACATACATACACACACACATGTATAAATGGCAAATGAATAAATATAAATCTGTAAGCATGGTTATCATTATGAGAAAAGATTGAGAACAAGGATGTCAACAGGGAGGAATAAAAAAAAATACAAGACTATGGTTGGGCCATTACAGTTATTTTTGCCATCTTGACTTTATGTTACCTACTATTGAAGGGAGATTTATTTTATTTTATTTATTTATTTTATTAGATTTATATACCACCCTTTCCCGAAGGACTCAGGGCGGTTTACAGGGCATTTTAAAATCACACCAATACAAAATACAAAGTCATTTTTCTAATTGGTACATGCAGGTTCGAGTCCCACCAGGCTCAAGGTTGACTCAGCCTTCCATCCTTCCGAGGTAGGTAAAATGAGGACCCAGATTGTTGGGGGCAATTAAGCTGACTTTGTAATAATGCCGCTTGGGGGGTGTATGAAAGCCCTAATAAGCAGGCATATACATAGAATGAAGGCTACTGCTAAGCTTGTAAGCCGCCCTGAGTCTTCGGAGAAGGGCGGGATATAAATGGAATTAAAATAAATAAATAAATAAAATAAAAGACAAATAAAGGATTAAATTATCCCTGAAAATAAAACCCCAGTTAAAATTCTCAGCCTGGGCCAGATAGCTCAAAGAGCCGAGTCTTCAGGTCTTGGCATAATGAACGTAGGTCAGGGGCAGTCCTGAGCTCCACGGGCAGCTGGTTCCAGAGGGCAGGTGCACCCACAGAAAAGGCCCTCCCCCTGGGTGTTATCCGCTGGCAATCTTTTACCGGCGGCACCCTGAGAAGACCCTCCCTCTGCGAGCGCACTGGATGAAGGGAACTTGATGCTGGCAGCAGGTGTTCCCTCAAATATGTCAACGCTGCTAACATTGGATGTTCCTGCTCCAACAACTGGTGAAAATGCAGCCACTTTCTCTTTTCATTTAACATGCTTTTTCTGATATTTAGAAATTAGGTGCAGTAAGGGGGATTGGGATGAGAATTTGAGCTCAGTAGACATAAAAATAACTCTGCTTTGTGGGAACTCAAGGATAGGCTTGAGGGAGGGTCGTCGGAGTTAGCTCGGGAGTTCATGGCTTCCATGACAGCCATGGGCCTGACCCAGGTTATTGAGGGCCCGACTCATGTGGGGGATCATACTCTCGACCTGGTATTCTTGTCTGGACAGTGGTTGGATGATCTGGGAGGGGGCTCCCCGTCCATTACCCCTCTGTCATGGTCAGATCACCACCTACTGAGGCTGGTTTTCCGTCATGCCACCCCCCGCCGCTGGGTGGTGGAACCGACCAGGTGGTTCCGCCCCAGGCACCTAATGGACCCGGATCGATTCCAGAGGGCGCTTGGGCCTATACCTATCACCCTTACCCACAGCCCAGTCGATGCTCTGGTGGAGGCCTGGGAAACGGCTGCCACCAGGGCACTTGACTGCGTTGTACCCATGCAACCTCTGACCCGGCGCAGATCCCGTTGGGCCCCATGGTTCTCTGTGGAGCTCCGGGAGATGAAGCGTCGGAGACGAGGTCTAGAGAGCGGTTGGAGATCCAGCCGATCCGAATCCGACCGATTGCAGTTAAGAGCCTTTATAAGGTCTTATCTTGCAGCGATAAGGACAGCAAAGTCTAACTACTTTGCCGCCCTTATCGCGTCCGCAGATAATCGCCCGGCCGCCCTGTTTAGGGTGACTCGCTCCCTCCATAACCAGGAGGTGAGGGAGGATCCCTTACAGGGACGAGCCGAGGAGTTTAGTCATCATCTGGCGGACAAAATCGCTCGGATCCGGACCGGCTTGGACTCTGGCTGGGCAGAGTCTGATGTGGAGGAATCAGACAGTCTTGAGCACGTTATCTGGACTGAGTTCGACCCTGTTTCCCCTGATGATGTGGACAGGATCATGGGGAGACTGAGCACCACCACCTGTTTGTTGGATCCGTGCCCCTCCTGGCTAGCTTATGCGGCTCGGGAGGGAACACGAGGCTGGTTCCATGCAGTAATAACTGCTTCTCTGAATGAGGGTGTCTTCCCTGCCGCCTTGAAGGAGGCGGTGGTGAGACCCCTTCTCAAGAAGCCTGCTTTGGACCCGGCTGTTTTAGACAACTACCGTCCAGTCTCCAACCTTCGCTTTCTGGCGAAGGTTGTTGAGAGTGTGGTGGCGCATCAGCTCCCTCTGTTCCTGCAGGAAACTGATTATCTGGACCCATACCAATCGGGTTTCAGGCCCGGACACAGCACAGAGACGGCATTGGTCGCGCTGGTGAATGATCTCTGGAGGGCAAGGGACAGGGGTTGCTCCTCTGTCCTGGTCCTATTAGATCTCTCAGCGGCTTTCGATACCATCGACCATGGTATCCTGCTGCGGCGTCTCAGGGGGTTGGGAGTGGGAGGCACTGTTTTACGGTGGTTCTCCTCCTACCTCCAGGGCCGCTCGCAGTCGGTGTTGACGGGAGGGCAGAGATCCACCCCGAGGCCTCTCATTTGTGGAGTCCCTCAAGGGTCGGTTCTCTCGCCTCTCCTGTTCAACATCTATATGAAGCCGCTGGGCGAGATCATTCGTGGCTTCGGGGTGGGGTATCACCAGTACGCTGATGATACCCAACTTTTTCTTTCCACCCCAAACCAACCCAGCGATGCCCTCTCCGTGATGTTTATGTTTACGTTTACGTTTTATTTAATTTATATACCGCCCTTCTCCCTGGGGACTCAGGGCGGTTCACAGGGCATATAAATAAAAATACAGTACTATACAAAAGTTAAAACAAAGATTAAATCAGTGCCCAAATTAAAAAACAATAATGCAATCTAAAATGACAATTTAAAACCCAGCTCCCCCATCAGGCCAGACCAGCCAATTCAAACAAATGGGTCTTCAGGCCACGACGGAAAGTTCGGAGGTCCGATGCCGTCCGGAGCTCCACCGGCAGTTGGTTCCACAAAGCCGGGGCACCCACAGAGAAGGCTCTCCCCCTGGGGGCCACCAGTCGGCATTCCCTGACCGGAGGCACCCTGAGGAGGCCCTCTCTGTGGGAACGCACAGGGCGGAGGGGAGTTGAAGCCGGCAGCAGGTGGTCCCGGTGCCTGGAGGCGGTTCAGGTCTGGATGGGGAGAAACAGGCTTCGTCTCAATCCTGCCAAGACTGAGTGGCTGTGCATATCGGCATCTCGGGTTAACCAAGTTATCCCACCTCTAACGATGGGGGGTGAGGTGTTACCCCCCGTTGATAGGGCTCGCAACTTGGGCGTCCTCCTGGACTCACGGCTCAATTTTGAAGATCACATAGGAGCCGTGACTAGGGGGGCTTTTGCACAGGTTCGCCTGGTGCGCCAGTTGCGTCCCTATCTGGACCGAGACGCCCTACGCACAGTTACTCATGCGCTTGTGACCTCCCGTTTGGACTACTGTAACGCTCTCTACATGGGGCTGCCCTTGAAGACCACTCGGAGGCTTCAACTGGTGAAGAATGCGGCCGCGCGAGTTGTAATGGGGGTCTCCCGATACTCCCATGTAACACCTCTACTCCGCGAGCTGCATTGGCTTCCAGTTGCCCTCCGGGTGAAATTCAAGGTGCTGGTTATCACCTATAAAGCCCTACATGGCCTGGGTCCAGGGTATTTGAGGGAACACCTGCTGCTGGCATCAAATGCCCTTCGCCCAGTGCGCTCCCACAGGGAGGGTCTGCTCAGGGTCCCGCCGGTAAGAGACTGCCGGCGGGTGACACCCAGGGATAGGGCCTTCTCAGTGGGGGCGCCTGCCCTCTGGAACCAGCTGCCGGTGGAGCTGAGGACTGCTCCCGACCTCCGATCATTCCGCCGGGGCCTGAAGACCTGGCTCTTTGAGCTCTCGGGCCCAGGCTGAGGAGACATTCATTTTAATTGGGGTTTTTTTTTTTTTTTTTTTTTTTTTTTATTGAAAAGTTTTACAATACAATTTTCCATTAAAAACCCCCATCCCCCTCCACCCTCCCCTCCCTACCTCCCCCCTACCTCTTCCCTCCCCCCTTACCTCCCCCCTTCCCCCCTCCCTCTTCCCTCCCCTACCTCCCCCCCACCCCCCTCCCCCCCCCGGACTTCCCAGAGCTAAATACAAGGTATATATATATAAAAGCAATCATAAGCAACCATATACTAACAACCATAAATTCTAAAATCCATCACTCTCTAACTTATATAAGAACAAACAAAACTTAACATTATTAAATATATATAAAAAAAAAATAGGAAAAGAAAAGAAAAAACACGAAAGAAGACTTATTCAAATGCTAGATAAAACTTCTTAACCCTATACTTATTCTGGATAAACTCAATCCACTTTCTCCATTCCATAATATAACGTTCTTGCGAGTGATCTTTCAAATAAGCCGATATCTTCGCCATCTCTGCCAGGTCGGAAACCTTTAAAGTCCATTCTTCTATGGTCGGCAGCTCCTCTTTCTTCCAATATTGTCCTATCAAAAGTCTTGCTGCCGTGACTAAATTCAGCATCAACTTAGAGTCCACCACTGTAGCATCAACAATTATTCCCAACAAAAAAAATTGCGGACAAAACTTTATCCTCCTTTTAAAGATCTTCTGTATATTGGGGTTTTTAATAGTACAGGGGTCGATTTAATTTTTTTTAAATTGGGTTTTAACTTTTGTATGGTTGATTTTAACTCCCTGTAAACCGCCCTGAGTCCTCAGGGAAAGGGCGGTATATAAGTGCAATAAATAAATAAATAAATAAATAGGCTGAGGAGCTGGGGAGAAAGCCCGTGTTTTAGGCTAATTGGAGAATGTGATTTATGACAGCTTATTGGGGGTGGGAATTGCACTTTTTTATTTTGTATCTGGGGGAAGGGAATTTAGTTTTTGGGTTCAACTATGTAGTGCTGATACTTTGTTTCCTGAATAAAATATTCTTAAAGGATGAATTTTGCCTTGAAGTTCTTTTGATGGGTTTCATCTATTGGAACCATGATAGAAGAGGCTTGAAGGCCAGAGGACTAAAAGATAATGATATAGCAGTTACTTTGTCACTTTCTCCTAGGCCTCCACAACATTTGAAGTTGTGTCTTGCAATATCTTCTTCTGCCTGGGCTCATCAGACCTGACCCACAACTCTCATCAATGCAACTGAAAAATTGCCTCTGACAGGTCTTTCTGGGAAAGATCCATAGGAGCACTGCCATAATAGGTGCACTGCCATAAAAATACCCTTTCCCTAGTTGTTCTCTCTCTTATCTCTTGAATTTGGAAGTGCTAGAGAAGCTGAGACCATGAATAATCAGCTTTGTAAGACTTTATTCCACTTCAAATGAGAACTATAACATTTTCCCTGTTGCTGTAGTGAATAGGTCTATTCTCGGACATGGAGTCTCATGCATCTTTCTCACAACTCAGCTGCTTTCCTGATGATTCCACTGTCATTATTTCCCTGAGCTGTTGTTTATTATCAGAGTGAGATGAAAGCAGACCAAGGACCTTGATATGAATCTAGACAGATTCCTTCTGAGTCTGGTGATTAAGAAAGACAAGTCAGACAAAATCTATCACTGCTCTGGTTCCTTAACAAAGAACTGTCAAAGTCCTATCAATGGAGTCATTCAAGTTATTGAATGTGAGAAAGAAGGGAAGGGTTGTTAACATGGCATAGTCCATCCTCAGTATGGCATGAATGATATATAGCCTTCCCTTAAGCACTTATACATATAACACAAACAATTAAAGGGAATAATTTTTTGAATATTTCTGTACAGATGTTATTCCACACAGCTATAAGTAAAATCTCATGCCTGAAGAAACTCAACTGGTTAACAACCTGAACCAGATCAGTTACAATTTACTCAACTCATTATACTTGTTTAATCCCATCCTTAATGTGACTCCTTATATTTTGGGGATCTATTGGACCAATTTGGGTTCCAGACTTTTGCAGAAATTCAGAAACTAGTTAGATCAGTATTCAGGTTAATCAAATGAAATCAGCCACTGAATAGTTGGATGCCTGGAGAATAGGCTAATTCAATATGTATTGTGTTTTAAAGTAATCACTTTAATAATACTGAGTCAGTAATTAGCAGCTCCTGGAGATATAGCTAGACTACTAGCATAATTATTTTTCTCTACGAAATCACATTGCATTCAAAAGAACATACTTACTTACACTTCAAAGGCAAAGTAATGATAAGGTTACATTTTGCAAAATCTAGGAATCTACTTTCTCTGTACACGTCTCCCAACATTTATATCCTGAATTTCTTTCTCATGCTGTTTCATTCAAGCAGACTGCTAGCAACCAATTTCTCATCCTGGCCTCCTAATTATACCTGCACTGCATTTATATTAAAATCTGGTGTCTTGTTTTTTTCAGCTTCAGCTCTCTTAGCAGTAGAGACTACAGCTATTCATCTCTAGACTATTATGAATGAGGACTTTGGAAGAAGGGACAAGGGAAGGATAATTCTCCTGGGCCCTACACAATTGGTTCATCCAGATTCAGCATTTGAAATTATCTGATGGACTAACACTTTTCAGCCAAGGCATTCAAAACAATCATTTAAAAAACAGCCCCCAAAATCACTTGCACCAATGACTTCAAGGAGAAAATACAGTGGAAAGAACAATGACATAGTATGTATGTATGTATGTGCATACCAGGGCCTGCAGAATGAACTGGAGAGAATGTGAAAAGGCCAAAAAGGTTTCAATTGTGGTAGAAGCTCTCAGAACTATTACTCCTAAGCCGGGAGAATGGGCCCAACAGATCCCAAGAGCAACATCAGAGCTATATATCCAGAAGAGTGCAGGGCTAAGAACAGCTAAGATCCTACACAGAATCCTCAAACTGGTAGAGGACCTGAGATTGAGGAAAACACAGACATCCATAAGCGTGAGAAGGGAACATTTACATATATGTTAGCTAAAGTTCTGTTGACCCAAGAAGACAGAAATAAATGTAGACCTGAAGTGTAATGCACATGCATACATGCACATGCATTTCTATCTTGCTGCAATAAAATATATAGTATCTATCTATTTGGGCAGTATACAATAAACTTCTAATTAAAACAACAGTTAGAAGCTGTTAAATTCAAATATAAATTAAACCATCCCACAGACATCCTACACACATTATAACCATAAAATAAACAGACCTAGCTGTGTTGTGCTTCTGAACTTATGCTATAATAAGCAATTTCCTTAGTGCTAGTGAACTCTCTGGAGAGTCAAGGTTTATTGCCATGCCTGGTGTGAGTCTGACCCCGTGAGTAAGAGAAAAAATCAAGAAGATTAAATGAATGCTCTGACTCCAGACCTTTTGGACTTTTAAGAATGCCTTGATTATGAAACATTGTCTTTGTTATCTGCAAGGAAAGGAGCAAGATTAGCACTTGGCACTCTCAGGCAGCTATTATAAGCCTGCTAGCAGCACTCCCAAAGGCAAGATCTGAGAAATACTTAAGATCAATATCTTGTCAAATGGCAACATCTGTGAAACTCTTAGATTAGCATAAAGCCTATATTGGGAATTTCAGATCATTTTGAGAATTTTTTCTCCAGTTGCTATTTTCTAGTAATCACATCTGCAGGATATTGGGGGCTCTCATATAATTTGGAACACTCCTTCACCCTGGAACCAGCTCTATACCATTTTGTTAGGTATATCTGTAAATTGGTGAGCCATTGCCAGAGCAAATGCTGTGGTTAAGGTGTTGGATTAGGAGCAGAGAAACCCAGCTTCGTGGATGCTCATAGGTGGCTCTGAGTCAGTCACCCTTGCTTTCTCTGTCCAACTTTCCCTGTAGGGTTATTGCAAAGATAAAGGGGGAAGGGAGTGAATTGGGATATCCTGCCTTAAATTCTCAGGGAAAAGCTAGGTTATGAATCTAATAATCAATCAAGTTGATCAGCTGCTAAACACGTGCTAATCTGTTCTCTGAAATATGGGGAAAGGCTGAGAAACTGGAAATGTGGTCAGATTTGTAGAAAGTTTGAATTATTCATATTCTAAATTACAGAAGAAAAATATTAGCACAGGAAACTGAGGTCATCATAAATTATATTTCCTGAAAGATTTGGAAGTAACACATTTCATATGTTCCAGATTGCTGTCCTATTTTCTGGCCTCCAACAACAATCTAAATTAAATACAAAAGATGAAAATGCTTGTCAGAAAATCAGCCCCCTTGGACCAGAACTGTTTCCTTTTGGTTTCTATGATTTCAGCTGGCCCCATTTCTCTTTCTAGGCTTGGATTCCAGGCCTAATTCTGGATTGTTGTGCTTTGGCTTCTTATGTTGTAAACTGAAATCAGCAATTAATAATCATTTAATCAAACAGACTACAGGAGCAGAACAAAATGCATGCCTAAAATTAGTCTGTTAATATAATTTGGGTTCTGCTGGTTAGCCAGATTAAGATGTATATTTCAGTGTATAATGAGTAGTAAGAGATGTTGAACGACAAAATCCTAAAAGGAATTTAGCCAAACAGAGCCAACAAAGGCACCAGAATTCCTTTAAATGGAGTCTACCAAAGGATTCTTATTGCACATATTAGAAAGTCTAGCATGGTCCTCTGCAAGGGGAGCAAGTAATGTCACATGCATTGTGACATTATGCAAATGATGCAAGGTGTGTTTTGCAATTATGCAAATTACACAATGTGCAATGTATCATTTGCATGGTAATGTCATGATGAGCATGATAATATGTATACTCTCTTCCAGGTAAAGCTGATTTTATGACATATAAAATGATAGATGCCTTAACAAGGAGGTATCATAGCTCAGATAATATTCTCTTATAATAAATAAAACACATTTATGCCTTTGTGGCGAAGGGGCTTGCGTAATTCAATGAAGCTATGAGCTATGCCGTGCAGGGCTACCCAAGACGGACAGGTCATAGCAGAGAGTTCTGACAAAACGTGATCCACTGGAGAAGGAAATGGCAACCCACTCCAGTATCTTTGCCATGAAAACCCTATGGATAGTACCAAAAGGCAAAACGATATGACGCTGGAAGATGAGCCCCTCAGGTCAGAAGGCGTCCAATATGCTACTGGGGAAGAGCAGAGGGCTAGTACTAGTAGCGCCAGAAAGAATGAAGCGACTGGGCCAAAGCTGAAAGGACGCTCAGCTGTGGATGTGTCTGGTGGTGAAAGGAAAGTCCGAAGCTGTAAAGATATTTTCTCCATAGGAACCTGGAATGTAAGATCCATGAATCAAGGAAAGCTGGATGTGCTCAAACGAGATGACAAGACTGAACATCGACATCTTAGGTATCAGCGAACTAAAATGGACAGGAATGGGTGAATTTAATTCAGATGACCATCAGGTATACTACTGTGGGCAAGAATCCCTCAGAAGAAATGTAGTAGCCTTAATAGTCAATAAAAGAGTAGGAAAAGCAATACTGGGATACAATCCTCAAAATGACAGAATGATCTCAGTTCGAATCCAAGGCAAACCATTCAATATCACAGTAGTCCAAGTCTATGCCCCAACCACCGGTGCTGAAGAGGATGAAATTGACCGGTTCTATGAAGCCCTACAGCACCTTATAGAACTAACACCAAAAAATGATGTCCTTATCATCATGGGGGATTGGAATGCTAAAGTAGGAAGCCAAAAGATAACCGGAATAACAGGCAAGTTTGGCCTTGGAGTACAAAATGAAGCAGGGCACAGGCTGATAGAATTTTGTCAAGAGAATACGATGGTCATAGCAAACACTCTTTTCCAACAACCCAAGAGACAGCTCTACACATGGACATCACCAGACGGTCAACACAGAAATCAGATTGACTATATGCTCTGCAGCCAAAGATGGAGAAGCTCTATACAGTCAGTAAAAACAAGACCAGGAGCTGAGTGTGGCTCAGACCATGAGCTTCTTGTTGCAAAGTTAGGCTTAAACTGAAGAAAGTAGGGAAAAGCACCAGGCCAGTCAGGTATGAATTAAATCATATCCCCGTTGAATATACAGTAGAGGTGACAAATAGATTTAAGGAATTAGATCTGATAGACAGAGTGCCTGAAGAACTATGGACAGAGGTTCGCAACATTGTACAAGAGGTAGCAACCAAAACCATCCCAAAGAAAAAGAAATGCAAGAAAGCAAAATGGCTGTCTGAGGAAGCTTTGCAAATAGCTGAGGAAAGGAGGGAAGCAAAAGGCAAGGGAGAAAAAGAAAGATATGCCCAATTGAATGCAGAATTCCAGAGAATAGCTAGAAGAGATAAGAATGCCTTCTTAAATGAACAGTGCAAAGAAACAGAAGAAAACAATAGAATAGGGAGGACCAGAGATCTTTTCAAGAAAATTGGAGAGATGAAGGGAACGTTCAATGCAAAAATGGGCATGATAAAGGACCAAAATGGCAAGGACCTAACAGAGGCAGAAGAGATTAAGAAGAGATGGCAAAATTACACAGAAGAACTATACAAGAATGAGCTTAACGTCCCTGATAATCACAATGAGGTGGTCCCTGACCTCGAGCCAGACATCCTAGAATGTGAAGTGAAGTGGGCCTTAGAAAAGCTGAGCAACAACAAAGCTAGTGGAGGTGACAGTATTCCAGTTGAGCTATTCAAAATCTTAAAAGACAATGCAGTAAAAGTGCTACACTCAATTTGCCAGCAAATTTGGAAAACTCAACAGTGGCCACAGGATTGGAAAAGATCAGTTTACATTCCAATTCCAAAGAAAGGCAGTGCCAAAGAATGTTCAAACTATCGCACCATTGCACTCATTTCTCATGCTAGTAAAGTTATGCTTAAAATCCTACAAGCTAGACTTCAGCAGTATGTGGATCGAGAACTACCAGAAGTACAGGCAGGATTTCGAAGAGGCAGAGGAACTAGAGATCAAATTGTCAACATACGCTGGATCATGGAGAAAGCTAGGGAGTTCCAGAAAAACATCTATTTCTGCTTCATTGACTATGCTAAAGCCTTTGATTGTGTGGATCATAACAAACTGTGGCAAGTTCTTAAAGAGATGGGAGTACCAGACCATCTTATTTGTCTCTTGAGAAACCTATATGCGGGCCAAGAAGCAACAGTGAGAACTGGACACGGAACCACTGATTGGTTCAAAATTGGGAAAGGAGTCCGGCAAGGCTGTATACTGTCGCCTTGCCTATTTAACTTATATGCAGAGCACATCATGAGAAAGGCAGGGCTAGATGAATCAAAAGTTGGAATTAAGATTGCTGGAAGAAATATCAACAACCTAAGATATGCAGATGATACCACTCTAATGGCAGAAAGTGAAGAGGAACTGAAGAGTCTCTTGTTGCGAGTGAAGAAGGAGAGTGCAAAAGTTGGGTTGAAACTAAACATTAAGAAAACCAAGATCATGGCATCCGGCCCTCTCAATTCCTGGCAAATAGATGGGGAAGAAATGGAGGTGGTGACAGATTTTATTTTCCTGGGCTCCAAGATCACTGCAGATGGGGACTGTAGTCAAGAAATTAAAAGACGCTTGCTCCTCGGGAGGAAAGCCATGGCAAATCTAGACAGCACACTAAAAAGCAGAGACATCACCCTGTCAACAAAAGTGCATATAGTCAAGGCTATGGTCTTCCCAGTTGCAATGTATGGCAGTGAAAGTTGGACCATAAGAAAGGCTGAACGCAAAAGAATTGAGGCCTTTGAACTCTGGTGCTGGAGAAGACTCCTGCGAGTCCCTTGGACTGCAAGGTGATCAAACCGGTCAGTCCTAGAGGAGATCAACCCTGACTGCTCTTTAGAAGGCCAGATCCTGAAGCTAAAACTCAAATACTTTGGCCACCTAATGAGGAGGAAGGACTCACTGGAGAAGAGCCTAATGCTGGGAAAGATTGAGGGCAATAGAAGAAGGGGACGACAGAGAATGAGGTGGCTGGATGGAGTCACTGAAGCAGTAGGCGTGAGCTTAAATGGACTCCAGAAGATGGCAGAGGACAGGAAAGCCTGGAGGAACATTGTCCATAGGGTCGCGATGGGTCGGATACGACTTCACAGCTTGTACAACATGCCTTTGTGATAAAAGTTTACAAAAAGGGGCAACCTTTTATTGTGGTGGGATGTATTGTCTTCTTGGTAATGTGTTACTTGTTTATGAGTGGGGCTGAATCAAATACTGGCAGGATATGAATCCCATGTGAGAGGAATTCTATATTCTCTTCTCTTTCTAACTACACAATTTTTTCTATCTAAAACCCACACCCACATATTACCTGTTCCTATTTTTTCTCAAAAAGGAAGCTACCAGACAAGATCGGTATTGGCTGCTTGTTCAGAGCTTTTGAAGTTAACACCATTACACTATAGCGTACTGCACTATACAGTACTATGCTGTTTTATATATTTTATGGATTGACTGATTTATATCCCACCTTCATTATTTTCAAGACAATGAACATATCCAGCACACCTTCCTCCTTCTATTTTCCTCACAACAACAACCCTATGAGGTAGGTTGGGCTGAGAGAGAGTGATGATCCAAAGTCACCACCTGGTTTTCATAGCATAAATCAAATAAATCCAAACATTGGCCTGAAAAGCTCATTCTTAATGTATTTCAAGAAAACCACTGATTTGGGGGTTAATTGAACTTCAGTTAGAAGGCCATTTCCTAAGATAGCCACTTTCCCTGAGGAACAATTCTGTCAGCATCCACTTGCTTCATTTTACCAAAGGGAAAACTACCAGTGGGTTGTTCCAGGTTGATCTTATTGACTTCATCAATTCAGTTTATAATTTGCCCAAGCTATAAAGGGCTTCATCAGACAAAAAAAGGGATTTTGAAATATACTCAAGCTTTTCCCATGGGGAAATTTAGAAAGTACCAGATCTAGAGATAGTCACTTGAGGATGTTCCAGGCTTCTTTCAAAACTGCAGAAAATATTCTCTCCTATAACAAGCTGTGGACCATAAACCATAGACCCAATTCAGTTTGTCACATCTCTTTCATCCCCACAAAGGACCCAAAAGAGTCAGGAAATCAACCTGTAAAGTAGCAAAATTATACTTGATAACAGGCTTCATCAGAGTCCACAGGTCAAGAAACAACCCAAATAAAATAGCTAGACATTGTTCCCCCCCACCTGATCATACTACTGTGGATTGAAGACTGTGGTGAATCTAAACTACTTCATTGGCAAAATTTATGGTGAGAGTGGCCAGATTGATCTAGTTACTCAATTTTCCTAAATAGGAGATGGCAGTCCAAATATGGCTATCACAACCTACTACTTGATAAGATAGAAAAATATGGGTTAGATAGCATCACCACCAGATGGATTCATAGCTGGCTGATCAGCCACACTCGGCATGTGGTTCTCAATGGAACTGCATTTACATGAAGGGAAGTGTGTAGGGGGTGCCCCAGGGCTCTGTTGTGGGCCCAGTGTTCTGCAACACCTTCATCAATGATTTGAATGAGGGGCTTTATGGGGAACTCATCAAATCTGCAGATGACACCAAGCTGGCAGGAATAGCCAACGCTCCAAAAGATAGACTTAAGATACAGAAAGATCTTGACAGACTTGAACATTGGGTTCTATCTAACAAAATGAAATTCAGTGGTGAAAAAAGAAAGGTACTACATTTAGGCAAGAAAAACCAAATGCACAGGTATAGTAGGTAGTACCTTGCTCAATAGTAGTAACTGTGAGAGGGATCTCTGAGTCCTAGTTGACAATCACTTAAATATGAGCTAGTAGTGTGCTGCAGCTGCCAAAAAAGCCAACACAGTGCTAGGCTGCATTAACAGAGGGATAGAATCAAGATCACGTGAAGTACTAATACCACTTTACAATGCCTTGGTGAGGCCACACCTGGAATACTGCATCCAGTTTTGGTCACCATGATGTAAAAAAGATGTTGAGACTCTAGAAAGAGTACAGAGAAGAACAACAAAGATGATTAGGGGACTGGAGGCTGTGAGGAATGGTTGCTGGAATTGGGTATGTCTAGTTTAATGAAGAGAAAGACGAGGGGTGATAGCAGTGTTCCAATATCTCAGGGGCTGCCACAAGAAAGAGGGAGTCTAACTATTCTCCAAAGCACCTGAAGGCAGGACAAGAAGCAACGGATGGAAACTAATCAAAAAGAGAAACAGCCTAGACCTAAGGAGAAATTTTCTGAGTCAGAACAATTAATAAGTGGAACAACCTACCTCCAGAAGCTGTGAATGCTGCAAGACTGGAAGTTTTTAAGAGACTGAACAGCCATTTGTCTGAAATGATATAGGGTTTCCTGCCTGAGCAAGAGGTTGGTCTAGATGACCTCCAAGGTCCCTTCTAACTTATTAACTGCAGTGATTTGCTTAACAACTGTAGCAAACGAGTTTATAAAATGGGATCTGACTCACTTAACAATTGCCTTGCTTAGCAATAAAAATTTTAAGTTCAATTGTGGTCATAAGTCGAAGAATACCTGTAAAATGAGGAGGGTTTTTGAGTCCTGGCCTGTAAGTCTGTTCAATTACTACAAAAATCACAACAAAATAGTCTTTGAATCTAAGTTATATGCATCTGTTTTTTGTTTTGTTTTTTAAGTATCTGACTTAGCCTTTAATTAAGAAGCTCTTTTTTGATCTAGTACAACTGTGAATATAAAGAAAAACATGTCTTCATTGATCCTACATGACAGGGAATAAACACTTTGGCTAGATTAACAGACATTTGTCTGAAATGGTATAGGGTTTCCTGCCTGAGCAAGGGGTTGGACTAGATGACCACCAAAGTATGTTCCAACTTTATTTGTTGTTGTTGTTGTTGTTGTTATTTGAAAGTCCACAAAGGCAATATGTGAAGCAAAGTAAAGGTACTTTCTCTCCCTTGTAGCAATGGACTCAAATATGAGCGCTGATAATTTATTTTTTTTCTACAAATATTCCAGATAAGTCTCCAGTAACTCAAGATATCATTGAGAATGAACACTGAACAACAAATAACAAAAATGTGATATGATTCATTAATAAAATTTCTAGCACAATATTTGTTTCGTAAGTAGAAGTGAATTTCAATTGATGATCGCAACTTCAAAGACCATAAACCAACGTTAACTCCAAAAACAGTAGTGAACTGTACTTCAAATAAATAATTCAGTCTGCTTTCAAATTCTCCAGTGGCAAAATCTACAAATATGAAGATCACAGGATATTGCTATTTTTCTTTCTTATCATCAGTGGGATTTTCTTTAAAAAGAATGGCCCACGCAAGTTAGTTTCTTCAAAAGGTATCACAAGAGTATGATTTCACTCAAGATGACTCCATCAATATTACGTAACATATGACATAGCATACCTTTTTTGGTTGGTTGGTTTTGTTTGTTTTGCAATATAACAGTAAATGTATGTTGGCATGACAAGAAACATCTGAAGTAGGAGGTCCCTATAAGCATTTTAAAGGGTTATATTACTTTTTATTTCTTATTCAGTGTTCCAAGCAAACAAGAATGTTTCATGTTGAAGTAGTTAGTACAGTAAAAGGCTTGGTGAAGTGATTGTATTTCTTACAGTAATTGCCAAAAGAACTACTTGGCTGTAGATCATCTGCTAGATCATCACATTCTTTTTATACTAATTTTTTTATTATAATTACACTGGTATCATCCAATTTTGAAAGTGTTGTACAACTCAGCATAATTGCTAGGTTGCTTACTAGCAATTAAGAATAAGCAGTACATTGGGTTGAAGGCCACTTTAGTTAAATTGCCTTTTTCTAACCGTCATCAATCATTTCCTCTTTGAATGTAATTGGTAGAATATTGCCCTTTTTTCTCTTTTACTTAGAAAAACATGGCTCCCAGTCAAATATTACATCTATGTCATCAGAGTCGTAATTTGGAATGGAATTGCTCTGGACATCAGTTTATATAATACATATGTGTGAGTGAACATTCACTGAGTTTGTACTTAAGTGATTCAGGTTTATCAAACAAACTTTATCTTTTTAAGATGAAGCAACTCCTTTCAGTCTGTCTATTGTGAAACAACTAGTGCCACAAAGAGTGAGTCACAGACTTTTTTAGCATTCTTGAAGTGATAAACATGGACTTTTTGTTAAAAGCAGTTCATTTTCTCCTTGGTCAGACAGTAAAGAAGAACTATTATATATGGACTACAAAGCTCCAGACAACCTGTCTGACTTACAAAAAATCATATCTTGTTGCTCCTTTTACTAGTTGTCCAGTTTTCTGCAAATCAGGTCTCATTCCCCAATTAATTATTAATTATTCCTTGTGAGAATATGCTACAATGTTAGGGTTTTAACATCTTCCAGATGTTTGTACTACAACTAGCTTTATTCTTTGTCACTGGTGAAAAGATGGACATGATAATTTGAATTATCTGAAAAGCAGATTGTTGCTCAGTTATACAGGAAGAGTTGACATTCTTAATTAGTTCCAAGTTTATTATAGGGTCATAGCTATTTTTATGATGCATGGTGGCATCATACATAGATATATGGTTAATATGAATTACCTGCTCTAAAAATGAGCTAAAGCACACACATAGTAGCTTACAAAAGTTCTCTAACTATTGAATAAATTATGACTGATGTCAGTCTGACTTCCTTTGAATGTCTTTGCTGTATCTTTCAACCGTAAGCTAGGTACTTTTCTGCATACACCTGAATTGTTTACATGATACCCATAGGAGATGAAACTATGGAAGTTTACATAAACCATTTTAGTGTGTGTGTGTGTGTGTGTGTGTGTGTGTGTGTGTGTGTGTGTGTATATATATATATATATATATATATATATATATATATATATATGCAAATTATTCAAATTGCTAATAAAAAAAGCCTTGACAAATATATATATATATATATATATATATATATATATATATATATATATATATATATATATATATATATATATATATATATATATATGCATCTTTGGTTATTCGGGTTTTTCCCCGCGTAGAACTAAAGGTGTAGGGGCGACGTTTCGACGGAATCCCATCCGTCATCATCAGGCTGGTGGCTTCTGCTTCCTTCTTCTGGGAGAAGCATGTGGCTGTTTGTTCCTCTTTTTTAAACTGCCAGAGGGGGTGTGTTCTGTGGGTGGTGTGCTCTGATTGGGTGGGGGAGTAAGTGTGTTCTGATTGGGTGGGAGTGTGTTTTGAATGGTGGGTGTGTTCTGATTGGGTGGGGGTGTGTTTTGAGTGGATGGGCTGGTCTCAGCTGCCAGCCTTAGACCTGAGCTGGTGAGTTGTGCTGCTTTTGTTCGGCTTCGTGTTTGTGGTGGTGCCATGTTTTTATAGTGGGTGTCAGTTTGCTTATTGTGTGGTTTGGAGGGGTTTAAAGTGGCTGATGTTGTAGCTGTAGTTAGGTTTCTGTTTTGTGGTTGTGCCTCGTTATCATTGTGGGTTCGGATTTGCTTTTTGAATGGTTGTGTGGTGGTGATGTCATGTGGTGTTATCATGAGTTTGGGTCTATCATTCTTGGTGGTTGGGACTCGTCTGTCAATCAAGGCGGGTTTCCAAATGGTTGGTAGGCGAGAGGTATCATCTCGTTTGTTTATGCTGTGGGGGCGTTTTTCTATCTCAATGGCTTCTCTGATTATTCTGTTGTTAAAATGTTCAATTTTGGCGATAGTTTTGGTTTTTTTAAAATCAATTTCATGTCCCGTGGCTTCAAAGTGTTGGACCAGGGATGAAGTTTGTTCTCCTTTTCTGAGTGAGTTTTTGTGCTCTTCAATGCGTGCACTTATTCTTCTGTTGGTCTGTCCGATGTATGTGGTGGGGCAGGTGGTGCATGGGATTTCGTATACTCCTTGGTTTTCTAAGCCAATTATGTCCTTGGGGTTTCTTAGGATGGTGGATATTTTTCTGTCTGTGTAGAATGCTGTTTTGATGTTGTGTTTTTGGAGGACCTTACTGATTCTGTCTGTGGTCCCTTTTAAGTATGGGAGGAGGGCTTTGCCATTTTCTTGTTCTCTGTCTTGGGTTTTTGTGGGTGTCTCTCTTCGGATTAAGTTGGTGATCGTGTTTCTTTGGAATCCATTGGCTGTTAGTACATTAGTGAGAGTGTGTAGTTCGGTTTTTTGGTGTTGTTCGTCAGCTAGGTGTTTTGTTCTGGAGATGAGTGTCTTGGCTACGGAGTTGATCTGTGCTGGGTGGTGGTGTGAGAGTGCGTTCAGATAGCGGTTTGTGTGTGTTTTTTTATGGTAGATAGTGTGTCCTAGGGAGCCGTTGGATTTCTTGTAGACTAAGACATCAAGGAAGGGGAGTTGATTGTTAGCTTCTGTTTCCATAGTGAATTGTATTTTGGGGTGTAGGATATTGAGGTGTGTGAGGAAGTCATCCAGTTTTTCTTTGCCGTGTGGCCAGATTACGAAGGTGTCATCTACGTATCTGAGCCAGAGTTTGGGTTTGTGGTTGGATTTTTCTAGAGCGAGGGTTTCAAAGTGTTCCATGTAGAGGTTTGCGATGACAGGTGAAAGGGGTGATCCCATGGGTGCTCCTTCCATTTGTTTGTATCTTTGTCCATTGTAGATGAAGTATGTGTTAGATAGGCAGTGGTTGGTCAGATCTAGGATGTGTTTTGGGGGGTTGTAATTATTTAGGATAGCTGTCAAGGCTTCTTTGATTGGCACTTGGGTGAAGAGGGATACGACATCGAAGCTCACAAGTAGGTCACAGGGCTGTAAGTTTAGTTTACTTATGATCTCTATGAATTGGAATGAATCTTGTACGTGTGAGGTGATGGAATTTGCGTAAGGCTGTAGTTGTTTGGCAAGAAATTTGGCTAGATTTTGTAGAGGTGAGCCTATGGAGCTGACTATGGGTCTGAGTGGGGTTCCTTCTTTGTGTATCTTGGGCAGACCATAGAGCTTAGGACATCTGGATGATTTTTCTCTGGGAATGATTGTTTTCTGGATCTCTTCACTGATGGGGGTGGCTTTTATTTTGGATTTTGTGGTTTTTTCCAGGTAGGTGGTGGGATCTGTCTTGAGGAGTTTGTATGTGGAGTCTTGGAGTAGGTTGGATAATTTGGTATGGTAGTCAGATGAGTTCATTACCACCGTGGCGTTGCCTTTGTCTGCTGGCAGAATGATTATGCTGGTGTCATTTTTTAGGTTAAGTAGTGCTGTCTGTTCCTCTTTGGGTAAGTTGCTTTTGGGTGGTTTGCTGGTGCAGAGGATGTTGGTCACTTCGAGTCTGATTTTGTTGGCGTCATCAGGGTTAATTTTGGTCAGGCTGGATTCGACTCCGCATATAATGGTTTCCGTGGGAATGTGTTTGGGAGCAACTGCAAAATTAAATACTTTAGACAGGACGTTGGTTTCAGCTTTGGTGAGAATCCTATCTGAGATGTTGTGCACAGTTTGTTTCATGTGTTGCTGTGAGAGAGGAGGGGTTTGTTTCTGGCGTTCCTTTAGTCTTCGGAGTTTATTGGTGTGTGTGTCTGTTTTGTAGGCAGTCTCTGTTTCAGCTCTCCAGACAGCGATTTGTTTGAATTTGTCCCAAAGTGTGGGGTGGATCTTGTTGCTGAGTTTGAGGTGAAGTGTGAGGAGGTCTCTGTTGATTCGGTCCAGGAGGAATCTTTTTGTGTGGAGTTCATTTCTGATTAGGGCCAGTTCAGTTCTTATCAGGATGCGTTTGATGGCTGCAGAGTTGGAGTGGAATTTCAATTGGAAGAATGTGGGGATTAAATTTTGATCTCGGCAGTTGCGTAGGAATGTGAGGTCACACAGAATGGAAGCTCTTCGTACTTCGAGTTTTTCATAGGTCCTAGTTAGCTGGTGGATTTCCTCCCCATAGAGGTAAGATATTTGTTTTCTGAGGTTTTCGCGGGTGTTCGTATGTGCATCTTTGGTTATTCGGGTTTTTCCCCGCGTAGAACTAAAGGTGTAGGGGCGACGTTTCGACGGAATCCCATCCGTCATCATCAGGCTGGTGGCTTCTGCTTCCTTCTTCTGGGAGAAGCATGTGGCTGTTTGTTCCTCTTTTTTAAGGAGAACAAACTTCATCCCTGGTCCAACACTTTGAAGCCACGGGACATGAAATTGATTTTTAAAAAACCAAAACTATCGCCAAAATTGAACATTTTAACAACAGAATAATCAGAGAAGCCATTGAGATAGAAAAACGCCCCCACAGCATAAACAAACGAGATGATACCTCTCGCCTACCAACCATTTGGAAACCCGCCTTGATTGACAGATGAGTCCCAACCACCAAGAATGATAGACCCAAACTCATGATAACACCACATGACATCACCACCACACAACCATTCAAAAAGCAAATCCGAACCCACAATGATAACAAGGCACAACCACAAAACAGAAACCTAACTACAGCTGCAACATCAGCCACTTTAAACCCCTCCAAACCACACAATAAGCAAACTGACACCCACTATAAAAACATGGCACCACCACAAACACGAAGCCGAACAAAAGCAGCACAACTCACCAGCTCAGGTCTAAGGCTGGCAGCTGAGACCAGCCCATCCACTCAAAACACACCCCCACCCAATCAGAACACACCCACCATTCAAAACACACTCCCACCCAATCAGAACACACTTACTCCCCCACCCAATCAGAGCACACCACCCACAGAACACACCCCCTCTGGCAGTTTAAAAAAGAGGAACAAACAGCCACATGCTTCTCCCAGAAGAAGGAAGCAGAAGCCACCAGCCTGATGATGACGGATGGGATTCCGTCGAAACGTCGCCCCTACACCTTTAGTTCTACCCGGGGAAAAACCCGAATAACCAAAGATGCACATACGAACACCCGCGAAAACCTCAGAAAACAAATATATATATTCAGCATCCTAACCCACTGAGCCACCGCGTCCCATATATATATATATATATATATATATATATATATATATATATATATATATATATATATATATATATATATATATATATATATATATATATATATATATAAATGCTTGTTAACTATTTATATTACCTTGCTAGGCCCCAAACATGGGACGAATCTTATTTCCTGTTTCAGCCTAACCGAAGGCCATCGACAGGCAATAGTCAGTAGTCACAACAGTGACAGCTCATATTTGTGTAAATTTTAATATTTGTGTAAATATACATATGTATATGTATGTGTATATATATATATATATATATATATATATATATATATATATATATATATATATATATATAGAGAGAGAGAGAGAGAGAGAGAGAGAGAGAGAGAGAGAGAGAGAGACTACAGAGAAAATGTGAACAAAGGCTGGAAACTGTGGAACCCAGAGTCATCTACAGAGGAGAATAAAAAAAGATGAAATGATGGCTATGACCACATGATCAAACCCCCAATATATGCACAATTCATATAAAAGAGGGGTTGGGTTCAAATATATGTAGAGGTTATCATCGTAATTTCCGCCCCTCCTGCAGATGTCCCTGCCAGGACTTGCAATGTTGATGAAGTCAAATGAAATAAATTTGTGGGGCACTGTCATATAAGGAGCTTTCAATTTATAGTACAGTACAGAGAAAAGAATCCTAGGGAATTTTTACTTTATCTTACAGCAGAACTATAGAATATCAAGAGACATATTTAAGAATCAGCCAAATGTAGTAATTTTATTAACATGCTCAGTTGTCTAAACCCCACTTAATTATTACCAGAGCACGTAGAATACATTTGTATGCACTACAACTCTTCCATTTTGTCCTTTTGAGAACCAAATCTAATTCCTGAATGTCATGTAATGAATTATGTTGAAAAAGTTACCTGCCTTCAAGATGTTTTAGGTTTTCAAATTACTTTTTAACTGTTTTTCTTGCTTTTCAAAAGGCAAGAAACATGCTACATTTTTAGTAATACATTTTTTACAAATACTTCAAAAATTATTAGATAAGCTTGTGTTATATATTTCATGGAGGAAACAGAATAAAGAAACTGATTTATCTGTGTTTAGGGTATAATAAAATGCTTAATTCTATAGAATATGCAACTTAGAAAAAAACAAATGAGATATTAAAAACTTGCCTGCTTGCATTGTATTAATGCAAGCACCAATATAAACATAAACCTTATGTATTCAAGTATATCCAGTTGTAGATAATCATGGACATCACTTTTGGGAAGCTGGAGTGTGCTGATGTTTAAACCTTCTGATCATTCAATTATTCTATGCAATGTTTTATAATGATTCATTTTACCTAACACACCTTTAATTATGCCCTTCTTTGTTTAAAACCTGTTTTGTTGATTACCTTTGTGTTTCTTACCATACAAAGAACTGTTAGGTTTTTAACTTTAAATCTCCAAAAATACAGAGCCAATGCTTATTTGGTTGTTTCTTCTTTCTAGAAAAATTAGAAGAATTCGTGGTACAACTTAAAATCACTTCTAATGCAGATCTCATTTTAAATATCTACAGAATATTCCATTATTCCATCTATATTGTAACTTAGTTCAAATTCAGCTTAAATACTAGCCATTTTTATACCTTCAGTTGAATTACTAAAGGTATAGTCTTAATATGCATTTTTGGATTTGGATGTCTTAGTTAACACAGTACTGCTTACCTATTATTATGTTAGACATTATTTAAATATGCTGTATAGTAATATGAATTTGCTTTACATTAACACAGACTAGTTGCTTGGCTATCAGCATCATTCAGCCTCACTGCCTGTTGCTACTCAGAATCATGGCACTGAACCAAGAGTTTTGCTATCCTGAGATGTTTCTCCATTCCACCTGGAGATAAGCTCAAATAGTCTTCTCAATAGGGTATCTCCAGATGTAATGAACCCCAGTTCATATTTATCACATGTTTGTTTGTTTATTAAATTTCAATATCACCCATCTAACTACTCTGGGCAGCTCATAATATAATCAAAACACAAATATAAACACATTTTTAAAAACACTATGATTAACATGAATTAAATAAAACAAGGAACCAAGTTTATAAATATTATGAAAGGGGAAATCTTCTCTCTTACCTATTAGCCAAGAGGGTAGGGATAGATATTTTATTTTTATTTTTATTACATTTATATCCCGCCCTTCTCTGAAGACTCAGGGCGGCTTACAAGCTTAGCAGTAGCCTTCATTCTATGTATATGCCTGCTTTCACACACACCCCAAGCGGCATTATTACAAAGTCAGCTTATTGCCCCCAACAATCTGGGTCCTCATTTTACCTACCTCGGAAGGATGGAAGGCTGAGTCAACCTTGAGCCTGGTGGGATGCGAACCTGCACTAATTGCAAGCAGCTGGTGTTACTTAAGGAGGCATTAGCCCACTGCTCCACCAAGGCTCACCTCTGATATCACCTCTGAGAGCAAGATGCTTCAAAGGGCAGGGGCCAATACAAAAAGGCTCTGCTTCTAGACCCTTCCAGCTAAAATTCCTTGATCCATAGCATGTCCCTTATACTGGCATAAATGAGGCAGGCCAAACCAACCAGGTCAAGACCGTTCCTCAGGAAATTTAATTTCATGTCGGCTCTACACACACATACCTAGAGAGATAAACTTGTATGACACTGCAGGATGATAATTGATGTGGAGCTCAAAGGAATGTGCAAATTATTTGGAGTTGTAATCGTTTTTTTTTTGTTTTTTTTTCCTTTTTTCCCATTTTCCTTTAAATATGTCCAGACATAAAATGTTAAATTTGGAGATAAACACACTGAAAGACAACCTGTGACCTAATTTTATGTAGTAGCTGTATTATAAATTGGTTGTAGGGTTTTTAACATTATTTATATAAAGTTTATATAAAGTACTAGTAGCACCAGAAGGAATGAAGCAACTGGGCCAAAGCCAAAAGGATGTGCAGCTGTGGATGTATCTGGTGATGAAACGAAAGTCCGATGCTGTAAAGATTTTTTCTCCATAGGAACCTGGAATGTAAGATCCATGAATTAAGGCAAGCTGGACGTGGTCAAACAAGAGATGACAAGACTGAATATTGACATCTTAGGAATCAGCGAACTAAAATGGACAGGAATGGGTGAATTTAATTCAGATGTCCATCAAGTATACTACTGCGGGCAAGAATTCCTCAGAAGAAATGGAGTAGCCTTCATAGTCAATAAAAGAGTAGGAAAAGCAATCCTGGGATACAATCCCCAAAATGACAGAATGGTCTCAGTTCGAATCCAAGGCAAACCATTCAATATCACAGTAGTCCAAGTCTATGCCCCAACCACCAGGGCTGAAGAGGATGAAATTGACTGGTTCTATGAAGCCTACAGCACCTTATAGAACTAACACCAAAAAATGATGTCCTTATCATCATGGGGGATTGGAATGCTAAAGTAGGAAGCCAAAAGATAACCGGAATAACAGGCAAGTTTGGCCTTGGAGTACAAAATGAAGCAGGCCACAGGCTGATAGAATTTTGTCAAGAAAATACGATGGTCATAGCAACACCCTTTTCCAACAACCAAGACATGGCTCTACACATGGACATCACCAGACAGTCAACACAGAAATCAGATTGACTATGTGCTCTGCAGCCAAAGATGGAGCAGCTCTATACAGTCAGTAAAAACAAGATGAGGAGCTCACTGTGGCTCAGACCACAAGCTTCTCGTCACAAAATTTAGGCTTAAACTGAAGAAAGTAGGGAAAAGTACTAGGCCACTTAGGTATGAACTAAATCATATCCCTGACAAATATACAGTAGAGGTGACAAATAGATTTAAGGAATTAGGTCTGATAGACAGAGTGCCTGAAGAACTATGGATGGAGGTTTGCAACATTGCATAAGAAATAGCAACTAAAACCATCCCAAAGAAAAAGAAATGCAAGAAAACAAAATGGCTGTCTGAGGAAGCTCTGCAAATAGCTAAGGACAGGAGGGAAGTGAGAGGCAAGGGAGAAAAAGAAAGATACAACCAATAGAATGCAGAATTCCAGAGAATAGCTAGAAGAGATAAGAATGCTTTCTTAAATGAACAGTGCAAAGTAATAGAAGAAAACAATAGAATAGGGAGGACTAGAGATCTCTTCAAGAAAATTGGAGATGAAGGGAAAGTTTAATGCAAAAATGGGCATGATAAAGGACCAAAATGGCAGGGAACTAACAGAGGCAGAAGAGATTAATAAGAGGTGGCAAAATTATATAGAAGAACTATACAAGAATGAGCTTAACGTCCCTGATAACCACAATGAGGTGGTCACTGACCTCGAGCCAGACATCCTAGAATGTGAAGTGAAGTGGGCCTTAGGAAAGCTAAGCAACAACAAAGCTAGTAGAGATGACAATATTCCAGCTGAACTATTCAAAATCTTAAAAGACGATGCAGTAAAAGTGCTACACACAATTTGCCAGCAAATTTGGAAAACTCAACAGTGGCCACAGGATTGGAAAAGATCAGTTTACATTCCAATTCCAAAGAAGGGCAGTGCCAAAGAATGTTCAAACTATTGTACTATTGCACATTTCACCTGCTAGTAAAGTTATGCTTAAAATCCTACAAGCTAGACTCCAGCAGTATGTGGATCGAGAACTACCAGAAGTACAGGCAGAATTTCGAAGAGGCAGAGGAACTAGAGATCAAATTGCTAACATACACTGGATGATGGAGAAAGCTAGGGAGTTCCAGAAAAACATCTACTTCTGCTTCATTGACTATGCTAAAGCCTTTGATTGTGTGGATCAAAACAAACTGTGGCAAGTTCTTAAAGAGATGGGAGTACCAGATCATCTTATTTATCTCTTGAGAAACCTATATGTGGGTCAAGAAGCAACAATGAGAACTGGATATGGAACCTTTCCCAAAATTGGGAAAGGAGTCCGGCAAGGCTGTATACTGTCGCCCTGCCTGTTTAACTTATATGCAGAGCACATCATGAGAAAGGCAGGGCTAGATGAATCAAAAGTTGGAATTAAGATTGCCGGGAGAAATATCAACAACCTAAGATATGCAGATGATACCACTCTAATGGCAGACAGTGAAGAGGAGCTAAAAAGCCTCTTGTTGCAGGTGAAGAAGGAGAGTGCAAAAGTTGGGTTGAAACTAAACATTAAGAAAACCAAGATCATGGCATCCGGCCCTCTCAGTTTCTGGGAAATAGATGGGGAAGAAATGGAGGTAGTGGTAGATTTTATTTTAAAAGACGCTTCCTCCTCGGGAGAAAAGCCATGGCAAATCTAGACAGCACACTAAAAAGCAGAGACATCACCCTGTCAACCAAAGTGTGTATAGTCAAGGCTATGGTCTTCCCAGTTGCAATGTATGGCTTTGAAAGCTGGACCATAAGAAAGGCTGAGCGCCAAACAATTGAGCTTTGAACTATGGTGCTGGAGAAGACTCCTGCAAGTCCCTTGGACTGCAAGGCAATCAAACCAGTCAGTCCTAGAGGAGATCAATCCAGACTGCTCTTTAGAAGGCCAGATCCTCAAATACTTTGGCCTCCTAATGAGAAGGAAGGACTCACTGGAGAAGATCCTAATGCTGGGAAAGATTGAGGGCAAGAGAAGAAGGGGATGACCGAGATTGAGGTGGCTGGATGGAGTCACAGAAGCAGTAGGCATGAGCCTAAATGGACTCCAGAAGATGGTAGAGGACAGGAAGGCCGGAAGAAACATTGTCCATGGGGTTGCAATGGGTCAGACATGACTTAACTCAACTAACAACGACAACAATATATAAAGTTTTGTAACCAGATAAAATAGCTAATAAGCTATTTCTACTAAAAAATTCATTTTCAACTACTTCTATTCCTGGGCTTTTATTATACAGCTTGTGGAATGTAAATACTTCCTATTTCTTCTCAACTTTTCTTTGATGATACAAAAAGAGCAATTTGAAAGTAAAAGGCCCTAAAATGTTCGGCCTCAGCAGGAGATAACCATAATCAGAGGGGGTTTTTCCAGTCATCTCTGTCCAGGATATAGAATTATCCTACCTCCAACATTTTGAAGGCCTGCCTTCATCAACAATCAAAGCCACAGGTAGAAAATATATACAATTTGACTGCCAGAAAAACATTAGAAATTGCATTCAAAAATATAAAGTTCTTCATAATAGTTGGCTAAAATTGGCTGGTTTACTCAAAATAATAGCTTCATGGATTTTTCCTAATCATCTACAAGGGGGGAAAAATATAAAGCCCTTTATGGCATGGGTCATGGTATCTGAGTAACCACCTTACTCCAGAGGTCCCCAACCTTTTGGGCACCAGTGACCGGTTATGTGGAGTGATGTTTTTTTGTGGACTGGAATGGGGCGTGGTTTTGTGTGCTGCCTGCATCCTGATTTCCTCGTTTGTGCAGACTGGTTGCTGGCATGCCACGGCCTGGTACTGGTCCACAGAGTGGGGGTTAGGGACCCCTGCCTTACTCCATTTGGGAATAATTCTCCCTACTCATTCTAGAGAAAAGGACTAAATTTTGGACCTGGCAGAATCCAGGAGAAGAGCCTTTTCTCCTATGGCTCCTGCCCTGAGCAATGTTCTCCCATCAGAGGTGATAATTACCCCCAGCTCCTGGCCTTTCAGAAGAACCGAAAAAGTTGGCTCTGCTACTTGGCCTGTGGTCCCAACAGACATCTGCCACATTGTTCCAAGCAACTTTATTTTTAGTGATTCAAGAGGGAAGAAGAACCAGGGATACTCTAGTCCAGTAGTGGTGAACCAATGGCACATGTGCCAGAGGTGGCACTGAGAGCCCTCTCTGTGGGCATGCACACCATTGCCCAGGCTCCACCTCCCCCCACGGTCCCTCCTCACCAGCAGCTCCCCTCGAGGAGAGTCGCCCCCGATCACAGCCTGTGCGGAGCAGCATAGCCAATGATATGTCAGCCAGGCAGCGGGGAAAAGACTCCACCCTCAGTGGAGCAGTGGGCTAATGCCTCCTTAAGTAACACCAGCTGCCTGCAATTAGTGCAGGTTCGCATCCCACCAGGCTCAAGGTTGACTCAGCCTTCCATCCTTCCGAGGTAGGTAAAATGAGGACCCAGATTGTTGGGGGCAATTAAGCTGACTTTGTAATAATGCCGCTTGGGGTGTGTGTGAAAGCCCTAATAAGCAGGCATATACATAGAATGAAGGCTACTGTTAAGCTTGTAAGCCGCCCTGAGTCTTCGGAGAAGGGCGGGATATAAATGGAATTAAAATAAAAAACAAATAAATGTGCAATTGATGCTGGGGGGCGTGGGCAGAGGGCATGACCACCATGGTGCTGCTGGACCGCCTGGGCGATCTGTGGCAGACCATGGAGGTGGTGAGTGGCCCTGCGGGTGGGCGGGGTGGGGATGGAGCAGGGGTGGGGTGGGGGTGGGGCGGGGCAGAGCAGGGGTGGAGCAGGGGTGGGCAGGGGGGCGGGGTGGTTTTTGGGCACTCAGTCTCTAAAAGGTTTGCCATCACTGCTCTAGTCTATTCTATCAATAATGGTACCATATTTCAGCCAATTTCAGTTACATAAACCAACAAAAATACTTTCTAGCATTGCAATTTTGAAAGGAGGCCCTCTCCAATTTGATTCTTACATCATCTTGATTTTTAATTTTAATTTTTTAACTTTTTATTCTAATTGTAATTGCTTTTTAACATTTTTAACTTTTACTATATTGTATGCCACTCAGAGCCTCTGAATTAGTGAGATGGGTGGCATAAAAATTCAATAAATATATAATAATTGCAAGTAACATTTCTATTAAGAAAATTTATTATTATTTTATAGAAAGACTGGTGCTATAAAAACCATATTACTATTTTATAATATAATTATCATGTCTATTTTTTCCAATGTATTCTAATCATAAAAAAAATAAATGTTATCTTAAATTCCTTAGAAACAAAAGCAAAAAAAGACATACGCTTCCAAAAAGAAGAGGGAAAATCATACATAAACTAAAAAAAATCACCTAGCAATAGCACTCAGACTGATATACCACCCCATAATGCTTTACAGCAAGGTTCCCCAATGCCCAGTGCTTTTTTGTAAAAAAAAAAAAGGTGCCATAACTCATTCAAATCATACAACCCACTTTGCCTACCCTACAAGGTTTACCTTTGTAGTTGAAAAAAAAACCCTTCAATTTTTAATGTATCTAAAAGATTAGGATTTTGTTCAAGGTAAGTTAATACTAGTATTAATGTTACCATGCACTGTGTGGCTTTAAATTACAAGAAGGCATTTTATAAATCTTTTGGGACATTTACCACTGGCATACCTATTTAGTTTAATGAATGGAAATGTCAGCTTTCTATGTGGAATGAAATTGGCCCAATAAAACAAAATTTGGTTGCTTGTAAAAGATTGAATTATTTTTAAGAAGCTGTCAAACAAGGTGGAAAAATTTACATTTAGAGTTTAATATGGATATTGACTTGAAACAAATTAAAGTTGAAACTTTGTCAGTGAACAGATTACTTTTAATTTACCTTTAAGTTAAAGCCAATTTAATAAATAGATCTGATTAAACCTCATACTGTAGGTCTACCTTTACATCTGACCAATACCTAATTAATATATATGATTAATAATAATAATAATACCTCCTAATCACAAAACGTTGGCTTTACTCTTATTCTTCCCCTCTGCAGTTTGAATATAAAGTATAAAAGACCAAAAAGAGATTTTCGTAGAAATCCCAGCCGTTGAATTACCCAACAAACCGAAACAGCAAAGTTTCGCTGTCAGGCAAGCTTTCATGCCAGCCGTTTTTCTTCCCTCTCGCTTCACCTCTTTTTAACCTCACACCCCACCTTCTGTAAGGGAAGGCAAAAGGCTTGCCCACCCTCTCGTGAAAGAGGGCCGCCATGTTTATGTGTCTCCCACCGCCACCATCGACTTCCACACCGCATGGTCTCACTCAGCCAATCAAGCCACGCTCTGGCTGTGGTGTTCTGGTGCCTCATGGCTCCTCCTAGAGGAGGCAGACAGCATCAAAGGGGACCCTGCTCACACTGTACCGCCAATGGGGCATTTTCAAAAGCAAACAAGGATAGGAAGGGTAACAATAGAAAAGAACGCAACTTTGGAAAATCCATCAAAAAAAGGTGCCGGAACTCTGTTCCAGTGCTTTCTATGACAAAAAAAGCCCAGCCGACCCCCAATCTGTGGACTGGTACCAGGCCATACAAGGCAAGCATGCAAAATTCCACTTGCACAAGCAGTGGGACCAGATGCAAAGCCATCTCCTCTCCCCCACCACTCCTGCTGCCGCTGCCGGTCCACAAACTCAGACAGATTGGGGACTGTTGCTTTACAGAACTTTCTGAGCAGTCTACAACATACTTGCAGGACCGTCTGCTACCGGGGACGACTTCCCATCGCCCACTGCACTCACACAGAGAGGGCCTCCTCAGGGTGCCGTCGGCCAGACAATGTCGGTGGCGACCCCCAGGGGGAGGGCCTTCTCTGTGGGAGCACCAGCCCTTTGGAACCAACTTCCCCTTGAGCTTCGGATGGCCCCGGACCTCCGGTCCTTTCGCCGCAACCTCAAAACTTTTCTCTTCCATCAGGCTGACCTGGATTAATGATGGGTTTTTAAATATGTTTTAATTTTTAACTGTAGTTAATTTATTTTGGGGCTGTTATTTAATTCTTTTTTTAATTTTTGTATTGTTGTTTTTTATTGTTGTAAGCCACCCTGAGTCCTTCGGGAGATAGGGCGGCATATAAGTCCCAAAAATAAATAAATAAATAAATAAATTAGCCTGTTCAGTGGTGGGATTCAAATATGTGAACAACCAGTTCTCTGTGTGGATGCTGCTTCCGGAAGTCCATTCGGGGCCTGGGCAACAAAAAATTAGCTACCAGTTCTACTGAACTGGTGCAAACCAGCTGAATCCCACCACTGAGCCTATTGCCCCCAACAATCTGGATCCTCATTTTACTGATCTCAGAAGGATGGAAGGCTGAGTCAACTTTGAGCCAGTCAGGATTGAACTGGTGGCAGTGGAATGAAGAGTCAGCCTGCAATACTGCATTCTAATTACTGTACCACCAGAGCTCCTAGTTTATTTTTGTATACGTGATTGCTAGTGAGTGTGTGTGGGTGTGGGTGTGGCTGTGGCTGTGTGTATGTAACTGTATCTATATATGTAAGTGTGTATACCAATGGGCACACACAAACACATACCCAAGACAAGATAAAGAAAAAGAGAGATACTCTAAGTACATGACTTTCTTCATTTTTTTCTAAACTGTGATTAATTTTTTAAATGATGACTTGAACCTAGACTATACAGAATCATGCTGCCTTAGCAGTAAATATAAAGTTTCATTAAGCCAACATTTAAGTTGGGGGTGTAGACCAACTCCATATCTCCAACTCTATACTTTTTCCATGAGTACATAATCAGATTATATTTACACAGTCTAAGTATGATTCATTCAAGAGTTTTCATAAATTTAGAGTTTCCATATTGGAGAATATAATTTAGCAAAAATATTGATTCTTTAATTCTTAACTGTCTTTGATATGGAATTATTTGCTATGAAATTTATTATATTTCATTTACAATAGAAAAGCTATAAACATTTCTAAATATTCTCTGAAATGTCCAAGAGACCCTAAAGATTTTTTTTGCTAAACTAGCCAAATATTTATGTTACAAGAAATATATCTACTATTTGTTTAAAACCCAAAGCCATTAACACATTGTTTCTATATAGTATAGAATACTCCAATTTACTATTCCATATTATTTCAATATTATTGATATGTACACATTTCATAAATAAGTAACTAAATTGTTTTTTAACATTTAACAATAATAAATTATTGGTTTGATTTCCATAAATGCCACTCTAACAGCTTTAAAATGTCTAGAGTTTCTGAAGCTAAAAGGGACCGAGGCTGAATATTTTTTTTTTTATTACATTTATATCCCGCCCTTCTCCGAAGACTCAGGACGGCTTACAAGCTTAGCAGTAGCCTTCATTCTACTGTATGTATATGCCTGCTTGTTAGGGCTTTCACACACACCCCAAGCGGCATTATTACAAAGTCAGCTTAATTGCCCCCAACAATCTGGGTCCTCATTTTACCTACCTCGGAAGGATGGAAGGCTGAGTCAACCTTGAGCCTGGTGGGATGCGAACCTGCACTAATTGCAGGCAGCTGGTGTTACTTAAGGAGGCATTAGCCCTCTGCTCCACCAAGGCTCATAATTTATATAGCAAATACTCAACTCTGTGTCCATGTAGTCCTTGTTTAACAACTGCCCTATTCAGCAATCATTCAAAGTTATGATGGTGCTGAAAAAGTAACTTTATAACCAGTCCACAATTTTACAACCATCACAGCATCCTGTAGTCATGTGTTTACTATTTGCAGGCTTCATAGCCAGCTCCTGATAAGCAGAATCAAAGGAGAAGCCAGCAGTAAAATTGCAAATTGTAGTCATGTGATGTCTCACTTGTCAATCACAGTTGATTCACTTATTTATTTATTTATTTATTTATTAAAAAATTATTTATAAAATTTAACCAGCCCAGCTCACAGAGATGTGCTGTCACAGGGGCCATTCTTGGGGCCTTCAAAACTACCCACACCCATACCACTGCACTCTGCTATAGCTGTAGCTTCTGAATGCTCTTCAAGGGTAGTCCCATGTAAAGTGCATTACAGCAGTCCACTCATGGAAGCCTGAGCACCAGGAACCCTTCTTTCTTCATGCTTCATGTAGCAGAACTGACGCTGAAAGTCCAGCACAGTCGCTAAATGCTTTGCATAGGGACTGCATTGTTTGGCAATGAAGTTGTCAGTCCCAACTGTGATAATTAAGTGAGGACTACCTATACTGCTATTCAGCCTTTCTAGATAATTTCATTTGTAGATTTGTAGTCCATAATTAAAAGGGACGCGGTGGCTCAGTGGGTTAGGACGCTGAGCTTGTCGATCAGAAGGCCGGCAGTTTGGCGGGTTGAATCCCGAGTGCTGCATAACAGAGTAAGCGCCTGTTACTCGTCCCAGCTTCTGACAACCTAGCAGTTCGAAAGCACATAAAAATGCAAGTAGAAAAATAGGGACCACTACAGTGGGAAGGTAACAGCATTCCGTGCGCCTTTGGCGTCTAGTCATGCCGGCCACATGACCACAGAGACGTCCTCGGACAAGCGCTGGTTCTTCGGCTTTGAAACGGAGATGAGCACCGGCCCCTAGAGTCGGAAACGACTAGCACGCATGTGCGGGGGGACCTTTACCTTTACCTTTACCTTTAGTCCATAATTAGTCCATGTTACCCAGAAAAAATATTTCTGTCCTTCTTCAAATAGAATAATCATTCAACATATCGTATACTCTTTAAAAATCAGATTTAAACTTTCTACTCAGTAAGGACCAGTTACGTCTAAATGCTTTCAGTGCTGGAAAAATAATTAAATACTTGCTACAATTAATGTCCAACATTTGTCAGAATTGCAGGTATAGTGGATAAGAGCTTCAGGTTGAGCCCATAATGGTACATATTCAGTATTATTATGTTTCAATAAATGCTTGAACAACAAATTAGCCCCAAAATATGGTTGGAACTCAGGAAAATTAAAACCAGCAACTTCATATGAAAGACACATTTATAGAGCATTAATTCTTTCCCCACAGACTTAAAGATATCTCACTTTAGTATCCTCTGTCACCAGGATAATGGATTTTGAAACTTTCTTATTATCAACTACATGGATATTTTCCTGAAGGGAAAAGAAACTTAAAAGAAGAAAACAAACTCTAACTACCTGATTAAGGATAATCAGTGGCCACAGAATGTTATCTCTGACTCCAACTTAGGGAAGATTGGAATGGAATGTCATATAAAATAATTCCAAGGACAGATGGATGGTATCTTTAGCAAAAGTACCTCTACAATATTTTATTGCATATTCCCAAAGATAAATATTTCTATTTATTATAAAATTTAAAATTAGAATATTACCTCACTACATAAGTAAGAAGGGTTTAAATTAAGTTTACATCTGTCTTGCTTAGTTTATAATTTTATCCCAATATCTGGATGAAATCCATATATTCTCATAAACCTTCACACCAAATATTTGCACAATACATCAAGTATCCATGTGGTTGACACTGCACAGTTAGACATAGGAAGAGACCATAGATGTTAAGTCTTGAAAGGCAAATAAAGGAAACATTTTTTTTCAGATTTATGAATGTAAACTTTAATCACCTTAACTTACTTGGAAAATATACATTTTTTATTTAGCAGTACCAACTTATGAGCTATAAGGATTAAGAAAATCATATTACCTTTTCATCTCCAATAGTTAAAGAAGCTTTCTGTGTGGTATTAGTATGATAAATATGACTTTGTGTATATAATTATGCTGACAGTTATTTCAATGGACCTCAATCCGATCCTCAATCTGATTCTTCTTTTCCACGGTTGTACAAGTGTACTGTACTTCTTGAGATACTCTGATAAGATATGCCATTAGATCAAATTCTGACTACAATGCCAATCAACAGATATATTATCAAATAGCTGAGAATACAGATAAATGATTGAGACAAAACATCCTCAGCATATTAATTTGTCTTTCTGTGACATATCAGATTTGCCCATAAGACATACCCAATTTGCCAATAAGAGATTCTCATACTTTTCTACTTCTATTTATTTATGTCTAAAAAACTGAATGAATAAGCTTATGTTTTTCTTTAAGAGGGTGCTAGAGGAATTAATTAGCTAATAATGAAGAAAAAAACCAGAGTATAACTATATAATCATCATAATTAAAATATCTCTTGAGGCTACTTCAGTAAACTTCAGTTAACATATTTTAGTGAGTGAAAATGAAACAAAATAAAAACGGTATATTGCATTGTTCAGGCCCTGGTTTTACAGGTACTTGGAAGAAATACCAATTAAATCTCTATTTTTTGAAGACATACAGATACATGCACACATATTTTGAGCCATAGTAGAATTATAATTGGAGAGCTGAGGAGGGAGACAAGAATGAATTTTGCTCTGAAGAACCATCTGTCAAAACATTTTCAGAGAAAGAATATTATCAACTTCTAATTCGCTTATAATTAAAAGCATAATTTATATGCTTCTCTTGTACATGAACACCCATAATGAATGAGTCCACGTATTGAGTCAAAGCAGGAAATTCTCTCTGGAATATATTTACATGTTTGACAAATAACTCAGCAGGGTACAAAATGCTACCTCGTGATTAATCATGTTGTACCCTTTGAAACAGTTTTGATTAGTCTTGCAAACTTTCTTTTCTATGAACCATGAACACAGAAATGAAATGTTCTTTTGATGAAAGCCTCAATATTTCATAGTGTCCTGTACTATGCTAATAAAGATGAGCTAGTATTAGTATTTAGCTTTCCAAAAGAGAGCCATCATCACTTTAATGATCCCATTTTGATGAGACCTGAAAGCTTTCATATTTACTGCAAACTATTAATATGTAAAATTAGATATGTTTATTCAGAGATTAAATTGCATTTAGCCTTGTCCCCCCTAGACAGCTACTAAGCCCCATTTGGATGAAGGCCCAGAAAAAAGACAGATTCAAAAGCTGAAAGCCTTGGAAACAAGACTGAGGTATTGGGGAACAAAGCCACAAATTTGATGATTGTCCACACCCTTCATGGCAAACACTTGGGAAAATATCATGAACATATTTCCAAATTCCAATTGAATCCACTAGCTCAAAAATATGGGCCTCCTACTTTTAAGTGATGGGCCTGTTCTAGCTAAATATTTCATTATCTATATACAATGAAATACAACTACACACACTTATAAATATCTTCCATTGTACCTTATGTCCTTGCCTAATTCCCCATTTAAAATTAATAGACTAGACTAGACTAGGAATAGGAATGGGAATAGGAATACAGCTGGAAGGGACCTTGGAGGTCTTATAGTCCAGCCCCCTGCTCAAGCAAGAGAACTTCTACCATCTCAGACCAAGTAACTGTCTAGCTTCTTAAAAACCTCCAGTGATAGAGCTTGTTAATTGTCCTCACTGTTAGGAAGTCTCTCCTTAATTCCAGGTTGCTTCTCTCTGTGGTCACTTTCCAACCATTGTTTCTTGTCCTGCCCTCTGGTGGTTTGGAGAATAACATGACCCCCTCTTCTTTGTGGCAGCCCCTCAAATACTGGAATACTGCTATCATGTCTCCCCTATTCTTTTCTTTAGACTATCCAAACCCAAGTCTCGCAGCCGTTATTCATATGTTTTAGTCTCCAGGCCTTTGATCACCTTAGTTGCTCATCTTAAATGTCTCTCCTTTCCTCTACCATTTCAGAAAACAAGTCTATGCCTCGAACTGGCAACATCTCTTCCAAGTTTCAGTTGCCATTGCCCTCTAAGCTAGAATGCTTGACTAGACTCTTTTTAATTCCAATTTAAAACATTTCTTCTCTTAGAAAGCCCAGTTAATATCCCCCACTACCATTCCACACACCAACCCATACATCAAGATCAGTTGGGAAGATCCTGCACATAACCTCTCCCAGTAGGTCTGGCTCACAGCACAAGGGCTTTCTTGGTGGCCACTGTCACCCACTGTCACAGTAATCACAGGGTACTTTGGGAACCTTTCCTTTGCAAAGGTAGCAATTGACACAGAAGAACAAGACAGTGGAAGCTTTCATGCTGTTTTCAATTTACAGTGCAACAAATATTTACAGCACAGTCTGGGTGTTTATCTGGCGTTAGGTTTTCTCCTAAGTTTCCTTATCTCTCCTGCTAGCTGCTCTTTTTTTCACCCCTTTTCCTCCATTTTCCTCCTTCATTTCTGGGCTTAACAAGAAAGAGGATGAAAAGAAAGGGATGGGCTGAATGTTACTGTAGTTTGCTCAGCATAGCTTGACTTTCTCTGAGATCAGTTCACCTGAACACCTCTGCTTCTCCCTTGGGGAAGAATCTCTGTCAGGGTCTTCTGCCCAGTCCTTTCTCAGAGATCAGGCTTAGCCAGCTGGGTCCTTGGGGAGATCTGGGTTTTGTGGGTCCTTCCTTCTTCCAAGGAAGCCATCCTTGAACTTTTCCTTTGCTTTCTTGACCTTCTTGCTTCGCAGTCAACTTTTCTCTACATTTTTTTCTCTCCAGCCACTCCATACATTCCATTTGTATAGACTTCTCCCCTCTCTTTCCTTTCCTTACCTCTCCTCTCCTCTCACCTCTCCTACCCTACCCTATCCTCTCTTTCCAGTTTTAGGTCAATTTGGCAACATGTTCCCAGCAGCTGAGGAAGTGTGTGTGTCCAACATGTATATATCAGACTGAACCAATGGGACTGCTATCTCAACATCTTATCTCACCAGTCCTGGGTAGCATAATTGCTATTCAAGGCCAGAACACACTGGCTTGTTCACTTTTATTTCCTCCATTGGTTGGCTCATGCCAGCAGAACAGCAGTGAGACCAGGCCACTAAAAATCCATACACCACAGAAAACATGCCACTTATCAAACTTTTTTTGATCCCCTCATTGTCTTGTGTTTAATAACAATTGAAGACCTGTTTTTATTATTCTTTTTATTCACTATGCTCTGTTCCCTTGGGAGAAAGGAGCAGAAGGGAATCATTCTGCTAAATCTTTTATTTCATTTTTAATCCATAATAGTTAAAATATAAAAATATCAGTGAAGACATAACAAACCAAATTTAAAAGTGAGAGTCAGCTATTTTGATACCTTCGTGCTGCATTCTTATAACTCAGGTATTATTGCCATAAATATGCTACCCTTTAAGATAGCTAAGAAAAAGTTATATACTGTGCTTTCTTGGTATTTAAAAATGAATGAAAACTCTATTAATAATTGAATGCATGGTTACTTGGGACTCAATTATTAATGCTCAGTAATTTTCTCATACCTTTAAAAATATGCACATCAGTGTTAACACAATGGCCACTCTATACACACTGGGAATTGATCTTCTCTGTTAACCTGAACAGATCCTGGGTGGGAGGTCTTTGAGCATTTTATACCCTTGATAAAAAATTAATAATTTCTTCATTGCTTTATAGTACCAGAATGCCACCTAGAGGTAATCTAATAAAGAAATTCTTATTCTGCATCAGGCGGAAGATTAAAATGATCACATTTTCAAGGTCCTGCATAAATTATGAAGGAAGGAAGAAAGGTTTAAGGTTTAGGACCATATTTATGATCTGCAATTTTCTATTTGAAAAATAACCATTATTCAAGGATGTCTGAAGAATTAAATCCAATGCAAAGAAACTAAATTAATATTCCAAGCAGAATGTAGCTGCCCAAATTTTATGCTTTCTGTTAAAATGCAGTTCTAGATTTAAAATAAATGCACAAATGAAATATATATGAAAAGATACCATTCGTAAAAGATCTCTTTATAATATGCTATCTATACATGCTTAATCCCTTAATTCATCCCATAATCAGGGGTTATGACAATATATCAGAAATTTGTCTGGACCAAGTTCACATTCCACATTCTGTTGTTGTTCCAATCTTGACTCCAAAGCAGGAAGCATTAGAAATATATTCATTTTGTTCATATTTTTTCTTCATACATAATTTGAGGGGGGGCGTAGTAGTTGGATGTTAGTGCATATTAAACCAATGTAATCTCACATACAAAAATTATTCTGGGGTCTTAGAAGCAAAAGAACAATTAAAACTGTAACGTATTGGGCTTTATTGTAACACCACGTGGTAAGTTGGAGTTAGCTAACGGCTCCCAACACCTCAGACACCCCGTCTCCAGGGCTGCTATTGGTTGCCCCTAGGTGGCAATAGGCTGCTTTAAACCTATTGGCTGCCGCCTAGGGGCCAGGCTATAAATTGCTACAAGCTGCAGCCCAGTTGTCTAGTTCAGATCCTGCAAGCAAATAAACATGTTCATTGCTGAACTCACTCGCCTCGTCTTCATTCCTGCACAATGAACTCACTACACAACACCGGCGACGAGGATGGGATCCTGCTTCTCCGAAGGAGCTGAAAGTCACTAGGGGAGAGGCAGCACATGCCTGGCGGGAAAAGCATTTCCCCCCCCCCTACGGTCGGCTAGCCAGACACACTAGCGACCACGAGCTCAGTGGATCAGTCCCTGGGCAAAAGGAGGAGCAGGATCAGAAGACGCAGGAACCAGCCGCGAAGACCAGAAGAATGCCCAAGGTCAGAAGGCTGTGAGAGTTCGACATCAAGCAACCAGAAGGATGGCCCTCATACCTGTCCCAGGTCAAAAACTACCTTCGGGTGAACCAGGTTGCAGAGATGGACTGAAGGACTGAATGTTGTAGTCCAGCAACATTCGATCTGGCTGAAAATCTGTTTGCGCCAACGCCACTGGAGGCAGTCTCCTACACTGATCTGAAGAAGAAGCTCGGAGAACACTTCCAACTGAAGATGTCGGTGATTGCTTGGCGCTACGCCTTCGAACAGTGAATACAGCAGACAGGTGAGACTGTGTTGGAGTACATCGCAACCTTGAGACAGGCCGCACGCCTGTGTCGATTTTCGGACATCAAAGAGCGACTTCGAGACCAGCTCGTCTGCAATCGAGAGCTGCAGCAAAAACTTTTTACTAGGGCAAAACTGTTGTTCGCTGAGGCCCAATACAAAATCATGGCAGACGAAGCTGCCGGGGGAGCCGTCTGAACGATCAGGCCTGCCAAAACAACACATCGCGAAGAAGCCGTCCACCATGAGGACGACAAACGCACCGAGGAATCAGAAGAAGACGCTGAAGTCGACAAGCTGCACAGACAGCCCAACACACAGCACCACAAAAGCAAGCAACAAAGCAGACCTAGATGCCAAGGTTGTGGCGGTTGCCACCCATGCACAACTGCAGGTTCCAGTCAGCCATGTGCTGGGCCTGCGGCAAAACTAGCCACATTGCAGCAGTATGCAGAGCTCACCAGAGGGACCGACCATCGAAGTGCCAGTTGGAAGATCTGACCAGGAGAGGTACCGGGGCCCCGGGGCTGTTCAGTGTGGGGTTTTGTGCAAGCCACAGAAGTGTCTGCTATACAGGGGCCTGACGCCCCCTCAGACCCAAATTTAAACTTCAGGTGGAGCTACAAGGCGTCCCCTGCAAAATGGGTTGGACACAGGCTCAGCCATTTCCATTATTTCTCTGGACACATTTAATTTCGTGTGCAGTCACAGTAGAAAATGGGCCAAGCTAAGGCCCTCCGACATAATTTTAACAGATTTTCAAAATGCTAAAGTCACAGTCAAGGGTGAAGCTACCTTGGCCGTTAAATTTAAGGGATTTTTTGGGCACCTGGATGTCGTAGTAGTAGGGGGCCAGAGAACGAGTCTAATTGGACTCGATTGGTTTGATGCATTAGGCATCCAGGTTACCGGTATCAACCGGACATAAGTCACGAGTCTAGCATCAGTTTGCGAGGACTTTGCAAACGTATTTGATTCAGCCCTAGAAACTTACACAGGCCCGCCTATAATGTTCAAGCTAGACCCCAATGTAGTCCCCATTAGAATTAAGCCTCGAAGGGTTCCCTGTGCCCTCAAGCACAAAATTGACACAGAAATAGACAAGCTTGTAGAACAGGGCATTTTGCAACCAGCAGATGGTGGGGAGTGGGAAACTCCTATAGTAACTCCACTTAAGGCCAACGGAGAAATTAGAATATGTGCAGACTACAAACGCACAATTAATAAGGCCCTTAAGCATCACGCATACCCTGTCCACAGTGGTGAGCCACATCTTGGCATCTTTGCAAGGGGGCACCATTTTCGCAAAGTTAGATTTGGCACAGGCCTATCAGCAACTGCCGGTTGATGAGGCCACAGCCACAGCTCAGATGATCATGACTCACAGGGGGGCTTTCAAAGTGAAGTGATTGCAATTTGGGGCCAGTGTTGCCCCAGGCATTTTTCAGGGAATCATGTAACACACACTTAAAGGCATTCTGGGGGTTTGCCCTTATTTTGATTATGTGCTTATTCTGGAGAATCCACAGAGATGTTAGCTAGCAGATTCAGAGCCATCCTACAGAGGCTGCATGAAGCAGGCCTCAAATTAAAAAAGAGTAAATGTAGTATTGGGGTTTCTTCAACCAAATTTTTGGGGTTTCGTACTGATGCTAACGGCATTCACCCAGCTGAATCCAAAGTGAAGGCCATTCAAATGGCACCTAGCCCTAAATCAAAAGGTGAGCTACAAGCATTCTTGGGCCTCTTCAACTTCTACCATGTGTTCTTGCCTAACAAGGCCACATTGGCAGAGCCCCTTCTCAGGCTCTTAGATAAAAAAGCTTCATGGAAATGGACCAACATTCACAAAAACAGTTTCCAAGACCTAAAGGCACTTTTGTCGGTTAAATCTACTGTCACCCATTTTAGGGAGTCTAAACCAGTCTGTTTAGCATGTGATGCGTCCCTTTATGGGGTGGGGGCGGTCTTGAGTCATTTAGAGATGAATGGAGCACAAGATCCTATTGCATTTTATTCAAGGACACTGTCTTCTGCTGAGCATAATTACAGTCAAATTGACAGAGGCCTTAGCCATTGTAACAAGTGTTAAAAAATTCCATGACTATTTATATGGCAGGGACTTCACGGTCTTCACAGCCCACAAACCACTACTGGGACTCTTTACAACTGACAAACAAACACCCCACATACTTTCCCCAAGAATGTTGAGATGGTCTATTTTTCTATCAGCAGACACGTTTAAGCTGGTTCACAAACCCGGCAAAGAAATGGGCCATGCTGATGGCCTGAGCAGACTTCCACTACCACTAATTGAACCAGATCCGGCCCCAGCAGCCAGAATTCTGTCCATTCAGGACTTGCCAGAATTTCCCCTCCACACAGGGGACATAGCTGCAGAAACAGCAGCCGATAAGATGCTAAGTACTTTCATGGGTGGTTAGATAAAAGCCCAGGGTCTGAATTCCAGAGTTACTTTGCAAGAAGACATGAGCTATCAGTTCACAAGGGTTGTATCCTATGGGGGAACAGGGTCATAGTTCCCACTTCACTGAGAAATAGAGTTTTACAGTCACTGCATGAAGGACATCCGGGTATTGTCCGTATGAAAGCTTTAGCTAGAAGGTACCTATGGTGGCCAGGTTTGGACAAGGCCATCGAGGCACAGGTGCATGAATGTTATATATGCCAGCAATCAAGGCCTGAAATGCCACACGCTCCAGTTCACAGGTGATTCCAATTGCAAACATGACTACTGCTAGGACCATCCAGGTGCTTAGAAAACTCTTTGCCACGCATGGGTTGCCAGATGTTTTAGTATCAGACAATGGGGCCCAATTCACTGCTGCTGAATTTCAGGCTTTCCTGAGAGCAAATCTCATCAGACACTCAACCTCTGCCCCATTTTATCCATCCAGTAATGGTCAAGCTGAACACATGGTAAGGACCACAAAGGAGTCACTGAAACGCATAGTGACTGGGGACTGGCATCACAGATTGGCAGATTTTTTACTTTGCCAGCATTCCACACCCTGCACTGCAACTGTGAAAAGCCCTGCAAAACTACGATGGGGGAGGCATTTGATCATGAAACTGGTCAGGTTGCATCCAGATAGAGTGGCAGCAGAAGCCTCTCGACCAAAACCCCCGAGGGGGCTGCAAGTGGGCGATGGGGTGTGAGCAAGAAACTATGGGCATGGGGATCTGTGGGTGCCTGGAAAAATTACTAAATCGTCAGGCCCTCTCTCTTACAAAGTGGGGCTGGAGGGAGGGTGAGTTGTCAGACGCCACATTGACCAACGCAGAAAGCGGTTTCCAGAATGGTCACTAAGTGAGGACTGTGTCATAAGTCCCTTCCAAGGTCCCCAAGCTGGCAGCCAAGCCGGCCCATGCATAGGCTCTGAAAGCTCTCACAGCTGAAGAAATGTGGAGCTGGCCGTAGAAGAGGAGAGTCTGGAAGTGCAACATGGATCCCCTGATGGAGCAAGCCAACCTGACTTTCACAGTCGCTGGGCTGACTCTGCTGAAAACACTGACTCTGGGATGGGCCAACCTGGAGAGGCCAGCCAGAGAACACTGAATCATCCTGACTCAATTGTATTAAGAGACACTGGTCTGCCTGGCCTGGTGGGTAAGCTGGTAGACCAGAAAGTGACTGAATCCCTCAGACGTTCCACAAGGACACACAAACCTCCTACTTATTTAGCAGATTATGTGACTAAATAAAAGATCTATAATGTTGAATGTACCTTGTGTTGATTGTGACTATGAGACTCTACCAAAAATAATGGAGCTATAATGTTGTTTTAATGTCTTAGTGTACTGTCAACAGAAGCCTATTCATATTGTTAAAATTGTATTGTGTAATCATTCTTGTTGTTACTATGATGTTGTTCATTCTAAGAGGGGAGGGGTGTAATGTATTGGGCTTTATTGTAATACCATTTAGTAAGCTGGAGCTAGGTAACGGCTCCCAGCACCTCAGACGTCTCCAGGGCTGCTATTGGTTGCCCCTAGGCGGCAATAGGCTGCTTTAAACCTATTGGCTGCTGCCTAGGGGCCAGGCTATAAATTGCTGCAAGCTGCAGCCCAGTTTTCTAGTTCAGATCCTGCAAGCAAATAGACATGTTCATTGCTGAACTCACTCACCTCATCTTCATTCCTGCGCAATGAACTCACTACATAACAAAAACCATATCACCTTTTTTTTAAAAAAAAAAGCAGTCATAAATACAAAAACATAAAAAATAAAACAAAAGAACCCCAAGATAGAGAGCGACATTCTATCTCATCCAACTACTTTGTAGGCTCACCATGGGATCTCCAGGACTGAGTGAAAAACTACAATTTCAAGGCTTTTTGGAAAGCTAACAGATGGAGCTAAGTCATCATTTAGGAAAAATGATATGCCAGGGGGTGGGGGCTACGGCAGAAAAGATACATCACCTGAGTCTTACCAGATGGAACTGTTTTGATGTCGACCATAGCAATAGCACTTAAACTTATATGCCAGTATCACTTCACAATGTTTTACAGCTCTCTCTAAGCAATATACAGAGTCAGCATATTGCACCCAACATTCTGGGCCCCCATTTTCCCAACCTCGGAAGGATGGAAGGCTGAGTCAACCTTGAGCTGGTCAGGATCAGCCGATAGCAGAATTAGCTTGCAATACTACATTCTAACCACTCTTACCACCTTACCTGTTCTTTGGACCTAACAAAAAAGATAGCAGTAACTGGGAATAGGTGGTCCCTCAAATAACCTGGTTACATGCCATGTGGGACTCTAAAGATCAGAAACAACATCATGAACCATACCCACAAGCAAAGCAGCAGCCAATGCAGCTCATGGAACAGAGGTTTTGCAGATTTAGAAATTTCTCTCCAGCCTCAGCAGGTACTTAATAACATAATACAACATCATTTTTGGGACACCTCATTGCTGAAAAGTCATCTCTGTTATCTAGTCCTTATTTGCCTTATAAATATTTTGGACTCTTGACTCTCAAAACAGTCTCTGGGTGCTTCCTTGCATTGTTCCTGTTTGGAGTCTATTGCTATCTTAGTTTTTGTCTTATGAACTTGTCCACTCTATTGACCTCTGCATTTTATTGCTAGTTCACCCATAAATCTGACACTGAAAAGTACAGTGCTTAAAAGCCTTGATCCTAAAGTATGTGTATATATTTCTAGTAAACAGCAGAATTTATCATTCTTGTTGTGAAATCTGACTTTGCCTGATGCTTTATTCCTTGTTAGGAAATTTGAATTTGACCTTCCCGTGTAGTCTCTTGGTCTAGCTGGATACTTCCCAAAGGCTTTCTATTCTGTAGCATTAGCATTCTGAACTAGGACACAGCTTGGGGAACCAGCTGGCATTCATCCAAGGTACATATTCTAGAACTTGCCTGTTCCATTAGCTGATTCCACGGTGGCCAAGCCAAGCTCAGGGACTGAACAATGTTTGCGTACTACAGGTGATGCCATTAATTCATGACCTTTCATTGTAAACAAGGGAATACAGAAGGCCCTTGTGTTTACAGCACATAAGAATGGGTAGCATAATTAGCGGTCTTGGGAATAATTGTTTTGTGTTGAGAATAGTATAGCACAAGTAGAGCTATTACACAGTTATCTATTTTAGATCTATTTGCTTTTGTTTGGTTGACCTCTGTTGCAACAAGATGATTAATAATTAGCAGCATATAGGAATGAATTAAATGTCAAAAATATAATTAAAAGACATGTATCTGTACAGTGCACATTTTAACAAATTTCTCTTAACATTGTTATAATCTAATCAAAATGTAAAAAGCAAACACAATTATTAATACCGTACATATGCTGGTTCTGTGATATAGTAGTTAATTTATTAGATTAAGTAAGTGTAGACCTTCCTGAAAGAACTATACATCTTTGCTGGTGACATAGAACTTAACAGTTCATAGATTATTCCTTTCTCCTATATGCCAACAGTTATAAAATTCTGCAGGCTTTGATTTGGCAACCGTAACGGTTTCATTGCTGAATATAGTTTAGGGCTGGGATCATGAAAAATGTTGCTGCCACATGCACACAACCACGTGATCAACCAAAGCAGGGTTTTACTGCTTGCATTCACAAAGGTGAATAATTCTCATTGCCTGCAACGCATTATTTGTCTCTCTTATTTCAACTGTAAATAAATGGACTGTGTGTGAGTTCTGGCAGTTAAACAATTATCACACAGTGGAAGTAGAAGACTTTCCACCCAAAATGAATTCCTGAAGAATGAAGTGAGGGTTTCATTAGTAAACTGGTTACTAATAATTGCCTAATTAAGCACTGTTGACTGTGTACATCCTTGTAAAAGCTGAAACACACAGTTTATTGGAGATGGGTCTTTACCATATTTTTTGCACAATTTGATTTGTTCTGAAACCAATGGAGTTTTCTTCATACCTGCTTAGCAGGTTGAATGGGGATTCTGCTTCACATGCACCACCACCACACACACACACCATTATAATTTAATATGGAATCATCAAATAGGCCTGCGTGATGGATATGAATCTTCATATATTTTTCTTACCTATACTTCTGTGATGGGTCTCAAAGATCCTCCTTGTGCTCAGTGTATGCAAATATTTTATGCGAGTTAACTGAGTTAACATGAAATGATAATACACTGTAACAAACAACTAAAGCTTAAGACAGACAGAGCTCTAAATTGCAGTTGATCCCACTTTAGATTCCTCGAAATATTTTCTAAAATATGTTTCAAAAATCTGCAGAGATATTTTTGCATTTTTGGCTCTCCAAAAACTCTCAAGTCTTACTACCTTGGAATTATGCTGCTGGACATGACCTGGCGATCATACAATGTAAGCTTCAAAGCAATATGTCTGGAGATACATATTCTACTCACTCCATTGAAAAACCAACCTGTCATTTCAGTAAAGATTAAAGTTACATTCAAACAAGGTCCCCCATGTCTGTGGGAAAATAGATTTCTTTGGGGACTCTGCCTAGCAAGCTCCCAATTCTGTCCATAGCTCTGTCCTTTAGAATAAAATACTTTATGTCCTAAAGTGCAGCTATTTATTTGTTGATTAGATTTTTATTCTGCCTTTATTACTTTATAAGAAGGTGGTGGATTTTCATAGTGCTCTTTCCTCCTCTTATTTTTTGAACAACAGCCCTCCTGTGAGAAGGGTTGAGCTGAGAGTGAGTGATTAGCCCGAGGTCACCCAGCTGGCTTTCATGTCCAAGGAAGTCTCCTCGTTTCTAGGTTAGCACCTTAACCACTACACCAAACTTTAATTAACAATACCCTTTAATGCCTTTAAAGCAGAATAACGCAAGACTGTAAAGCATTTGTCCATGAATGTTTGATGGAATCTCTTAGCCATCACATTTCAATACAAGATGAGCTAGAACTTTCTGCTCCAAATTCAGAAATTTTATGCCATTGGGCACGGTTTGCCTGGGCAACAATAATAGGAATTGTTGCAAGACATTCAACTGGCCTCTGTGTAGACAGGATCCAAAGTAAAAAATATTTTTAGTAATATTCAAAAGGAACTTTATCACATTTAATTATTATTATTATTATTATTATTATTATTATTATTATTATTATTATTATTATTATTATTATTATTATTATATAATTACAGCCATTAACACATGGGCAGTCCCAGTGATACACTACCCAGCTGGAATTATCAACTGGACTTTGGCTGAATTGGAACACCTAGACTGGAAAACATGTAAACATTTGAATATGCACTATGCTCTACATCCACGAAGTGACATCGACAGGTTGTACCTGCCAAGAAGAATAGGGGGCAGAGGGCTCCTGCAAATCCACCAAACTGTAGAAGAAGAAAAATGAAGTTTGAATGACTATGTAAATCAAAGTACAGAAATAATGCTGCAGGCTGTGAAAACAGAGAGCATTATAAAAATAACAGAAACAAAGGCAGAATACAAGGAAAAATGGCTGGATGACAGATTAAATAGATTGAAAACCAAAGCTTTGCATGGAGAGCATTTGAAAAACATTGAAGGAAAATGTGATAACAGCTTGACATGGGCATGGCTTAAGATGGGAACCATCAAGAAAGAAACAGAAGGCTTAATACTGGCTGCTCAAGAACAAGCACTACAAACTAATACCATGAAAGTGAAGATACAAAAATCTTCTGACAATCCAAATTGCCGACTTTGCAATGACAAAGTTGAAACTGTTTCACATTTAATATGTGAGTGCAGCAAAATTGCGCAAACTGATTACAAAGCTAGACATGACTAAGTTGCTAAACTAATCCACTGGGCATTGTGTAAAAAATACGACTTGCCTGTGTCCAAAAAGTCGTGGGAACATAGGATGGAAAAAGTTGTCGAGAATGAGAGGGTGAAGATCTTGTGGGACTTCCGAATACAGGCAGATCACCATTTGGAACACAACACGCCAGATATCACAGTCATAGAGAACCGAAGCGTACAGTTGATTGATATCGCTGTACCAGGAGATGCCAGAGTCCAAGAAAAAGAACTGAAAAAAATTACAAAATACCGCAACCTGACCATCGAAACTGTGTGATTATGGATGAAATGTGTAACAGTGATACCCACTGTCATCAGGGCACTGGGAAGTACGTCCAAAAACTTTGCAAAATACATCAAGAAATTGTAGCTTCCTGCAATAACTCCAGCAAACCTACAAAAAACTGCGCTACTTGGAACATCTTACATTTTAAGGAGATACCTGGTTGATACCTAGGACGCTGGCAGCAACCCGTGTAAACCATTAGCGCCAGTCAATTTGAGTGTTCAGTTGACTGAGTTTCATGTTTTATGAATAAAAGCTTAATAATAATTCATAAAATAGAGAAAGTCATAGAAATTGATAAAGTTAAAATGCTCTGGGACTTCAGAATTCAAACAGACAAGCACCTGCAACATAACACCCCAGACTTAACAACTGTCAATAAGAAAGACAAAAAAAGTCTGGATAGTGGACATGGCAGTGCCTGGAGACAGCAGAATAGACGAGAAAGAACTGGAGAAGATAACAAAATACAAAGACCTACAAATAGAAATAGAAAGACTGTGGCAAAGGCAAGCAAGGGTAGTACCAATAGTAATAGGCGCCTTGGGTGCAATCCCAAAACAACTGGAGCACCACTTGAACACCGTTGGCAGTGACAAATTCACCATTAGTCAATTGCAAAATGTGGCCTTACTAGGAACTGCTTCCATCCTGCGACAATATCTATAATACCATCAAACATCCACATCTGCCTATCCCAGGTCCTTGGTAAGGACTCGATAGGTAGACAAAAATGCCAAATCAAGTCTGAACATCTGGCTGACTGTGTGATGAATAATAATAATAATAATAATAATAATAATAATAATAATAATAATAATAATAGTAGTAGTAGTAGTAGTAGTAGTAGTAGTAGTAGTAGTAGTTAGATGGGACCTTGGAAGTCTTCTAGTTCAACCCCCTGCTCAGGCAGGAAACCTTATACCATTTCAGGCAATTGGCTGTCCAGTCTCTTCTTAAAAACTTCCAGTGTTGGAACATTCACAACTCTGGAGGCAGGTTGTTCCACTGATTAATTGTTCTAACTGTCATGAAATTTCTCCTTATTTCTAGGCTGCTTTCTTTTAGTTTCCATCCATTGCTTCTTGTCCTGCCTTCAGGACAAGATAAATAAAAATAGATATGTTCAACAATGTGTCAGCAGTGAGATCAGTTGTATATTATACAACATATATCTCATCAATGTATAGGTCAGAGCTTAAAGTTGGGTAATAACAGGAAATGTTTCCTAATACTTTCAAAACACTTTTGCTTAAGAGTTATAAATAACAAGATAGTAACTGAGTAACTGAATTTGTTGTGTAATATTCATCTTAGAAGCCTGCTATTGTCATAAGCTTACTTCCATTATTAAAGACTTGTATATTTTATGCACCACTAACACTACTTTGCCTACTAGCATCTTAACATATTGTAAAAAGAGAAATATGAATCAAAACTATAGCCACATTTTTCCAGAGCTTATGGACTTTCATCAGTTTTATGCATCAAAGTTAAGATGTTCTTTGAAAAACACTGTAATACAGCAAATACTACAATAACACTTAAGAACTTAAGTCTAAGGTTTAATGAGCCAAGTCAACATATTTTTAAAATGCACTTTCCTTGAATCCTTAAAAAAACACTTTTCCTGTTTTTTTCTTCATATATTTTCTTCTGATTTTTTTTATATTACTGCATTTCCTTATATTCACTCTCATGCCATACCTTGGACAAAAGGACAGGGGTGCAGTAGAAGATCCAGCCATGCTACGAGCCAGATTTTACCTGCTACACCTATAGCTGTAAATAAGAATACTAAAAAGAAATACAGAATTTTGCTAAATTTCTCTCTCTGCTCCCTGAGAAATTCAGTGGAATGATCTGATCCTCATCTTTCCTTCCCTCAATTTCTCTGGTATAGAGTGGACAATTTTGACAGATGACTTGCATACAGTTCAAGATCGTCTAAAAGGTGCTTTTCCAAAAGGCAACTGGTCTTTGTTTTTTTCTTGAAGACATTTTGCTTCTCATCCAAGAAGCTGCTTCAGTTCTACCTTCAGTTCTTGAAGAATTTAACATCTTCAAGGAAAAACAAACTCCAGTTGCCTTTTGAAAAAGCACCTTTGGGACAATTGTGACCTCTACAGAATCTCTATAGACAGTTGAAGGTCATTTATTTTTTTGAAATAATTTATTTTCACCAATTAATTCTCTAAATTATTTCAGGAAATCTGGACTTGATTTGTTGTTTTCTAGTTCCTTTGTAAGATTTTAGCTCTCACCAGATGTTCTTGGGGGGGGGACAGTTACGGGAAATAAAACAGAAACATGCCTTCAGAGTCTAGAGCAGCCAGGACACATTGTGCTGGACATAACTCATCTTTATATTCCTAGCATTTTAATCATAGTTACTGTATGTCCTAATATAATATTTAAAGTAGTGACGAACATAATGTTTATATAAATAAATATCGCTATTGCAAAATTAAGACACATAATAACACAAAAATAAAATAAAATAAAATAAAATAAAATAAAATAAAATAAAATATAGCTTTATCAATCATCTGCATGACAGTTTTCTCCTATAAATGCCTGCAATCTGAACAGGCAATGAACTTTTCATACATAAATATAAAAAAAATCTTACAATTTATAACCACATCACTCTAGTATCTTTTTTCAAATATTTTTCTTTAGTGGACAGGAAGTTGGTAGGAAATAACAACTATTGGCTTTTTAAAAAATGTCAATGAACCCACATCCCTGGTAAGATTTCAATTTAAAAGGGAAGAACAAATTTCAGAAGAGCAATGGGTCATCTACTGATGTTTATATTAGGCTTCTTGTCAAGGTCACATCAATATGAGCTCAGAAGAGTGTACCTGTCCATGCCATAGCAGAGTAAACAGTTTCTGGTAAGTAAGGTTACTTCTCCAAGGGAAGAACTGCTCAGCTATGTTTTGCTTTAACTAACTGCTATCAAGATGAGCACAATTCCTGGGGACTTCACACTCTGAGTAGCTTCCAGTTTTCAGCTGAGCCTTAGCGTAATTCTCTTTCACATTATTCATTTATAATTTCATTATAAATATTCAGAGAACAACACATACAGACTAGTAAATTGATATCTAGCCTGCTTCAATTCTGCATGATCTTATGACTGAAAAGTTGGTGAGGCCAATTCATTTATCATTTTGCCAATTAAATCATCTGATTTTTCTTGAATTCATATTCGTTATATGCATTTTACATGCAACCTTAATAAGCATACTTTACACTTTTCCCATATGCTCTTACATATTCCAAGATTATCATTGATAGTTTTACAATTGTTGTTGTTAGCTGCGAAGTCATGTCTGACCCATCGCAACCCTATGGACAACGTTCCTTCAGGCCATCCTGTCCTCTACCATCTTCTGGAGTCCATTTAAGCTCACACCTACTGCTTCAGTGACTGGTTTGCTATGACCATCGTATTCTCTTGACAAAATTCTATCAGCCTGTGGCCTGCTTCATTTTGTACTCCAAGGCCAAACTTGCCTGTTATTCCAGTTATCTTTTGGCTCCCTACTTTAGCATTCTAATCCCCCATGATGATAAGGACATCATTTTTTGGTGTTAGTTCTACAAGGTGCTGTAGGGCTTCATAGAACCGGTCAATTTCATCCTCTTCAGCACTGGTGGTTGGGACATAGACTTGGACTACTGTGATATTGAATGGTTTGCCTTGGATTCAAACTGAGATCATTCTGTCATTTTGAGGATTGTATCCCAGTATTGCTTTTCCTACTCTTTTATTGACTATGAAGGCTACTCCATTTCTTCTGAGGGATTCTTGCCCGCAGTAGTATACCTGATGGTCATCTGAATTAAATTCACCCATTCCTGTCCATTTTAGTTCGCTGGTACCTAAGATATCAATGTTCAGTCTTGTCATCTCTTGTTTGACCACGTCCAGCTTGCCTTGATTCACGGATCTTACATTCCAGGTTCCTATGGAGAAAAAATCTTTACAGCATCGGACTTTCCTTTCACCACCAGACACATTCAAAGCTGAGCGTCCTTTCGGCTTTGGCCCAGTCGCTTCATTCTTTCTGGTGCTACTAGTACTAGCCCTCTGCTCTTCCCCAGTAGCAGATTGGACGCCTTCCGACCTGAGGGGCTCATCTTCCAGTGTTATATCGTTTTGCCTTTTGGTACTGTCCATAGGGTTTTCATGGCAAAGATACTGGAGTGGGTTGCCATTTCCTTCTCCAGTGGATCATGTTTTGTCAGAACTCTCTGCTATGACCTTTCCGTCTTGGGTGGCCCTGCACGGCATAACTCATAGCTTCATTGAATTACGCAAGCCCCTTCACCACGACAAGGCAGTAATCCATGAAGGGAAGTTTTACAATTATATGTAAATAATAAACACAGAAAAAGCAACACAGCTGAAAGATTTTAACTAGTAAAGAATGGTGTTTAAATAAACAGTTGCAAAATAATGCAATTTAGATAAATAAAGGCAAATCTTATGTAACAGTCTAAAATAATTTAATTTTTTATATATAGGTTCCTATATTTGGTTACCACTTTCACTGGTAACAATAATTGTTTCATGAAAACTTAGCCAAAGATTACCTGATTGTTTATTCCATATACTTTGGCTTCTTTATTTTTCAGGCACATTCTGACTGCTGTAGAGAGATAGATCCAGTGTTTAAAAAAATCAATTTTGTTTTTCCTTAATTTAATAGGACAAGGAGGCCAATGGAGCAGAAGAATGAAGAACCACATATAGGATTATACTAAAAGATTTTAAAGACCCATCCCGACCCTATGGACAACGTTCCTCCAGGCCTCCCTGTCCTCTACCATATTCTGGAGTCCACTGAAGCTCACACCTACTGCTTCAGTGACTCCATCCAGCCACCTCATTCTCTGTCGTCCCCTTCTTCTATTGCCCTCAATCTTTCCCAACATTAGGCTCTTCTCCAGTGAGTCCTTCCTTCTCATTAGGTGGCCAAAGTATTTGAGTTTTAGCTTCAGGATCTAGCCTTCTAAAGAGCAGTCAGGGTTGATCTCCTCTAGGACTGACCGGTTTGATCACCTTGCAGTCCAAGGGACTCGCAGGAGTCTTCTCCAGCACCATAGTTCAAAGGCCTCAATTCTTTGGCGCTCAGCCTTTTCTTTGGTCCAACTTTCACTGCCATACATTGTAGCTGGGAAGACCATAGCCTTGACTATATGCACTTTTGTTGACAGGGGGATGTCTCTGCTTTTTAGTGTGCTGTCTAGATTTGCCATGGCTTTCCTCCCAAGGAGCAAACATCTTTTAATTTCTTGGCTACAGTCCCCATCTACAGTGATCTTGGAGCCCAGGAAAATAAAATCTGTCACTACCTTCATTTCTTCCCCATCTATTTGCCAGGAATTGAGAGGGGCAGATGCCATGATCTTGGCTTTCTAAATGTTAAGTTTCAACCCAACTTTTGTACTCTCCTTCTTCACTCGCAACAAGAGGCTCTTTAGTTCTTCTTCACTTTCTGCCATTAGAGTGGTATCATCTGCATATCTTAGGTTGTTGATATTTCTTCCGGCAATCTTAATTCCAACTTTTGATTCGTCTAGCCCTGCCTATATCATGATGTGCTCTGCATATAAGTTAAACAGGCAAGGCGACAGTATACAGCCGGACTCCTTTCCCAATTTTGGGAAAGGTTCCATATCCAGTTCTCACTGTTGCTTCTTGATGCACATATAGGTTTTTCAAGAGACAAATAAGATGGTCTGGTATGCCCATCTCTTTAAGAACTTGCCACAGTTTGTTATGATCCACACAATCAAAGGCTTTAGCATAGTCAATGAAGCAGAAGTAGATGTTTTTCTGGAACTCTCTAGCTTTCTCCATGATCCAGCGTATGTTGGCAATTTGATCTCTAGTTCCTCTGCCTCTTCAAAATCCTGCCTGTACTTCTGGTAGTTCTCAATCCACATACTGCTGGAGTCTAGCTTGGAGGATTTTAAGCATAACTTTACTAGCATGAGAAATGAGTGCAATGGTGTGATAGTTTGAACATTCTTTGGCACTGCCTTAATTTGGAATTGGAATGGAAACTGATCTTTTCCAATCCTGTGGCCACTGCTGAGTTTTCCAAATTTGCTAGCAAATTGAGTGTAGTACTTTTACTGCATCATCTTTTAAGATTTTGAATAGCTCAGCTGGAATACTATCATCTCCACTAGCTTTGTTGTTGCTCAGCTGTTCTAAGGCCCACTTCACTTCACATTCTAGGATGCCTGGCTCGAGGTCAGTGACCACCTCATTGTGATTATCAGGGACATTAAGCTCATTCTTGTATTGTTCTTCTGTGTAATTTTGCCACCTCTTCTTAATCTCTTCTGCCTGTTAGGTCCCTGCCATTTTGGTCCTTTATCATGCCCATTTTTGCATTAAACGTTCCCCTCATCTCTCCGATTTTCTTGAAAAGATCTCTGGTCCTCCCTATTCTATTGTTTTCTTCTATTTCTTTTCATTGTTCATTTAAGAAGGCATTCTTATCTCTTCTAGCTATTCTGTGGAATTCTGCATTCAATTGGGCGTATCTTTCTTTTTCTCCCTTGCCTTTCACTTCCCTCCTTTCCTCTGCTATTTCCAAAGCTTCCTCAGACAGCCATTTTGCTTTCTTGCATTTTTTTTTTTGGGGATGGTTTTGGTTGCTACCTGTTGTACAATGTGGCGAACCTCTGTTCATAGTTCTTCAGGCACTCTGTCTATCAGATCTAATTCCTTAAATCTGTTTGTTACCTCTACTGTATATTGAACAGGGATATGACTTAATTCATACCTGAGTGGCCTAGTGCTTTTCCCTACTTTCTTCAGTTTAAGCCTAAACTTTGCAATGAGAAGCTCATGGTCTGAGCCACAGTCAGCTCCTGGTTTTGTTTTTACTGACTGTATAGAGCTTCTCCATCTTTGGCTGCAGAGCATATAGTCAATCTGATTTCTGTGTTGACTGTCTGGTGATGTCCATGTGTAGAGCTGTCTCTTGGGTTGTTGGAAAAGAGTGTTTGCTATGACCATCGTATTCTCTTGACAAAATTCTATCAGCCTGTGGCCTGCTTCATTTTGTACTCCAAGGCCAAACTTGCCTGTTATTCCGGTTATCTTTTGGCTCCCTACTTTAGCATTCTAATCCCCCATGATGATAAGGACATCATTTTTTGGTGTTAGTTCTATAAGGTGCTGTAGGGCTTCATAGAACCGGTCAATTTCATCCTCTTCAGCACTGGTGATTGGGGCATAGACTTGGACTACTGTGATATTGAATGGTTTGCCTTGGATTCGAACTGAGATCATTCTGTCATTTTGAGGATTGTATCCCAGTATTGCATTTCCTACTCTTTTATTGACTATGAAGGCTACTCCATTTCTTCTGAAGGATTCTTGCCCGCAGTAGTATACCTGATGATCATCTGAATTAAATTCACCCATTCCTGTCCATTTTAGTTCGCTGATACCTAAGATGTTGATGTTCAGTCTTGTCATCTCTTGTTTGACCACGTCCAGCTTGCCTTGATTCATGGATCTTACATTCCAGGTTCCTATGGAGAAAAAATCTTTACAGAATCGGACTTTCCTTTCACCACCAGACACATCCACAGCTGACCGTCCTTTCGGCTTTGGCCCAGTCGCTTCATTCTTTCTGGCGCTACTAGTACTAGACCTCTGCTCTTCCCCAGTAGCATATTGGACGCCTTCTGACCTGAGGGGCTCATCTTCCAGCGTCATATCGTATTGCCTTTTGGTACTGTCCATAGGGTTTTCATGACAAATATACTGGAGTGGGTTGCCATTTCCTTCTCCAGTGGATCATATGTTAAATGTTTGTTAAGTATTTAGAATGCAGTTGCTTGGTCCCAGACATGGGACAAATCTTATTTCCTGTTTCAGCCTAGCCCAAGGCCATCTACAGGCAGTAGCCACAGCAGTGGCAGCTCATATTTGTGTAAATTTTTTTGGCTTGCTCCCTTTATTCTTTGTTAGCAAGCCAAAAAAATTTACACACACACACACACACTTGGAATTTTAGTTCCAACCCTTGATACCTACTTCTTCAAAATGGCATTTGTAAAACTTTGCAGATTGCCCTATAATATATAATGGAATCTGACTTATTATGCTGGCAAATGATGTGAATTCAGTAATATTATGTTTTATTTCTTCTTTCTGAAGATATATAAGATCTAATTTTCAGATATATCAACTCTTAACAAGCAAAACTTGTTAAGGACATACATATTTTTATCACACAGAAGTTCCACTGTGAACTTGAAAACATGGAAAAGTTCTCTGAATGTTAGGAACAGGCTGAAAATGTCTGTATGTGGTTTAATGACTTTGCACATATGTTCATAAATTAAATAATATCTCTGAGCAGGATTGTGAAATAGTAACTGCTAATAAAAAGTTATTAGAGATTCCTCTAAAACAACTCAAAATAAATTGTTGAATTAACTTGAGATACTAAAGCACGCTGGTGCAAATAAAATACAATAATTAGATATTAAGAAACATTTACAGGGGGGAAAAGCTACCTTGACCAGCAACATGTGCTAGATGTTTTCTCATTAATCAGCTAATTACAAATTATTGGAAACAGCCAGTTTAGAAAGAATACAAATAAAAAATGCTTTATTCATTTATTTATTTGTTTGTTTGTTTGTTTGTTTGTTGGGTTTGTAAGGCTGCCCAATTAAAAAACTCTCATAAATATTCTCTCCACTTCTTCAAGTTATTTTTTTTTATTGAAAAGTTTTACAATACATTTTATCTTTAGCAAAACAAAACCCCTCCCAACCCCCTCCCCTTCCACCCTCTTCCCACTCCCCAACCCTCCCCAACCCTTCCCTCCCTTTCCCCTCCCCCCGACTTCCCAGAGCTGAGTACAGGGTATAAAAATACAAACAATCATAATCTAACTTATGCAAACAATCCTAAACTATTTAAACTATCGCACTTTAACTCATATAGATAAACTCCAAACGTATATATATATCATATCAATAATTATTCAAATGCAAAATAATACTTTTTAGTCCGTAGTATCTCTCTGTTGCAAATAGACTTTCAGGTGCACTAAGATCTTTACCATATCCTCGAAAAAAAACTTTACAGTCCATTCTTCTGTAGTCGGTAATTTTACCTTTTTACTAGAAATCTTACTACCATAGTTAAATTCAACATCCATTTAATATCCACCACAATAATATCAATAATACCCAATAAGAACAATCACAGATAAAACAATTTTATATCAATTATTAAAGACTATTCTTCTTTCCAACTAGGCTTTAAATTTCCATACTAAAACCAAGTTTATACAACCTTTCCTTCTCCTAATATATTATACAACTTAAAATACCATACATTACTTTCCAAACTTAAAAATTTTTATATAATCACATCATTCTTATATTTTCTATTACCTGTTTCATTATTACCCATTAATAAAAACATTTAATCCCAGTTTTATGAGGAACCATGATTAATATTCTATGATTTATAAACCATCTATGTATCTACCAGATTGTCATATCTTCCAGCCCACACTTAACTAATCCTGGGATTCTTTTTTTTAACCTCAAGATATATGATGTTGTCAGCATTTCCAGTATCTACTAAAGAAATTGGCTGATCAAAAAATGGCATAAAATTAATATAGCAATACTTGTTCTTGACACAGCCTACTGATTTCTGGTCATTACTGTATTGCTTTTGTAGTAAATGTAAATCAATCTCCTTATGATCTATTATAAAATATTCCCAGATACACACACACACACACACACACACACACACACACACACATGCAAAGCAGCCCAGGTTTGAATCTCAGAAGGGTGTGGCTGACTGATGAGATCAAAGAAGCTTGAAATAGCTATATCAGTCTCCCTTTAATTCTTTGTCAGCAGTCCAAATTTATTATACACACACACACACACACACACACACACACACAGAGAGAGAGAGAGAGAGAGAGAGAGAGATTTCCTTTCCTCTGCAAGTTCTTCAGTATTTTTCAAAGAGATTTTAGTCAAGCCATAAGCAAGTTTATTTATTTATTATTTATTAATTTAATTTGTATACCGCCCTTCTCCCGAAGGACTCAGGGCGGTGAACAGGGCAATACATAATAAAAAACAGGATACAAAAATTAAAAAGTAATTAAACAGCAATGCCCGTAAATAAATTAATACACATTAAAAAGTTAAAACCGATTTATAAAACCCAACCCCCATCCCATCAGGCCAGGCCAGCTTGTTCAAAAAGGAAGGTTTTGAGATCGCGCCGGAAGGAGCGAAGGTCGGGGGCCGTCCGGAGCTCAACCGGCAAGCAGTTCCATAGGTCTGGCGTGCCCACAGAGAACGCTCTCCCCCTGGGGGCCACCAATCGATATTCTTTGATCAGAGGCACCCTGAGGAGGCCCTCTCTGTGGGAGCGCACTGGACGGAGGGAAGTTGATGCCGGCTGCAGGTGTTGCCGTAGGTAATCCTTTAGTGCACTTGGATTAAATTAATCCACACCTGGAAATCTATATTTATTTGAGTTAAATAGATAATCCCTGATTATGTTTCTACAATTTTCATATTCTAATCTGCTGAAACAGATTTATCAGCAGGACTTTGACAGAGATTCTTTGTCTAGAAACCTTACAACTCCTCTCCTGACTGTTTCCATTCAATTCCCCTGTTATTGACAGGTTGAGTGCTACTTCCATTCGGTCCAATTTCTCCTTCCATTCCTATGGGTTTTTTGTTGTGCAAGATGCTTCTCACAAGTGAGCAAAGACCTAAATAAACAGAAGAGACTGACTTGAAGCTGACTTGAAGATGCTGGAATCTTCTTACTTTCATTGTACCTGCTTGAATTTTTGCTACTCTGCAAGTAGCTGTAATAAGCCAACAACCTTTCCCCTCCTCCTCCTCCTCCTCCTCCTCCCCTTCATTGCAACCAGTTGCTCAATGTCTATGGTTGTCTCAAAGGTGCTCTTTTAAGAGACAGCTGGACTTTTTTGTTTTTCCTTGAAGATGTTTCACTTCTCGTCCAAGAAGCTTCTTCACTTCTGTTTCAGATAAGCAGCTTCTCAGAATAAGCAAAGATTGTGAAAGATAAGACAAAAACATTGTTGCCCATTTTGTCTTACTGGTATTGGCTTAGTGGGCAGGTTTGATGTCCATAACAAAAATGAAAATATGGCAGAGGAAATACATTTTAAAATCCTTCAAAATAACAGAATACTTGTTAGAAAGATAATTTTATTGTAGACATAGAACAGAATTACAAATAAAACATATTAAAACAAAACAAGAAGAATCTTCCAATTGGTGGTAGGTTCACTGGTGGGCAGTCAACATCTGTTTAGTTTTAGAGTTAGCATAACAGAATTTGGCTACTAAAAATCATACTGATCCTATAAGAACTGCACATAAAAAGGTTCATTATTTCCTGGATGTTTGACCAGATAAGAACACTTGTAAATGCATGTCTCTTACACACACAAAAAAAGAGAGAGAAAGCCTTTTATTTCAATGAGGAAGGGATCCGTCTCCTTTAGTAAAATGATTTCTGGAATGTCAGACTGAAAATGTTGAAAACAAATATCCTACTTTCAGGATTATTTTCCTCCTAAATAAATCAGTGAGCTGCAGCTATCCACCATTTTTTAATCTCCTAAAAAGGCTTCTGGTGCCTGCAAACAAGTCATTCATTTTTTATTGTGCCAGCTTTGCACATATTATTAAAAATAATGTTTCTTTTAAGACAAATTCAACTCCTGGTAACCTTGTGGAAACATCTACATAGTTTTCTCAGCATTAGAAATTATTTGTACCTGCCTTGTTTTATTTCCTCCTTCCCTCCCTCCCTCCCTTTCTTCCTTTCTTCCCTCCTTCTTCCATTCCTTCCTGGTCAACTTTCCAGACTGGTCAACAGACTTGGAATTTTCTAGAGGCCTCCCACAAAATTATAAGTCACTTCTACTTAGCTTAGTTTAGGAAAGTATTGTAGAAAATTAGGGTTAGAAAGGAACTTGTGGAATCATTTATCTAGGGCAGGAATTCACTGTGGACCTATAGCGTCCTAAACAGATGGTTATCCTGCCTTTGTTTGAAAATCTTCAGTAAAGGAGAAAAGACCATTTCCAAGGAATTTTATTCAATTGTTGACTAGCCCCTGTCATTGGGATTTTGTTTTCTTTTATTTCTGATCAAAATCAACATCCTGCCCATTGTTTCTTGTCTCTTTCTTTTTTGGAACAACTGTGAAAATTCTGCCTTGTCTTTTCAGTGACAGTTCCTCAGGTATCTGAAGAAAGCTAACATGTTTTCCGGCAATTTTGTCTTCTACAGCCTAAAAATATCCTGCACCTTTATCCATTCCTCATAAGTTTTTTTTTCCTTTCAGCTCCCTTGCTATTTTGGTTGCTTCCATTTGGATATACTTAAACTTGTCAGTGTCTTTCCTAAAATGTGCTCAGAATTGAATACAATATTCTAGGAGTTGTCTGATCAACAAACAAGTTAGAGAAAGAATTACCTCTCTTCTTCTTGATATTATTCTGTTGTTATAAACTAGGATTGCTGTTTTCTTTTTTCGTGTGACAATTGCATCACATTATTAATTAATGTACAGTTTATGATCCACCAGGATCGTCAGACTTTTTTGACGTGTACTTCTGTCTCGGGTGGTCATTCCAGTCCTATACTCATACTTCTGATTTTAATAACCCAAATTTGGATTTCACATTTGTCCCTGTTAAAATCCTCTTGGTGGTTTCAACTCGTTGTTTGTCAAGGTGCTGTCCTGTCATCTAACTGAACAACGTATTAATTAAAAAAAATCTAAAAACATTAAACTCCCAACAGACAGTGATTCTGATGAGTGTCAAAGGATATGCACAGAGCACACTGGTGTCTCTAGATACTGAGTTGCTTATTACTGACAATGCAACTAATAATTATCACAGGCATATGAAAGGGGAGGAGGTAGAGTTGTTCTCTAAAACAAATTTAATCAAACTCCTACCACTAATTGGCAATATAGCAAGGACAGCAACATTGGTTGCCTTAACTGAACTATATATTTATTAAATTCACTGAAAAAATCTAGTCAATAATGGGCAAACATACAGTTGGGAAATAAGTACAGCTTGCCTTGAATTGTTTCCAGTTGTATGATCCATTGGCCTGGGAAGAGTCTAAGTTCTAGAACAGACATGTCAAACACAAGGCCTGGGGGCCGGATCTGGCCCGCGAAGTGGTTTCATGTGGCCCACGAAGCCATCCTGGAAACAGTGAGGGAACGGCCCCCACTGCCTTGGCCCTGGCCCAGAAACCCTCAGATCTGTCCCACTCCTACCCAGGCCCCCATAGGCACACTTGATGTGAACGATGTAGACCTGGCCATGCCCACCCAGTAGGCCATACGCACTCTAGCCATGCCCACCCAGTAGGCCACGCCCACCATGGCCATACCCACCCGGCCCCCTGAGGGCAACTGCAATGCTGATGCGGCCCTCAATGAAATTGAGTTTGACACCCCTGTTCTAGAATATAATCCTAAAACCCCTGCTTCAAAACCAGCACTGCTCCTGCCTCCTATTTCCACTTGTCAGTTTCCTGCCAGGGCCTGCTGGACATAAGCTTTCAGAAGAGCCACTATTCATAGAAACTACATTATAAACAAAATTCCCCACAAAGAAGGAAATAAAAACCCAAGTAAAAGATTAACTATTTAAAATTTTCTAAGAAAACTGGCCAAAAACAGGAGTATTTTACTGTAACCAATTTTCCTACTCAATTATCAAGTACAAAGGAATTAGAAATCTTACTAAAGATCTTTAAAGACAGAAAGTTCTTATTAATATTTTCCATGGGCCTCACCTGAGAAAGCAATAGCTAGAAGAAAAGAATTGCTCTTGAAACTGGGAGGCTGGCAAAATCTACAGTGGAATTCAATATGGATATAACATCATGGCACAAAATATGTTTTTCAAGGGTCTAACATGGAGGCCTAGTAATGGTTTATTTTTTTAAAAAAATACTTAAAATATATAGTTGTTGATTTTAGAGTTGTGAGGAACAACCTCCAGAAATTGCTGCGTCTTCCCTAAAATTAGTAGCAAAGAGAACATTAATTCTCTCCTTTCCCTAGATAACCCTAAATAGGGCCACTGGATGCAACTCTGCAGACAAAATAGAAGCATACATGCTTTGTCATTCTCTTGGCCATGATATATTCCTAAACTTATTTATTTATTTACTTACTTATTTACTACAATGTTATACACATGGTAGAAGTCCTGGCAGCCAACCGTCACTAGTCTGTTTGTTGCACAGATACACCACAAGGGGGTGAACTAACTTCATACCCCACTGGCCTACAGCATTCTCAGAGGAAGTCAGCTCATCTGGGGCTTTCCTCCACCGATCCTCCACTGATCATTTTTGAACAGATCCAGCCCCAGTTCCACCTCCCCACATAGAGCTCAGTCAGCATTTCCCCATCATCAAAATGGCAGTTTCTATCTATCTACTCACAAACAATGCTTTTGAACTCCTAAATGGGCAGGTGCTAGGGACAAGAGACAGAAATTCATTCAGTGCCACAGAGCTGGACTTGGACCACCAGAGTGCTGCCAATTGTTCAGCATATCCAGTGTCATTAAGCCTCTGTGCCACTGTGTTCCCATTCCTAAACATAGATACATAAAACAGATCATTAGAATTGATAGGCAAAATATTTTATGAACATTTACCCTGGCTACTGCCACTGCAATTCTTAATATTTACTTATAGGTTTTTATCTGTTTGACAGTGAACCAAATACCAATAGAAGAGAATATTTGTGATCAAAGATTAAAAGATTGTGAGCAAAATCTTGACTAATTCCTCACTTCCTTGTTTCCATATGGTCACAAAAGATCATTGCTTGTGCTTTATAAGTTTACCCTAGCAACTCCATCCCCACCAAAATGTTAATATAACATTCAGTCCTGTATTATGAAATATTAGGAGATACCATTGTAAAGCATTGTTAAAGATTTCATTGTGGAAGGGGAAAATAGTGAGATGTCGTAAAACAATAGTTTAGAAGTCTTGCCATTTTCTTTGCATGCCCTAAACTATCTTGTTATCCTCGGATGTAGCTTCATCTCTTGAACTGAGGAGTTATCACAGAGTCTTCACTGATGACTGTGTATAACATGCAGCAGAAAAATATTTCAGAGAGAAACAATCTACCCCAAACTATCTTTTCTATGTTTTCCATTACATTTTATATATCTCCTCGTACAATAGCATTAAAAAGCTGTGCAAGACTAACTTCAGGATCTGAAGGAGTCAAAATGACCTACATTTTTGTTCAGCACACACACAATATTATTGATCATGCCCTATTTCCAATTTTGGAAAAGGCTTACTGTTCTTAAATTATTGCTACCCTACTATAGAGTTGGGAGCAAGGATGATAAGTTGTCACTGTATCCAGAAGGTGACAATCTATGTTCCACCATGGTTACAGAAAATATAGATTTTCTCCTAACAGGGCATAAAATCTAGCAATTTTGGTGGTATTCCCCCATCTTCAGAAGCAACATTAAGAGAAGATATCTTCATCTCCATGGCTTTGAATCAGTAAAAATATAACCATTGTCAAGTGTCCAAGAACAGTAGCAATTTTACATTTCATATTAATATTTACATTGAGTATAGGTTCAAATTTATTGAGATTTCTGATATGAAATATTCAGCTGAAATAATTTCAGCCAGCCAAGAAAAACAGATTACAAATTAAAGCTGCACACATTCAAAAATGATACCAAGATGTACTTTGTTATAGTAAATGTCATATATAATAAGAATGGAATGTTTGCTTTTCATACATGGATTGTCTTTTGTCAGTGTTTCACTTTTGTCTTTTCAGGTTTCATTTTAATATACCTTTAGTTATAAAGTTTTACAATACCATAACTCTTTAAATAATAAAAGTGCAAATCACTAAATTACTTTTCAGAATATTTTAAATTATTAATTATTTTTAGCACTGCAAGCTTGCATCAGTATGTTATCAACATAAGGTTTAATTGATTCATCAAAGAATATACATTTTACTTAATTTGAAAGGCAGATTTAAATTCAAAAGGACCAAAAGCAAAGCATTTTTTTAAAGTTTGCTATATTAATGTAATAGCCAATTAAAAGAAAAACTATAAAAGAGGGCCATTTTTCTTAATACTGACTAAAAGGTGTTGTACATTTAAAAAAATTGCAAACACGCTTCTTTATAATATCTCAAAGTCATCAGTGTTGATGTACTGGTCATGAGCATATGTATAATCATTAATAATTAATCACTTAAAGACAGGAGTTTAATCAACCAAAATTCTACACTAAATTTAAAAAAAGCCTTAATGAATATCTGCATCAGCAAATAATTGCTTGTATAGCCTTATTCAAATACATAAGATGAAATCTGTTTGCACATGCAAGAGAAAAGGATTTTATATATCCCTTTATTTGTGTAACTGTTATAGTTACTAGAATTCAAAAATAATCATTTTATTACACTGAACTGCATACTCACCTGAGACTGTTACTTTCTTATTGTTTTAAACAATTGCAATAATATTTTTGGAAACCAACATTATTATTTGCTTTTCCAAGAAAGGGAAAATGGTATGTATGTATATGTGTGTGTGTATATTCCTTCATAAGATTAAAAATGCGAATCCCAGGCATATTAAAATTAACAAACTAAGCGAACACTGGGATGGAATAAGAAAAACTAAAACAGTTTTTATTGCTAAAAGATCAAGCTTTTGTTGGCTAACTGCCAACGTCCTCAGGATGGAAACACTGGGGTGGGGAGATCGCGTTTATACTGTTGGTGTCTGCACTCTGCTCATGGAGTGCGTCACCGGTCTGTTTGCTGAGGCCGGCCATATTCCTTTGAGTTGTCGCGCATCCGTTTTGGGGGGATGTAGTTGTCTCTGGGTGTCTGTTGTCAAAAGTGGATTGCTGACAGCTCCATGTGTTATAGCCATAGCTCTAGTCATTGCCCATGATCTTACACCAGAGGTTCTAAATAGTTGTTTCTCTTCTTCCCTGTGTTCTACAATGCAGGGTGGTTGTGTGTTTGTGCAATCTTGATTTTGATACAATGAGGCGCTCTGTATATGCTTGCGCTGTTTGCCTCCATATCGCGCACATCGTTCCTCTTCCCAATTCCTTAGTGCCTGGTATGCAGGGGGAAGGTCTATGTGCCGGTTGATAGAGGAGTGGTTTGAAAACCAAGCTTCCTTAAACAAGCGGCCGCCTTTAGTGTTGTCACTAGCAACTGTTAGATTAAAGATGTGGTTGTGTGTAGCCATGTGTGCCCACACCTGTGAATGTTGTTCTTGTCTTCTAATAGCAAGCTTGTGTTCATGCACTCTAGTCCTCAGTCGTTTTGTCGTCTCCCCAATGTAATTGCAATTGCAATTCTGGCATGACATCTTGTACATGACCGAGGATTTTTCTTCATTGGGGAGTGAATCTTTAGGGCGCATGACACAAGCTCGTAAAGTCCGATCAGGTCTGTGGGCAACACCAACCTTGTAAGGGGCTAGTAGGCATGCTGTAGCCTCGGATATACCGTGGATATAAGGCAGTGTTATCCGTGATGTTAAGGCGTTTTCACATTGATGGCGGGTAAGTTCACCTGGCCTGCTGTGTTGTCTAATGAAGTTAGGTGGATACCCGTTATTTCTGCAGACATGATAAAGGTGGTGTCTTTCTTCCCTTTTTGTCTTGTTCATGTCTATATGTCCAAAGAGCTGACCTTATGGATTGTGGGATGATTACTTCCATAATGAAGTATCCTGTCCGTATGGGTGGATTTACGGTAGACCGATGTGTGTAATGAGCCGTTAGGTTGATGTCTAACCAACACATCTAAAAAGGCCAAAGCCCCATTGGTCTCTTCTTCTCAGTGAAGCAGATATCAGGATAGATGGAATTGAGCTTCCTCATCAGCCTGTCCTTGTCCTGCCTTTTGACGATCACAAAGGTGTCGTCCATGTATCTCACCCAAAACCTAGAGCGATACGTGGACATCACCTGGGTCTCTAACTGTGGCAGGACTGCCTCTGCAATGACACCTGAGTTGGGGGACCCCATAGGAGTACCCTTCACCTGTTCATAAATGGTGTCTTCAAACGTAAAAAACATTTTCAGGCATAGGGACATAAGCTGAAGCAGATCTTCATTGCTAAGTGAATCTTGCTGCCCCGCTCCCAGCTGCTGCAAGCAGTCCCCAAGTGCTAAGTCTTGTGGAATTGAGGTGAATAGGGAGGTGACACCATAGGAAACCATGATCTCTCCCTCCTCTATGCTGACAGATCTAATTTTCTCTAAAAATTCACTAGAAGAGTTCACAGTGGTATCATTGTTCATTATTAGATATCTTAACCTGCCATATAGCCATTTGCCCAGCCCCGAGGTTGGAGTTTCCCTAAATGATACAATGGGTCTTAGGGGAGCTTCTTCCTTATGGATCTTGGGGAGTCCATAAAATCTGGCAGTAGGCGTGTCTTTGGGGAGCATAGTTCTTAAAGCCTCCTCCCCTAAAACTACATCCCCCAAAAATGGATGCGCGACAACTCAAAGGAATACGGCCAGCCTCAGCAAACAGACCAGTGACGCGTTCCGTGAGCGGAGTGCAGACACCAACAGTATAAACGCGATCTCCCCACCCCAGCGTTTCCATCCTGAGGACGTTGGCAGTTAGCCAATGAAAGTTTGATCTTTTAGCAATAAAAACTGTTTTAGTTTTTCTTATTTCATCCCAGTGTTCGCTATGTGTATGTATGTGTGTGTGTGCCTCAAGTACATTTTGAATTTTACATATTTTTGTACGTGTTTAATGAATTTATATTTTTACCCACTTTTTCAGGTCAGAATGATAGATAGCAGGCACACTCCTTTAATTGCTGCCATCCATGTTGAAACACAGTCTATTTTAAACAACACAGTATCTTGAAAAAGAAAGAAAAAAAATCCTTGACATCTGGTTTTTAAAACTGCTGTAGTGAATGGTCTCACCCTTGACTTATGTCCTTTTCCAAACACAAAGACCAAAGTGTAACTGTAGCTGTTTCAGCATGCAGGTAATCCTCAACTTACAACTTTAAAAGTTTAGTGACTTTTAAAGTTACAATGGCAGTGAAAATAGTGACTTATGACCTCTTTTAACACTGATGACTGTTGCAGCATCCCCATGGTCACATGATCAGAATTTGGATGCTTGGCATGACGGTTGCAGTGTCCTGGGGTCATGTGATTACCTTTTGGATATTTTGACAAGCAAAGTTAACAGGCAAGCCAGATTCACTTTACAACCACATTACTAACTTAACAGCTGCAGTGATTCATTTAGCAACTGTTGCATAAAAAGTTGTAAAATGAGACAAAATTCACTTAACAAATGTCTCACTTAGCAACAGAAATTTTGTCCTCAATTGTGGTCATAAGTCAAGAATTACCAGTACTTTCTGTCTAACAAGCAATTATCTTGATATAGTCATGTCACTCAATCCAAGTGTAGCACACCTTATCTCTCTGTTGAATGTGAGATTGTAGGATATTGTTACATAACAGTTGTGGTTATGATCTCCTAGGGGGCACAATTTTAAATCTGGATGAAAAATTCATAAGTAAGAAAAAAGAATTACAGTTGTAGGAGATATTAAATATTCAATTGTAACAAGTTGCATACTTTAATACTATCTGGTTATACATTTTTCCGCAAAAAAAAAACCATTCATACTTAAGACATGATAACGAAAGGCACACGACTTTTGAAGGGACCAAGGACACAAAATTCAACTTTCTCTATCTTACAAAGTGGTTAAATGGATAAAATTAGAAGTGGAACTATAATTTCTATCTTGAGCTTTTCGGCCAGAAAGTGAAATACAAAACACATCAGAGTAAAAGTAAGTAAATAAACCAAAGGAATAATCACACATACAATTGGAATAAGGAATAATTACACACAAGCACATATAGAAGCCACATATCTTACCTTATGGAAGCCAGCCCATTTAAAGTCCATGCTGCTTAAAGAGTTGTGCGGTCCAATAGCAGTTTAGGTAAACAGCTGTAGGAAGAAGGAAGAGGGACTTGGTCTTCCATTGCTGCAGGTACATGACTCTTGCTTGCAGTTTATATTACATTGAATTTCTACTTAAAACTATACTGGTTATTCCTAAATGTGTATCTATAGGAAGGGTTCGCAACATTTGAGTCTAGTACCTTTGATGGAATAGGTGAACACTGGTTGCTGGGGAGGCCAGGCGGCTGGTTGTCCACAGAATGCCACAGGATACTAATAGTCTCTAGCCTAAATTTTCTTCTCTTTTTTCAGTCACGCATCATTTTTTATTTTATAAGAAATAAATGATACAGTGGCACAGGAACCGGGGTGGAGAATTTGTTATGCAAATCAGCACATATCAGTGTGAAAGAAATATGTGTTCTCCTTCTTTCCTCCTAAAAACAACTGGGCTGAAAAAGCAAATAGGATTGTTTTTGTGGTCAGAGCATTGTTTGATCACATTTCAAGTGCACAAAGGAGGAGGAAAGTTTGAAGAAGAGCAGGCAAGGCACCACAACACTTGTCTCAGAGTGGAAAAAGAAACCCTGACTAAGTCTCAAGAAAGGGATTTCCCCAACTTCATTATTGGGAAATTCTGTCTCCATTCTTAAATGTACAGGTTTGCAAAATCAGAGCTCTTCCCCTATTCACCTCCCTTTCCTGTCTCTTCACTTCAGCGGATATATGGCCAGGAGTCATTAAGACCTCCTCACTCTGTTCCAAGTGAGAGGAAGCTGCTGTGCGCCTCCAGGCAGATGTTACTGCAGCTGGACTGCCTTTATTGACTGAGAAGGAAGGGGAAAAGTTCAAGGTAGGTTTTCATTTGAAAAAGAGGCAAAGTCACTCAAAGAACTACGCAGACTTTACCACTGGGTAATTCTGCATCACAGGTGAACTTTAGAAATTTTTTTCCCCAAAATTAATCTGTGTTGCAAATCCATCACATGTGACAAATGGGATTATTTTACTCCTGGTAAGTAAAGCAGAAAAAAAGGGGAAAGTTTCTATCTATTCATGGCTCTGCAAAGTATGAGAAGCTGACATTAAACTTGGGATTAGACATTAGGCAATTTTTAAAAGTTTAAACTTTGTTCTTATCTTTTTAATGTTTAATTAAATTATTATTTAAAAAGAAATTATGTAAAACTTATGTGGTTGATTAAGAATCCTGGAGTACCTTAAAGATATACAAAGATTTTATAGAATTGACTTTTTAAGGATTATTGTCAACTTCATGAGATGCATGCAATATTATTCTTACTGCACTTTTGAAACAGAAAAAAGCCTGCGGTGAATTGAAGAGAAACAGCAAGGTAACCTCTTACTCTGAATTGCCTGTCTAAATTAATTTGCCCGTACAGAGGGTTTCACCATCTGATTTTCAACAAAGGTGCAAAAATAAATCTGTTAAAAATATATTCTTTAACATTGCTAAAAAATAATAATAATAGCCCATGTCTTAACAAGATTGCCAAAATCTCTCTTTTTTCCAGCATTTTCAATAGAAATCTAATAGGTATTTTACATTGTTGAGAAATGTGTCAAAAACATGACAGTTGTTGTTATTATTATTATTCTAATAACAAGAAAAAATTTTCATTTAAGCTGCCATCCCTTATTCCCACTGTACTCTATGATAAGTGTAACTATTTTTTCTTCATTATTTTTGAGGTCCATTTGAGGTCAAGGGCCCAAAATAATGAAAAAAAATAAAATTGGGATTAGTTTTATTATCTTTAATGAAAATTGTTGATCCATCTATTTATTTCAACACTGAATAGGCAGTTCCCTGTCCCTATTCCCCATGCTTCCCATAAATAATAAATTCGTATTTTCCACAATTAGGACCCAGATTTGAACTCTATTCAGCATGGCTGAAAACGGCCAATTAATTATTTTCTTCTGAGAAGTCCATTGGACTCCATCCAATGAGATAGAATAGCTAGAGTCCCCTTTTACATGCTAGCCAAATGTGTGGTCAATTTGACCAAAGGCTAGCTCTTTGGCCCTGCAGCACATTCTTTACATTTGTGGGGTGTGATGCCCAAACCTTAATTTCTTTGCCATTGGGTCAACCTAATTAAAG